>NC_090709.1:33312136-33612136 GCF_040954835.1 Lepisosteus oculatus
CGTGTCTCGCCAAAGCTGACAAATAAACAGACGGACAAGCCGCACTGCACGTGTGAACAGGGGAATGAGCGAGCGAGCGGGGATAGGGCGCCTCCTGCGCTTAAAAGCTTACAGCACCTGGTATTCCCAGGCGGTCTCCCATCCAAGTACTAACCAGGCCCATCCCTGTTTAGCTTCCGAGATCAGACGAGATCAGGCGTGCTCAAGGGGGTGTGGCCGTAAGCGAGAGCAAGGCTCGCTGGCACCCTTCTTATTGAGAGGACAGCTCCGTCACCTCTTTTACGACGCTGCTTTTTTCCCTTGCGTTTTTCTCATCTTTCCACGTTCTCTCTCTTCACTGCCTTCGTCCCCGCTCTATTTCACTTCAGCCTTTCACTCTTGCTTCCTTCCAATGAGGACGGAGCTGCGGGAGAAAGGGCGCTATAGAAGATCGCTGTGGAGAGCTGCTGCTGTGCTTTGACATCTGAGCTCTGTGGAAAACGATCTCAATACAATTCTGAAAAACGCGACTCTCCGAACGCCAGCCGAACAAGTCTCCACAGCCGAAGCGCTGTGTCTCTTTTCAGCTGGCGATAAACCTTTCCTCGATCCTTTGCGGACTTGTAAAACTGTTCCTGATCAGAATAAAAAACGCTCACGCTAATACACAAGCACCCGTGTCTCGCCAAAGCTGACAAATAAACAGACGGACAAGCCGCACTGCACGTGTGAACAGGGGAATGAGCGAGCGAGCGGGGATAGGGCGCCTCCTGCGCTTAAAAGCTTACAGCACCTGGTATTCCCAGGCGGTCTCCCATCCAAGTACTAACCAGGCCCATCCCTGTTTAGCTTCCGAGATCAGACGAGATCAGGCGTGCTCAAGGGGGTGTGGCCGTAAACGAGAGCAAGGCTCGCTGGCACCCTTCTTATTGAGAGGACAGCTCCGTCACCTCTTTTATGACGCTGCTCTTTTTCCCTTGCGTTTTTCTCTTCTTCCCACGTTCTCTCTCTTCACTGCCTTCGTCCCCGCTCTATTTCACTTCAGCCTTTCACTCTTGCTTCCTTCCAATGAGGACGGAGCTGCGGGAGAAAGGGCGCTATAGAGGATCGTTGTGGAGAGCTGCTGCTGTGCTTTGACATCTGAGCTCTGTGGAAAACGATCTCAATACAATTCTGAAAAACGCGACCCTCCGAACGCCAGCCGAACAAGTCTCCACAGCCGAAGCGCTGTGTCACTTTTCAGCTGGCGATAAACCTTTCCTCGATCCTTTGCGGACTTGTAAAACTGTTCCTGATCAGAATAAAAAACGCTCACGCTAATACACAAGCACCCGTGTCTCGCCAAAGCTGACAAATAAACAGACGGACAAGCCGCACTGCACGTGTGAACAGGGGAATGAGCGAGCGAGCGGGGATAGGGCGCCTCCTGCGCTTAAAAGCTTACAGCACCTGGTATTCCCAGGCGGTCTCCCATCCAAGTACTAACCAGGCCCATCCCTATTTAGCTTCCGAGATCAGACGAGATCAGGCGTGCTCAAGGGGGTGTGGCCGTAAGCGAGAGCGAGGCTCGCTGGCACCCTTCTTATTGAGAGGACAGCTCCGTCACCTCTTTTATGACGCTGCTCTTTTTCCCTTGCGTTTTTCTCTTCTTCCCACGTTCTCTCTCTTCACTGCCTTCGTCCCCGCTCTATTTCACTTCAGCCTTTCACTCTTGCTTCCTTCCAATGAGGACGGAGCTGCGGGAGAAAGGGCGCTATAGAGGATCGCTGTGGAGAGCTGCTGCTGTGCTTTGACATCTGAGCTCTGTGGAAAACGATCTCAATACAGTTCTGAAAAACGCGACTCTCCGAACGCCAGCCGAACAAGTCTCCACAGCCGAAGCGCTGTGTCTCTTTTCAGCTGGCGATAAACCTTTCCTCGATCCTTTGCGGACTTGTTAAACTGTTCATGATCAGAATAAAAAACGCTCACGCTAATACACAAACACCCGTGTCTCGCCAAAGCTGACAAATAAACAGACGGACAATCCGCACTGCACGTGTGAACAGGGGAATGAGCGAGCGAGCGGGGATAGGGCGCCTCCTGCGCTTAAAAGCTTACAGCACCTGGTATTCCCAGGCGGTCTCCCATCCAAGTACTAACCAGGCCCATCCCTGTTTAGCTTCCGAAATCAGGCGTGCTCAAGGGGGTGTGGGCGTAAGCGAGAGCAAGGCTCGCTGGCACCCTTCTTATTGAGAGGACAGCTCCGTCACCTCTTTTACGACGCTGCTTTTTTTCCCTTGCGTTTTTCTCTTCTTCCCACGTTCTCTCTCTTCACTGCCTTCGTCCCCGCTCTATTTCACTTCAGCCTTTCACTCTTGCTTCCTTCCAATGAGGACGGAGCTGCGGGAGAAAGGGCGCTATAGAGGATCGCTGTGGAGAGCTGCTGCTGTGCTTTGACATCTGAGTTCTGTGGAAAACGATCTCAATACAATTCTGAAAAACGCGACTCTCCGAACGCCAGCCGAACAAGTCTCCACAGCCGAAGCGCTGTGTCTCTTTTCAGCTGGCGATAAACCTTTCTTCGATCCTTTGCGGACTTGTAAAACTGTTCCTGATCAGAATAAAAAACGCTCACGCTAATACACAAGCACCCGTGTCTCGCCAAAGCTGACAAATAAACAGACGGACAAGCCGCACTGCACGTGTGAACAGGGGAATGAGCGAGCGAGCGGGGATAGGGCGCCTCCTGCGCTTAAAAGCTTACAGCACCTGGTATTCCCAGGCGGTCTCCCATCCAAGTACTAACCAGGCCCATCCCTGTTTAGCTTCCGAGATCAGACGAGATCAGGTGTGCTCAAGGGGGTGTGGCCGTAAGCGAGAGCAAGGCTCGCTGGCACCCTTCTTATTGAGAGGACAGCTCCGTCACCTCTTTTACGACGCTGCTTTTTTTCCCTTGCGTTTTTCTCTTCTTCCCACGTTCTCTCTCTTCACTGCCTTCGTCCCCGCTCTATTTCACTTCAGCCTTTCACTTTTGCTTCCTTCCAATGAGGACGGAGCTGCGGGAGAAAGGGCGCTATAGAGGATCGCTGTGGAGAGCTGCTGCTGTGCTTTGACATCTGAGCTCTGTGGAAAACGATCTCAATACAATTCTGAAAAACGCGACTCTCCGAACGCCAACCGAACAAGTCTCCACAGCCGAAGCGCTGTGTCTCTATTCAGCTGGCGATAAACCTTCCCTCGATTCTTTGCGGACTTGTTAAACTGTTCCTGATCAGAATAAAAAACGCTCACGCTAATACACAAGCACCCGTGTCTCGCCAAAGCTGACAAATAAACAGACGGACAAGCCGCACTGCACGTGTGAACAGGGGAATGAGCGAGCGAGCGGGGATAGGGCGCCTCCTGCGCTTAAAAGCTTACAGCACCTGGTATTCCCAGGCGGTCTCCCATCCAAGTACTAACCAGGCCCATCCCTGTTTAGCTTCCGAGTTCAGACGAGATCAGGCGTGCTCAAGGGGGTGTGGCCGTAAGCGAGAGCAAGGCTCGCTGGCACCCTTCTTATTGAGAGGACAGCTCCGTCACCTCTTTTACGACGCTGCTTTTTTTCCCTTGCGTTTTTCTCTTCTTCCCACGTTCTCTCTCTTCACTGCCTTCGTCCCCGCTCTATTTCACTTCAGCCTTTCACTCTTGCTTCCTTCCAATGAGGACGGAGCTGCGGGAGAAAGGGCGCTATAGAGGATCGCTGTGGAGAGCTGCTGCTGTGCTTTGACATCTGAGCTCTGTGGAAAACGATCTCAATACAATTCTGAAAAACGCGACTCTCCGAACGCCAGCCGAACAAGTCTCCACAGCCGAAGCGCTGTGTCTCTTTTCAGCTGGCGATAAACCATCCCTCGATTCTTTGCGGACTTGTTAAACTGTTCCTGATCAGAATAAAAAACGCTCACGCTAATACACAAGCACCCGTGTCTCGCCAAAGCTGACAAATAAACAGACGGACAAGCCGCACTGCACGTGTGAACAGGGGAATGAGCGAGCGAGCGGGGATAGGGCGCCTCCTGCGCTTAAAAGCTTACAGCACCTGGTATTCCCAGGCGGTCTCCCATCCAAGTACTAACCAGGCCCATCCCTGTTTAGCTTCCGAGATCAGACGAGATCAGGCGTGCTCAAGGGGGTGTGGCCGTAAGCGAGAGCAAGGCTCGCTGGCACCCTTCTTATTGAGAGGACAGCTCCGTCACCTCTTTTACGACGCTGCTTTTTTTCCCTTGCGTTTTTCTCTTCTTCCCACGTTCTCTCTCTTCACTGCCTTCGTCCCCGCTCTATTTCACTTCAGCCTTTCACTCTTGCTTCCTTCCAATGAGGACGGAGCTGCGGGAGAAAGGGCGCTATAGAGGATCGCTGTGGAGAGCTGCTGCTGTGCTTTGACATCTGAGCTCTGTGGAAAACGATCTCAATACAATTCTGAAAAACGCGACTCTCCGAACGCCAGCCGAACAAGTCTCCACAGCCGAAGCGCTGTGTCTCTTTTCAGCTGGCGATAAACCTTTCCTCGATCCTTTGCGGACTTGTTAAACTGTTCCTGATCAGAATAAAAAACGCTCACGCTAATACACAAGCACCCGTGTCTCGCCAAAGCTGACAAATAAACAGACGGACAAGCCACACTGCACGTATGAACAGGGGAATGAGCGAGCGAGCGGGGATAGGGCGCCTCCTGCGCTAAAAAGCTTACAGCACCTGGTATTCCCAGGCGGTCTCCCATCCAAGTACTAACCAGGCCCATCCCTGTTTAGCTTCCGAGATCAGACGAGATCAGGCGTGCTCAAGGGGGTGTGGCCGTAAGCGAGAGTAAGGCTCGCTGGCACCCTTCTTATTGAGAGGACATCTCCGTCACCTCTTTTACGACGCTGCTTTTTTTCCCTTGCGTTTTTCTCTTCTGCCCACGTTCTCTCTCTTCACTGCCTTCATCCCCGCTCTATTTCACTTCAGCCTTTCACTCTTGCTTCCTTCCAATGAGGACGGAGCTGCGGGAGAAAGGGCGCTATAGAGGATCGCTGTGGAGAGCTGCTGCTGTGCTTTGACATCTGAGCTCTGAGGAAAACGATCTCAATACAATTCTGAGAAACGCGACTCTCCGAACGCCAGCCGAACAAGTCTCCACAGCCGAAGCGCTGTGTCTCTTTTCAGCTGGCGATAAACCTTTCCTCGATCCTTTGCGGACTTGTAAAACTGTTCCTGATCAGAATAAAAAACGCTCACGCTAATACACAAGCACCCGTGTCTCGCCAAAGCTGACAAATAAAGAGACGGACAAGCCGCACTGCACGTGTGAACAGGGGAATGAGCGAGCGAGCGGGGATAGGGCGCCTCCTGCGCTTAAAAGCTTACAGCACCTGGTATTCCCAGGCGGTCTCCCATCCAAGTACTAACCAGGCCCATCCCTGTTTAGCTTCCGAGATCAGACGAGATCAGGCGTGCTCAAGGGGGTGTGGCCGTAAGCGAGAGCAAGGTTCGCTGGCACCCTTCTTATTGAGAGGACAGCTCCGTCACCTCTTTTTCGACGCTGCTTTTTTTCCCTTGCGTTTTTCTCTTCTTCCCACGTTCTCTCTCTTCACTGCCTTCGTCCCTGCTCTATTTCACTTCAGCCTTTCACTCTTGCTTCCTTCCAATGAGGACGGAGCTGCGGGAGAAAGGGCGCTATAGAGGATCGCTGTGGAGAGCTGCTGCTGTGCTTTGACATCTGAGCTCTGTGGAAAACGATCTCAATACAATTCTGAAAAACGCGACTCTCCGAACGCCAGCCGAACAAGTCTCCACAGCCGAAGCGCTGTGTCTCTTTTCAGCTGGCGATAAACCTTTCTTCGATTCTTTGCGGACTTGTTAAACTGTTCCTGATCAGAATAAAAAACGCTCACGCTAATACACAAGCACCCGTGTCTCGCCAAAGCTGACAAATAAACAGACGGACAAGCCGCACTGCACGTGTGAACAGGGGAATGAGCGAGCGAGCGGGGATAGGGCGCCTCCTGCGCTTAAAAGCTTACAGCACCTGGTATTCCCAGGCGGTCTCCCATTCAAGTACTAACCAGGCCCATCCCTGTTTAGCTTCCGAGATCAGACGAGATCAGGCGTGCTCAAGGGGGTGTGGCCGTAAGCGAGAGCAAGGCTCGCTGGCACCCTTCTTATTGAGAGGACAGCTCCGTCACCTCTTTTACGACGCTGCTTTTTTTCTCTTGCGTTTTTCTCTTCTGCCCACGTTCTCTCTCTTCACTGCCTTCGTCCCCGCTCTATTTCACTTCAGCCTTTCACTCTTGCTTCCTTCCAATGAGGACGGAGCTGCGGGAGAAAGGGCGCTATAGAGGATCGCTGTGGAGAGCTGCTGCTGTGCTTTGACATCTGAGCTCTGTGGAAAACGATCTCAATACAATTCTGAAAAACGCGACTCTCCGAACGCCAGCCGAACAAGTCTCCACAGCCGAAGCGCTGTGTCTCTTTTCAGCTGGCGATAAACCTTTCCTCGATCCTTTGCGGACTTGTAAAACTGTTCCTGATCAGAATAAAAAACGCTCACGCTAATACACAAGCACCCGTGTCTCGCCAAAGCTGACAAATAAACAGACGGACAAGCCGCACTGCACGTGTGAACAGGGGAATGAGCGAGCGAGCGGGGATAGGGTGCCTCCTGCGCTTAAAAGCTTACAGCATCTGGTATTCCCAGGCGGTCTCCCATCCAAGTACTAACCAGGCCCATTCCTGTTTAGCTTCCTAGATCAGACGAGATCAGGCGTGCTCAAGGGGGTGTGGCCGTAAGCGAGAGCAAGGCTCGCTGGCACCCTTCTTATTGAGAGGACAGCTCCGTCACCTCTTTTACGATGCTGCTTTTTTTCCCTTGCGTTTTTCTCTTCTTCCCACGTTCTCTCTCTTCACTGCCTTCGTCCCCGCTCTATTTCACTTCAGCCTTTCACTCTTGCTTCCTTCCAATGAGGACGGAGCTGCGGGAGAAAGGGCGCTATAGAGGATCGCTGTGGAGAGCTGCTGCTGTGCTTTGACATCTGAGCTCTGTGGAAAACGATCTCAATACAATTCTGAAAAACGCGACTCTCCGAACGCCAGCCGAACAAGTCTCCACAGCCGAAGCGCTGTGTCTCTTTTCAGCTGGCGATAAACCTTTCCTCGATCCTTTGCGGACTTGTAAAACTGTTCCTGATCAGAATAAAAAACGCTCACGCTAATACACAAGCACCCGTGTCTCGCCAAAGCTGACAAATAAACAGACGGACAAGCCGCACTGCTCGTGTGAACAGGGGAGTGAGCGAGCGAGCGGGGATAGGGCGCCTCCTGCGCTTAAAAGCTTACAGCACCTGGTATTCCCAGGCGGTCTCCCATCCAAGTACTAACCAGGCCCATCCCTGTTTAGCTTCCGAGATCAGACGAGATCAGGCGTGCTCAAGGGGGTGTGGCCGTAAGCGAGAGCAAGGCTCGCTGGCACCCTTCTTATTGAGAGGACAGCTCCGTCACCTCTTTTACGACGCTGCTTTTTTTCTCTTGCGTTTTTCTCTTCTTCCCACGTTCTCTCTCTTCACTGCCTTCGTCCCCGCTCTATTTCACTTCAGCCTTTCACTCTTGCTTCCTTCCAATGAGGACGGAGCTGCGGGAGAAAGGGCGCTATAGAGGATCGCTGTGGAGAGCTGCTGCTGTGCTTTGACATCTGAGCTCTGAGGAAAACGATCTCAATACAATTCTGAGAAACGCGACTCTCCGAACGCCAGCCGAACAAGTCTCCACAGCCGAAGCGCTGTGTCTCTTTTCAGCTGGCGATAAACCTTTCCTCGATCCTTTGCGGACTTGTAAAACTGTTCCTGATCAGAATAAAAAACGCTCACGCTAATACACAAGCACCCGTGTCTCGCCAAAGCTGACAAATAAAGAGACGGACAAGCCGCACTGCACGTGTGAACAGGGGAATGAGCGAGCGAGCGGGGATAGGGCGCCTCCTGCGCTTAAAAGCTTACAGGACCTGGTATTCCCAGGCGGTCTCCCATCCAAGTACTAACCAGGCCCATCCCTGTTTAGCTTCCGAGATCAGACGAGATCAGGCGTGCTCAAGGGGGTGTGGCCGTAAGCGAGAGCAAGGTTCGCTGGCACCCTTCTTATTGAGAGGACAGCTCCGTCACCTCTTTTTCGACGCTGCTTTTTTTCCCTTGCGTTTTTCTCTTCTTCCCACGTTCTCTCTCTTCACTGCCTTCGTCCCTGCTCTATTTCACTTCAGCCTTTCACTCTTGCTTCCTTCCAATGAGGACGGAGCTGCGGGAGAAAGGGCGCTATAGAGGATCGCTGTGGAGAGCTGCTGCTGTGCTTTGACATCTGAGCTCTGTGGAAAACGATCTCAATACAATTCTCAAAAACGCGACTCTCCGAACGCCAGCCGAACAAGTCTCCACAGCCGAAGCGCTGTGTCTCTTTTCAGCTGGCGATAAACCTTTCTTCGATTCTTTGCGGACTTGTTAAACTGTTCCTGATCAGAATAAAAAACGCTCACGCTAATACACAAGCACCCGTGTCTCGCCAAAGCTGACAAATAAACAGACGGACAAGCCGCACTGCACGTGTGAACAGGGGAATGAGCGAGCGAGCGGGGATAGGGCGCCTCCTGCGCTTAAAAGCTTACAGCACCTGGTATTCCCAGGCGGTCTCCCATTCAAGTACTAACCAGGCCCATCCCTGTTTAGCTTCCGAGATCAGACGAGATCAGGCGTGCTCAAGGGGGTGTGGCCGTAAGCGAGAGCAAGGCTCGCTGGCACCCTTCTTATTGAGAGGACAGCTCCGTCACCTCTTTTATGACGCTGCTCTTTTTCCCTTGCGTTTTTCTCTTCTTCCCACGTTCTCTCTCTTCACTGCCTTCGTCCCCGCTCTATTTCACTTCAGCCTTTCACTCTTGCTTCCTTCCAATGAGGACGGAGCTGCGGGAGAAAGGGCGCTATAGAGGATCGTTGTGGAGAGCTGCTGCTGTGCTTTGACATCTGAGCTCTGTGGAAAACGATCTCAATACAATTCTGAAAAACGCGACCCTCCGAACGCCAGCCGAACAAGTCTCCACAGCCGAAGCACTGTGTCACTTTTCAGCTGGCGATAAACCTTTCCTCGATCCTTTGCGGACTTGTAAAACTGTTCCTGATCAGAATAAAAAACGCTCACGCTAATACACAAGCACCCGTGTCTCGCCAAAGCTGACAAATAAACAGACGGACAAGCCGCACTGCACGTGTGAACAGGGGAATGAGCGAGCGAGCGGGGATAGGGCGCCTCCTGCGCTTAAAAGCTTACAGCACCTGGTATTCCCAGGCGGTCTCCCATCCAAGTACTAACCAGGCCCATCCCTATTTAGCTTCCGAGATCAGACGAGATCAGGCGTGCTCAAGGGGGTGTGGCCGTAAGCGAGAGCGAGGCTCGCTGGCACCCTTCTTATTGAGAGGACAGCTCCGTCACCTCTTTTATGACGCTGCTCTTTTTCCCTTGCGTTTTTCTCTTCTTCCCACGTTCTCTCTCTTCACTGCCTTCGTCCCCGCTCTATTTCACTTCAGCCTTTCACTCTTGCTTCCTTCCAATGAGGACGGAGCTGCGGGAGAAAGGGCGCTATAGAGGATCGCTGTGGAGAGCTGCTGCTGTGCTTTGACATCTGAGCTCTGTGGAAAACGATCTCAATACAGTTCTGAAAAACGCGACTCTCCGAACGCCAGCCGAACAAGTCTCCACAGCCGAAGCGCTGTGTCTCTTTTCAGCTGGCGATAAACCTTTCCTCGATCCTTTGCGGACTTGTTAAACTGTTCATGATCAGAATAAAAAACGCTCACGCTAATACACAAACACCCGTGTCTCGCCAAAGCTGACAAATAAACAGACGGACAATCCGCACTGCACGTGTGAACAGGGGAATGAGCGAGCGAGCGGGGATAGGGCGCCTCCTGCGCTTAAAAGCTTACAGCACCTGGTATTCCCAGGCGGTCTCCCATCCAAGTACTAACCAGGCCCATCCCTGTTTAGCTTCCGAGATCAGGCGTGCTCAAGGGGGTGTGGGCGTAAGCGAGAGCAAGGCTCGCTGGCACCCTTCTTATTGAGAGGACAGCTCCGTCACCTCTTTTACGACGCTGCTTTTTTTCCCTTGCGTTTTTCTCTTCTTCCCACGTTCTCTCTCTTCACTGCCTTCGTCCCCGCTCTATTTCACTTCAGCCTTTCACTCTTGCTTCCTTCCAATGAGGACGGAGCTGCGGGAGAAAGGGCGCTATAGAGGATCGCTGTGGAGAGCTGCTGCTGTGCTTTGACATCTGAGTTCTGTGGAAAACGATCTCAATACAATTCTGAAAAACGCGACTCTCCGAACGCCAGCCGAACAAGTCTCCACAGCCGAAGCGCTGTGTCTCTTTTCAGCTGGCGATAAACCTTTCTTCGATCCTTTGCGGACTTGTTAAACTGTTCCTGATCAGAATAAAAAACGCTCACGCTAATACACAAGCACCCGTGTCTCGCCAAAGCTGACAAATAAACAGACGGACAAGCCGCACTGCACGTGTGAACAGGGGAATGAGCGAGCGAGCGGGGATAGGGCGCCTCCTGCGCTTAAAAGCTTACAGCACCTGGTATTCCCAGGCGGTCTCCCATCCAAGTACTAACCAGGCCCATCCCTGTTTAGCTTCCGAGATCAGACGAGATCAGGTGTGCTCAAGGGGGTGTGGCCGTAAGCGAGAGCAAGGCTCGCTGGCACCCTTCTTATTGAGAGGACAGCTCCGTCACCTCTTTTACGACGCTGCTTTTTTTCCCTTGCGTTTTTCTCTTCTTCCCACGTTCTCTCTCTTCACTGCCTTCGTCCCCGCTCTATTTCACTTCAGCCTTTCACTTTTGCTTCCTTCCAATGAGGACGGAGCTGCGGGAGAAAGGGCGCTATAGAGGATCGCTGTGGAGAGCTGCTGCTGTGCTTTGACATCTGAGCTCTGTGGAAAACGATCTCAATACAATTCTGAAAAACGCGACTCTCCGAACGCCAACCGAACAAGTCTCCACAGCCGAAGCGCTGTGTCTCTATTCAGCTGGCGATAAACCTTCCCTCGATTCTTTGCGGACTTGTTAAACTGTTCCTGATCAGAATAAAAAACGCTCACGCTAATACACAAGCACCCGTGTCTCGCCAAAGCTGACAAATAAACAGACGGACAAGCCGCACTGCACGTGTGAACAGGGGAATGAGCGAGCGAGCGGGGATAGGGCGCCTCCTGCGCTTAAAAGCTTACAGCACCTGGTATTCCCAGGCGGTCTCCCATCCAAGTACTAACCAGGCCCATCCCTGTTTAGCTTCCGAGTTCAGACGAGATCAGGCGTGCTCAAGGGGGTGTGGCCGTAAGCGAGAGCAAGGCTCGCTGGCACCCTTCTTATTGAGAGGACAGCTCCGTCACCTCTTTTACGACGCTGCTTTTTTTCCCTTGCGTTTTTCTCTTCTTCCCACGTTCTCTCTCTTCACTGCCTTCGTCCCCGCTCTATTTCACTTCAGCCTTTCACTCTTGCTTCCTTCCAATGAGGACGGAGCTGCGGGAGAAAGGGCGCTATAGAGGATCGCTGTGGAGAGCTGCTGCTGTGCTTTGACATCTGAGCTCTGTGGAAAACGATCTCAATACAATTCTGAAAAACGCGACTCTCCGAACGCCAGCCGAACAAGTCTCCACAGCCGAAGCGCTGTGTCTCTATTCAGCTGGCGATAAACCATCCCTCGATTCTTTGCGGACTTGTTAAACTGTTCCTGATCAGAATAAAAAACGCTCACGCTAATACACAAGCACCCGTGTCTCGCCAAAGCTGACAAATAAACAGACGGACAAGCCGCACTGCACGTGTGAACAGGGGAATGAGCGAGCGAGCGGGGATAGGGCGCCTCCTGCGCTTAAAAGCTTACAGCACCTGGTATTCCCAGGCGGTCTCCCATCCAAGTACTAACCAGGCCCATCCCTGTTTAGCTTCCGAGATCAGACGAGATCAGGCGTGCTCAAGGGGGTGTGGCCGTAAGCGAGAGCAAGGCTCGCTGGCACCCTTCTTATTGAGAGGACAGCTCCGTCACCTCTTTTACGACGCTGCTTTTTTTCCCTTGCGTTTTTCTCTTCTTCCCACGTTCTCTCGCTTCACTGCCTTCGTCCCCGCTCTATTTCACTTCAGCCTTTCACTCTTGCTTCCTTCCAATGAGGACGGAGCTGCGGGAGAAAGGGCGCTATAGAGGATCGCTGTGGAGAGCTGCTGCTGTGCTTTGACATCTGAGCTCTGTGGAAAACGATCTCAATACAATTCTGAAAAACGCGACTCTCCGAACGCCAGCCGAACAAGTCTCCACAGCCGAAGCGCTGTGTCTCTTTTCAGCTGGCGATAAACCTTTCCTCGATCCTTTGCGGACTTGTTAAACTGTTCCTGATCAGAATAAAAAACGCTCACGCTAATACACAAGCACCCGTGTCTCGCCAAAGCTGACAAATAAACAGACGGACAAGCCGCACTGCACGTATGAACAGGGGAATGAGCGAGCGAGCGGGGATAGGGCGCCTCCTGCGCTAAAAAGCTTACAGCACCTGGTATTCCCAGGCGGTCTCCCATCCAAGTACTAACCAGGCCCATCCCTGTTTAGCTTCCGAGATCAGACGAGATCAGGCGTGCTCAAGGGGGTGTGGCCGTAAGCGAGAGTAAGGCTCGCTGGCACCCTTCTTATTGAGAGGACATCTCCGTCACCTCTTTTACGACGCTGCTTTTTTTCCCTTGCGTTTTTCTCTTCTGCCCACGTTCTCTCTCTTCACTGCCTTCATCCCCGCTCTATTTCACTTCAGCCTTTCACTCTTGCTTCCTTCCAATGAGGACGGAGCTGCGGGAGAAAGGGCGCTATAGAGGATCGCTGTGGAGAGCTGCTGCTGTGCTTTGACATCTGAGCTCTGAGGAAAACGATCTCAATACAATTCTGAGAAACGCGACTCTCCGAACGCCAGCCGAACAAGTCTCCACAGCCGAAGCGCTGTGTCTCTTTTCAGCTGGCGATAAACCTTTCCTCGATCCTTTGCGGACTTGTAAAACTGTTCCTGATCAGAATAAAAAACGCTCACGCTAATACACAAGCACCCGTGTCTCGCCAAAGCTGACAAATAAAGAGACGGACAAGCCGCACTGCACGTGTGAACAGGGGAATGAGCGAGCGAGCGGGGATAGGGCGCCTCCTGCGCTTAAAAGCTTACAGCACCTGGTATTCCCAGGCGGTCTCCCATCCAAGTACTAACCAGGCCCATCCCTGTTTAGCTTCCGAGATCAGACGAGATCAGGCGTGCTCAAGGGGGTGTGGCCGTAAGCGAGAGCAAGGTTCGCTGGCACCCTTCTTATTGAGAGGACAGCTCCGTCACCTCTTTTTCGACGCTGCTTTTTTTCCCTTGCGTTTTTCTCTTCTTCCCACGTTCTCTCTCTTCACTGCCTTCGTCCCTGCTCTATTTCACTTCAGCCTTTCACTCTTGCTTCCTTCCAATGAGGACGGAGCTGCGGGAGAAAGGGCGCTATAGAGGATCGCTGTGGAGAGCTGCTGCTGTGCTTTGACATCTGAGCTCTGTGGAAAACGATCTCAATACAATTCTGAAAAACGCGACTCTCCGAACGCCAGCCGAACAAGTCTCCACAGCCGAAGCGCTGTGTCTCTTTTCAGCTGGCGATAAACCTTTCTTCGATTCTTTGCGGACTTGTTAAACTGTTCCTGATCAGAATAAAAAACGCTCACGCTAATACACAAGCACCCGTGTCTCGCCAAAGCTGACAAATAAACAGACGGACAAGCCGCACTGCACGTGTGAACAGGGGAATGAGCGAGCGAGCGGGGATAGGGCGCCTCCTGCGCTTAAAAGCTTACAGCACCTGGTATTCCCAGGCGGTCTCCCATTCAAGTACTAACCAGGCCCATCCCTGTTTAGCTTCCGAGATCAGACGAGATCAGGCGTGCTCAAGGGGGTGTGGCCGTAAGCGAGAGCAAGGCTCGCTGGCACCCTTCTTATTGAGAGGACAGCTCCGTCACCTCTTTTACGACGCTGCTTTTTTTCTCTTGCGTTTTTCTCTTCTGCCCACGTTCTCTCTCTTCACTGCCTTCGTCCCCGCTCTATTTCACTTCAGCCTTTCACTCTTGCTTCCTTCCAATGAGGACGGAGCTGAGGGAGAAAGGGCGCTATAGAGGATCGCTGTGGAGAGCTGCTGCTGTGCTTTGACATCTGAGCTCTGTGGAAAACGATCTCAATACAATTCTGAAAAACGCGACTCTCCGAACGCCAGCCGAACAAGTCTCCACAGCCGAAGCGCTGTGTCTCTTTTCAGCTGGCGATAAACCTTTCCTCGATCCTTTGCGGACTTGTAAAACTGTTCCTGATCAGAATAAAAAACGCTCACGCTAATACACAAGCACCCGTGTCTCGCCAAAGCTGACAAATAAACAGACGGACAAGCCGCACTGCACGTGTGAACAGGGGAATGAGCGAGCGAGCGGGGATAGGGTGCCTCCTGCGCTTAAAAGCTTACAGCATCTGGTATTCCCAGGCGGTCTCCCATCCAAGTACTAACCAGGCCCATTCCTGTTTAGCTTCCTAGATCAGACGAGATCAGGCGTGCTCAAGGGGGTGTGGCCGTAAGCGAGAGCAAGGCTCGCTGGCACCCTTCTTATTGAGAGGACAGCTCCGTCACCTCTTTTACGATGCTGCTTTTTTTCCCTTGCGTTTTTCTCTTCTTCCCACGTTCTCTCTCTTCACTGCCTTCGTCCCCGCTCTATTTCACTTCAGCCTTTCACTCTTGCTTCCTTCCAATGAGGACGGAGCTGCGGGAGAAAGGGCGCTATAGAGGATCGCTGTGGAGAGCTGCTGCTGTGCTTTGACATCTGAGCTCTGTGGAAAACGATCTCAATACAATTCTGAAAAACGCGACTCTCCGAACGCCAGCCGAACAAGTCTCCACAGCCGAAGCGCTGTGTCTCTTTTCAGCTGGCGATAAACCTTTCCTCGATCCTTTGCGGACTTGTAAAACTGTTCCTGATCAGAATAAAAAACGCTCACGCTAATACACAAGCACCCGTGTCTCGCCAAAGCTGACAAATAAACAGACGGACAAGCCGCACTGCTCGTGTGAACAGGGGAGTGAGCGAGCGAGCGGGGATAGGGCGCCTCCTGCGCTTAAAAGCTTACAGCACCTGGTATTCCCAGGCGGTCTCTCATCCAAGTACTAACCAGGCCCATCCCTGTTTAGCTTCCGAGATCAGACGAGATCAGGCGTGCTCAAGGGGGTGTGGCCGTAAGCAAGAGCAAGGCTCGCTGGCACCCTTCTTATTGAGAGGACAGCTCCGTCACCTCTTTTACGACGCTGCTTTTTTTCCCTTGCGTTTTTCTCTTCTTCCCACGTTCTCTCTCTTCACTGCCTTCGTCCCCGCTCTATTTCACTTCAGCCTTTCACTCTTGCTTCCTTCCAATGAGGACGGAGCTGCGGGAGAAAGGGCGCTATAGAGGATCGCTGTGGAGAGCTGCTGCTGTGCTTTGACATCTGAGCTCTGAGGAAACCGATCTCAATACAATTCTGAAAAACGCGACTCTCCGAACGCCAGCCGAACAAGTCTCCCCAGCCGAAGCGCTGTGTCTTTTTTCAGCTGGCGATAAACCTTTCCTCGATCATTTGCGGACTTGTTAAACTGTTCCTGATCAGAATAAAAAATGCTCACGCTAATACACAAGCACCCGTGTCTCGCCAAAGCTGACAAATAAACAGACGGACAAGCCACACTGCACGTGTGAACAGGGGAATGAGCCAGCGAGCGGGGATAGGGCGCCTCCTGCGTTTAAGAGCTTACAGCACCTGGTACTCCCAGGCGGTCTCCCATCCAAGTACTAACCAGGCCCATCCCTGTTTAGCTTCCAAGATCAGACGAGATCAGGCGTGCTCAAGGGGGTGTGGCCGTAAGCGAGAGCAAGGCTCGCTGGCACCCTTCTTATTGAGAGGACAGCTCCGTCACCTCTTTTACGACGCTGCTCTTTTTCCCTTGCGTTTTTCTCTTCTTCCCACGTTCTCTCTCTTCACTGCCATCGTCCCCGCTCTATTTCACTTCAGCCTTTCACTCTTGCTTCCTTCCAATGAGGACGGAGCTGCGGGAGAAAGGGCGCTATAGAAAATCGCTGTGGAGAGCTGCTGCTGTGCTTTGACATCTGAGCTCTGTGGAAAACGATCTCAATACAATTCTGAAAAACGCGACTCTCCGAACGCCAGCCGAACAAGTCTCCACAGCCGAAGCGCTGTGTCTCTTTTCAGCTGGCGATAAACCTTTCCTCGATCCTTTGCGGACTTGTAAAACTGTTCCTGATCAGAATAAAAAACGCTCACGCTAATACACAAGCACCCGTGTCTCGCCAAAGCTGACAAATAAACAGACGGACAAGCCGCACTGCACGTGTGAACAGGGGAATGAGCGAGCGAGCGGGGATAGGGCGCCTCCTGCGCTTAAAAGCTTACAGCACCTGGTATTCCCAGGCGGTCTCCCATCCAAGTACTAACCAGGCCCATCCCTGTTTAGCTTCTGAGATCAGACGAGATCAGGCGTGCTCAAGGGGGTGTGGCCGAAAGCGAGAGCAAGGCTCGCTGGCACCCTTCTTATTGAGAGGACAGCTCCGTCACCTCTTTTACGACGCTGCTTTTTTCCCTTGCGTTTTTCTCTTTTTTCCACGTTCTCTCTCTTCACTGCCTTCGTCCCCACTCTATTTCACTTCAGCCTTTCACTCTTGCTTCCTTCCAATGAGGACGGGGCTGCGGGAGAAAGGGCGCTATAGAGGATCGCTGTGGAGAGCTGCTGCTGTGCTTTGACATCTGAGCTCTGTGGAAAACGATCTCAATACAATTCTGAAAAACGCGACTCTCCGAACGCCAGCCGAGCAAGTCTCCACAGCCGAAGCGCTGTCTCTCTTTTCAGCTGGCGATAAACCTTTCCTCGATCCTTTGCGGACTTGTAAAACTGTTCCTGATCAGAATAAAAAACGCTCACGCTAATACACAAGCACCCGTGTCTCGCCAAAGCTGACAAATAAACAGACGGACAAGCCGCACTGCACGTGTGAACATAGGGCGCCTCCTGCGCTTAAAAGCTTACAGCACCTGGTATCCCCAGGCGGTCTCTCATCCAAGTACTAACCAGGCCCATTCCTGTTTAGCTTCCAAGATCAGACGAGATTGGGCACATTCAGGGTGGTGTGGCCGCAAGCGCAAGCCATGGCGCCTAACTCGCTACTTGAAGCTGTGTGTGGCTGGGGCTCTGTGCCCCCCGAGTTGGACTGAAGGATCATTCGTGTGCAACTCTTTGGAAAGGAGCCTCTTTCCAAATTGCATTGCGTACCTGGATGTTGGCGAATGTGTTCCCTTGTGTTGGCTTGTCCTGCACTGGAGGAGAACAAACAAACTGCACGGAGGAGCACAAGGCAAGTCTTCACAAGACAAAAACCTCCAGTGCACAGCACTCTGAAAACATTTCTGGGCTGTCGCGTGTTTATTTCAGCACATAAAGCACACCAGTCCAACACGTCGGCCGGGCGCGCGGCGCCTCCGCCCTCTTGTGGCTTGCGGCGTCAGAGCAAGAGGCTCCTTCTCGCTGCCTTTCCGCTGTGTTGCAGAGCCCCGAGAGGGAACCTGGAGCGCACACTTTGTGGGGGGCGCTCTGCCCCCGGTCTCTTGCGCGAGTACTAAATCTCACGGCGCCAGCCAGCGGCCAGGAGACAAATACAATATCGCGGGACAGGGGGGCCTCGTCATTGATTGTTACATATGAGACGGGGATTAGGAGGAGACCCCGACTGATTGGTAAAGGGGAACACTTAATGACCGACAAATGAGTCGTTCCCACCGGAGCTGAATGTACCTGCATGTGTCGTGACGTCTACTTCCCCCGCCCCGCTGTGTTTGCTGTATTGTCTTTGAAGCCGGCCCCCGAGACGAGACGGGCTGTTCCTGTGCCCCAATTAACACTTTACAGGTGCCATTCCCCGGCATTGTGGCCATTGTCGGTGGTCACACGCGATAAGATGAGGTGGAGAAGAGCGGGGCATGCCCAGCGCGAGACATTCAAGGAGGGGGCTGTGCGAGGTGAGGTGCGACACGCCGGAGCCCCGACGCTGCTAATGCGGAGCACTTGTTGAACTGGCAATGAAAGGACGTGTGCGCACGGAGCGAGCCTTCCCTGCGGCGGAGCGTGGAAACTTTCTCCCCGCGCTACAGGAGTTGTGTGCGCTGCAGCGGTGCCGAGAGAACAGCACAGAAGACAGCAGGCTCTGGAGAGCGGGTAAGAGATGGAGCCTTGTGGGCAGGCGAGCAGGCCCGTTTTTTGGAAATTGCTGAAAAGGCTCCGGTGTTTGTTCGGTGTATGGCAGGCGCACGACGCGAGCTTGCGTAGCGATCTGCCGGACTGGTGTTATGCAAATGAGGCCAAATTGCGTCCCGGGAAATGCTGCGAATGTGCATTGGTGACTGCAGATGTGTAGGAAACGGCGCTTGTTTTCTTGTTTTGCCCACCCAAATTGAGCACGGATACAATAGAGGTACAGCCATTCACTGTTTGACATGTGTGCACTGGAGGTTTTTGTCTTGTGAAGACTTGCCTTGTGCTCCTCCGAGCAGTTTGTTTGTTCTCCTCCAGTGCGGGACAAGCCAACACAAGGGAGCACATTCGCCAACATCCAGGTACGCAATGCAATTTGGAAAGAGGCTCCTTTCCAAAGAGTTGCACACGAACGATCCTTCAGTCCCGCTCGGGGGGCACAGAGCCCCAGCCACACACAGCTTCAAGTAGCGAGTCAGGCGCCATGGCTTTCGCTTGTGGCCACACCACCCTGAATGTGCCCAATCTCGTCTGATCTTGGAAGCTAAGCAGGGTTGTGCCTGAATAGTACTTGGATGGGAGACTTCCTGGGAATACCAGGTGCTGCAAGCTTTTGCTCTCTTGGCCAGCAGGGGTCGCCGTTGGTGCCGTAGGATTTGGGAAGAAAACCTGGAGGATGGAAAGGTGATCTATAGCCTCATCTCTAGAGATGTTTTGTTGCTATGGCATGTGTGTGACCCATATAAAAAAAAAAAACGTTTGTAAAATGAATATCGAAGCTGCCTCTAAATCTGCAAATGAAGATGAGTCGATAAACCACTTGTTTATCGTATAACTATACATATATTCATTTATTACTGATTTCATTCATTGAGCACGGATACAATAGAGGTACAGCCATTCACTGTTTGACATGTCTGCACTGGTACAGAACCTAGCAATCAGAAAACGGGTGAAACTGTCTTGAGAATTAGCATACAGTACCGAGGCCCCCATGACCAAATAAAGGCTAACCTCGATAATCAGCCTAAATAATGCAGACTACAGCAAAACGACTGACTTTGAAAAGGGAATGAATGTCCGGAAGGAGTAGTGTAACCAGCTTGAAATGTTTCTCCGGACCTCTAACTAAAAGAAACCGGGAACCAGCAGTGGCATCGACTCCTTTCGAACTGGGATCCTATCGCAGCACGTGGTGTCGTAACTCTTCCGTATCCGATATTGGACCAAGCACATCAGGAGAGAGCGCGAATGCAGTCCCCCACTACCAGAAATTATGCAGTCGAGATTCCCACATTTGGGGAATTCGCAGGGGTCAGCACAGCCGGAGTGCAATGGCCGAGCCTCGCCCTGGGTGAATCGATTTTTTAAGAACTTTATTTTCTTTTCACAAAAAAATACAGGACATCACAAATTAGAAAGCTTTACATTAATATACATACTTAAAACAGTATATATGATCACATCTCATTACATTTTGACACGGTACCAGTTACATAGCAACAATTTCTTTTTTTCTGGTGTAAATCACATTCTTTACTTAAACATGATAATGTTTTTCACAGTTTCTTGAGATATTGACCTATGCTCTCTATTTCCCACAGATTTTCTGCTTCCTCCCTCCTTTCTCTCCACAGATCTCTGAGGTAATAGTTCTCTTGGGTGATGAACAGGGCCAGGCTACCTGCTGCCTTGACTGGGACCTCGATGCCTTTGAACAGCCCCATGTTCCTCACTCTCCACAGGGCGTCTTTCCCACTGTTCACCACGGCCCAGATCCTGTCAAACAAGTCAGGAGGAAGTTTGACAGGAGAGATGCCGTTGTAGGCGCCCTATCCCTGCTCGCTCGCTCATTCCCCTGTTCACACGTGCAGTGCGGCTTGTCCGTCTGTTTATTTGTCAGCTTTGGCGAGACACGGGTACTTGTGTATTAGCGTGAGCGTTTTTTATTCTGATCAGGAACAGTTTTACAAGTCCGCAAAGGATCGAGGAAAGGTTTATCGCCAGCTGAAAAGAGACACAGCGCTTCGGCTGTGGAGACTTGCTCGGCTGGCATTCGGAGAGTCGCGTTTTTCAGAATTGTATTGAGATTGTTTTCCACAGAGCTCAGATGTCAAAGCACAGCAGCAGCTCTCCACAGCGATTCCCAGGCGGTCTCCCATCCAAGTCCCATCCTTGAGCACACCTGGTCTCGTCTGATCTCGGAAGCTAAACAGGGATGGGCCTGGTTAGTACTTGGATGGGAGACCGCCTGGGAATACCAGGTGCTGTAAGCTTTTAAGCGCAGGAGGCGCCCTATCCCCGCTCGCTCGCTCATTCCCCTGTTCACACGTGCAGTGCGGCTTGTCCGTCTGTTTATTTGTCAGCTTTGGCGAGACACGGGTGCTTGTGTATTAGCGTGAGCGTTTTTTACTCTGATCATGAACAGTTTAACAAGACCGCAAAGGATCGAGGAAAGGTTTATCGCCAGCTGAAAAGAGACACAGCGCTTCGGCTGTGGAGACTTGTTCGGCTGGCGTTCGGAGAGTCGCGTTTTTCAGAATTGTATTGAGATCGTTTTCCACAGAGCTCAGATGTCAAAGCACAGCAGCAGCTCTCCACAGCGATCCTCTATAGCGCCCTTTCTCCCGCAGCTCCGTCCTCATTGGAAGGAAGCAAGAGTGAAAGGCTGAAGTGAAATAGAGCGGGGATGAAGGCAGTGAAGAGAGAGAACGTGGGAAGAGAAAAACGCAAAGGAAAAAAGCAGCGTCGTAAAAGAGGTGACGGAGCTGTCCTCTCAATAAGAAGGGTGCCAGCGAGCCTTTCTCTCGCTTACGGCCACACCCCCTTGAGCACACCTGATCTCGTCTGATCTCGGAAGCTAAACAGGGATGGTCCTGGTTAGTACTTGGATGGGAGACCGCCTGGGAATACCAGGTGCTGTAAGCTTTTAAGCGCAGGAGGCGCCCTATCCCCGCTCGCTCGCTCATTCCCCTGTTCACACGTGCAGTGCGGCTTGTCTGTCTGTTTATTTGTCAGGTGGGTAGCTGCGTCAGCATGCGTAGGCTGCAAAGGAACAAGTAATAGGTTTATTCCATGCTGAAAAAAAGAAGAAAGAGAACACAACGTTTCGGCCGTGGAGCCTTCTTCAGGTGTGAGAGAGACAGGGCAGTAGGCAAAGGTAAAGTAGCGGGAGAACAAAGGTTGGGAGGGAGGAGGAGTGAGAGGCGGGAGCAGGGGACAGAAAGAGAGGCCAATCAAGAGGTGTGAAGTCAGAATGGGTGCAGAGAGGTGTGAAATGAAACTTCCAATGAATGGAGAAAATTTAAAAGAACAGTAATCTGTCGTTAAGGGAAGGGAGAATGTGTGATCCTAACTGCAGAATAATTTTAGTTTCGGTGGTCTTTCTGATGTATGAGTTCAGAAAACCGTCTTTGAGAACACAGACGGAGAGATTAGTGTGGTCGTGGCCGTCAGAGGTGAAATGAGAAACAATGGGCTTGGAGAGATCTTTAATCTTCACAGCCCTGACGTGTTCTCTGAAGCGGTCTCCGAGTCTCCTTCCTGTTTCTCCAATGTAGATGGCTGGGCATTTACTGCAAGAGATACAGTAAATAAGGTTGCTGGAGGTACAAGATGCTGTCTGGGTGATCCGGAATTGTCCTGAGGGGCCTTGAATGAGTGTGGTGGTGGCTGTGTACTTGCAGGTGATACAGCGAGCTCTGTTGCAAGGGAAAGTGCCTGGTGTGGATGGTTGTTGAGGGCGGTCAAGGGAGCTGTGAACAAGGAGGTTACGCAGATTAGGTGGTCGGCGATATGAGATGATAGGGCGATCAGAAAAGAGGGCCCCAATGGAGGGATCATCCTGTAGGATGGAAAAATTCTGGTTAATGGTCCTGGGGATAGGAAGTGTGTTAGGGTGGTAAGGAAGCACCAAGGGAATGCGGTTGTTACGGCGGGAGTTCCTGATCGGGTTGATGGTCCGGGGGGTGTTTTTGGCTCGGGCAAGGGCCCTGTCAATCACACTGCTGGGATATCCTCTGTTGATAAAAAATGAGTACATTTCGAGGGCTTGGTTCTCGAAGTCGATGTCGTCGCTGCATAGTCTTCGTAACCTAAGGAACTGTGAAAAAGGAAGAGAGTTTTTAGTGTGGTTGGGGTGAAATGAGCTGTACAGGAGGTAGCTGTGTGAATCCGTGGGTTTGTAATAAACTGAAGTGGAAAGTCGGGGGTAGTTGATAGACAAGTGGATGTCTAGAAACGGAAGAGTGGTGGAAGATATGTGAACTGTATATTTGAGGGACGGGTGGAAGTTGGTGAAATGGTGCAGGAAGAACTCGAGCTGATCGTTGGAGCATGTGGCGGCACCGACGCAATCATCAATATATCGTTTGTAGAGGTCAGGGACATAGCCAGTGTAGGAGGCGAAGAAGCGTTCTTCTACCCAGCCGACAAGAATGTTGGCATAGCTGGGTCCCATTCTGGTGCCCATGGCAACTCCACTGACCTGTTGGTAAAAAAGATTATTGAAAGAGAATGCGTTCAGTGTGAGGACCAATTCTGCAAGGCGTACCAGGGTGTGGGTGGGTGGATCAAGCACTGTGCGTTTGTCCAGGGTGTGCTTGAGTGCTGTAAGGCCGTCATTATGGGGAATGACGGTGTACAGAGATGTGATGTCCATGGTAAAAATGTGGCATTCGGTACCCTGAAATTGGAAATCATTGAAAAGTTGGAGCGCGTGGTTGGTGTCTTTGATGTATGAGGGAAGATCTTCAACCAGCGGTCTCATGAGGCTGTCGAGAAAGGCTGAGATGTAAGTAGTTGGACAGTTACATGCTGATACGATAGGGCGTCCAGGGGTGTCCGGTTTGTGGATTTTGGGGAGGAGGTAAAATTGAGATACCTGTGGATGTTCCATGATGAGCCGGTTCGCCTCCTGGGGGAGCTCGTTACTGCTGATAAGAAGGGAAATGGTGGATACCACTTCCTTTTGGTAGTCAGTGGTAGGGTCCTGTTGGAGAGGGAGGTAGGCAGAAGTGTCAGTTAGTTGTCTAGAGGCTTCAAAGATATATAGATCCTTACGCCACACCACAACAGCACCTCCTTTGTCCGCTGGTTTGATGACGATATCATCCCTGTTGCGGAGAGACTGGAGCGCCTGATTTTCTCCTTGGGTGAGGTGTTTATTTGTCAGCTTTGGCGAGACACGGGTGCTTGTGTATTAGCGTGAGCGTTTTTTATTCTGATCAGGAACAGTTTTACAAGTCCGCAAAGGATCGAGGAAAGGTTTATCGCCAGCTGAAAAGAGACACAGCGCTTCGGCTGTGGAGACTTGTTCGGCTGGCGTTCGGAGAGTCGCGTTTTTCAGAATTGTATTGAGATTGTTTTCCACAGAGCTCAGATGTCAAAGCACAGCAGCAGCTCTCCACAGCGATCCTCTATAGCGCCCTTTCTCCCGCAGCTCCGTCCTCATTGGAAGGAAGCAAGAGTGAAAGGCTGAAGTGAAATAGAGTGGGGACGAAGGCAGTGAAGAGAGAGAACGTGGGAAGAAGAGAAAAACGCAAGGGAAAAAAAGCAGCGTCGTAAAAGAGGTGACGGAGCTGTCCTCTCAATAAGAAGGGTGCCAGCGAGCCTTGCTCTCGCTTACGGCCACACCCCCTTGAGCACGCCTGATCTCGTTTGATCTCGGAAGCTAAACAGGGATGGGCCTGGTTAGTACTTGGATGGGAGACCGCCTGGGAATACCAGGTGCTGTAAGCTTTTAAGTGCAGGAGGCGCCCTATCCCCGCTCGCTCGCTCATTCCCCTGTTCACACGTGCAGTGCGGCTTGTCCGTCTGTTTATTTGTCAGCTTTGGCGAGGCACGGGTGCTTGTGTATTAGCGTGAGCGTTTTTTATTCTGATCAGGAACAGTTTTACAAGTCCGCAAAGGATCGAGGAAAGGTTTATCGCCAGCTGAAAAGAGACACAGCGCTTCGGCTGTGGAGACTTTATTAATAAGGCCCCTCAGTAGTTGAGATCTCTGTTATACCCATCTAGTAACATGCAATCAGCATGTTATTGCTGAAGCAATAGTCACAACATTATTCCACACCTGGGTGAGATGCGGGTTATGATGACAGTCATGCTTTCTACACCTTATACTGAGCTCAGAAATGGACCAAGCGGACATCTCACGAGCAGATCCCTCCGCGTATAAGAAAGGCAACTTGTCTCAGCAAAAATACCACGGATTCACATCCAAAATATGATAAAAAGGCAAAAACCCCACACTTGGAATGCAAACGTACCCTAAAAAGGAAACACGGTTTTAAAACGAACTTGATTTTCCCCTGGAGAAACCTTTTTATGGACACACATCGCATCTATTACACATGTAGAACTAAATATAAAGATAAAACTTAATATAAGAAGTCATGACATATCACACATGACGAAGTCTGGTCCAGAATAAACAGTTTACACTGACCCACCTTTATTTACCCTGGTCACTCACTTCTATTAACTGTTTAACTGGGTAACAAATTAATATTTGTTTCAATTTGGGATCTACACCTGGGAGCCCTGAAATGTTGGCCAGAGGGGAGAAGCTGATATTCAGACGTGAGAATATATTAAAAAAAAGGATCTGATGTTGTTTTTCACCTGTCTAATCAAAGCTTGTTCAAAAATTATCTGATTATAGGACACACGAGTTTATAATCATACTCATTCCACTTTTTAACCCTGTATATATGCACAATATGAAACGTATATACACTAAATCTCACGTGTGACTCCCATAATATACATTTCTTTACGAAAATTAGGAACACTTACTACAATTATCAACCCCCCATGACGAGGCAATATTTCATACCTTTGTTTCTTTGTGGGTTCAAAGTTCTGTCCTGTCGTTTCACACGTAATGTTTTGGTAGTTATCTCAATTTTCCTTTGCAATTATCTCCAAGATCATCATCAACTTTTTGTAAAACGCTATGCACAACTGATATTTAATGAAAGTCCTGTACCAAAACGTCTTCGTAGGGAAAGACAACTTTTTTTTCCTTACGTTAGTCGCTACACGGTTACTCAAAAAATCCATTCACCGCCTTTAAAAAAAAGTTTCGTTTTTTATTGTGGTTCACTGACATTTCTGTCACAATTCTGAGGGACCCCAAATAAAATTCACTTGCCGGTATAAAGACGCCGGCGAGGATAAGACAGGTATCGAGCCACCTGCGTATCTAGCGGACGTTTAAAATAAAAAAAATGGCATGTAATGTTGCGAAGGGCTACTGTTTTTTTTATAGTTTGTCGATTGTAAGGGACGTGGGCCGCGACAGAAATACTGGACGGGGTGGGAAAAGCTTTATTGACGGTTTGTTGTACCGCAACGGTCACAATTAACTCACCAACAAAGATGGCGCCGAGGCCACATCGACTCCCTCCCGCCCTGCCTCGCACCGAAGCTCGAGCTGCGGAGCGCGACGCCAAACCGCCGGTCCACGGGCGCGGGCGCCGGACATAGACGTCATAAACCCTTCCGAGGCGCAGGAATTATAGATCACTGTAGTTTCTTCTGGACCCGGGTTAGGGACAGTGTGCCCTCCGTGAGTGTCTTCTGAGGAAGCCAGTGTCTCATGGGTGTCCAGGCTTGGTACCATCTGTCCATCACAGGACACACAGACACACACACTCACACACCCTGGACAGTACACCAGTCCTTCACAGGACACACACACACTCACTCACACACCCTGGACAGGACACCAGTCCATCACAGGACATACACACACCCTAGATAGGACACCAGTCCATCACAGGACACACACACACACTCACACACCCTGAACAGGACACCAGTCCTTCACAGGACACACACACACAACCTGGATAGGACACCAGTCCCTCACAGGACACTCAGACACACACACTCACACACCCTGGACAGGAACCAGTCCGTCACATGACAAACACACACTCACTCACACACCCTGGAAAGGACAGCACTCCATCACAGGACACACACACACCAGGGCCAGTTTTCCCAGAAGCCAATTAGCCCAAAAGCCTGTCTTTGGACCCGGAGAACACAGGGAGAACATGCAGACTCCACACAGACAGTCCCCCCCCCCCCCCGGGTCCAGACCCGAGCCCGGAGCCCCGCCGCGCTGAAACCCTCCGTACAGACGGCCGCACACAGCTCCGTTGTTCCCGATTCCCGAGGTGATCTGTTAAAAGAAGCCGGTGTGTTGCCTCCAGGTGACATTTCCTACTGGAGTCAGGACAGGAGGCTCTTCTGTACACAGAAGGGGGTGGGGAACAAGCCGCCCAGCCCTGTGGTTGAAGCTGATACCCCGGCTTCTCTCCAGACACAGCTGGGTGAGCTCCTCCAGTCAGTACAGGGGGCTCTACTGTACACAGAGGGTGGCGGGGGTGTGGAACAACTCCTTTGTTCGGGGCCTTGGGGCATTCTTGTTGTGAAAGGTGCTATATAAAAAAACTGAATTGAAATTGAATTTTACAGGTTTGGGTTTTTCGGAGATCTTGTCAGAGATCTTGTCTGACGTGCCATTTCAAAAATGTAACGACACTCCTCACGTCCGAGTGCCGCCGGTCTGTGACGTAACGTATGCTTACACAACCATGACGGTTTCATCATGGACAGCACGAAAGCCCGAAAAGTGGTTGACGTTTTAATTTGGCAACGCCACGATGGATCCCAGTTTTTTTTTATTTTGGAGGCCAAAGAGGACAAAAAAGGAAACGTCTGGAGGTGGATCGATGGTCATCTCTGCGGTTGTTCTGATGTTCTGGAAAAAACAAAACAAAAAAAAAACGGCTCGCTTGCCCGGTCGTGTAGTGTTTCCACACCCCACGCAAATCAACTTCTCTTCGCCCCCGGGGGCTCGTCGCCCGCCGCACCCCTCTCACGTGATAGGGGCTTCCCCCGGCTGAGACGTACTTACCCTACCCCCTTTTCCGCCAACGTCATACCGAAGGTCGCGCTTCGGGCCGCGGTGATGTTGACGAACTGTCTTGTAGCGTGAGAAGGGTTTAAATTTCGACTTATGGAGTTGGCCATCGTTATATTTCGCGAGGTATCATACGGGGGGAAAAAGAACATTTATATTTATCAACCTACTAGTAATACTGGGTGGATGTCACGTTCCCCAAAGTTCAGTGCCTCTCTCTAATAAAGTAGAAACGCGACATTAAACTCCGTTCGAAACGGGAGAAATCACCAGGACACGATACAACTGACGTCCGGAAAAGAAAAAAAGAACTCCTATTCCCATTTGTAATGACCCCGTCGTGTTTTTCCCGGTGTGCGCTTATCTTTCGGAGACCATTTCTCTCTGGTGTTGTTTTGCTGTTGGAATAAATGCCGAGGTGACCCTTCTGTGTGGAGTCTGCGTGTTCTCTCCAGCGGGTCGTTTCCTCCACCGTGGGGGCTGGTCGAACCGGGGTCTCCCAATCGTCACAGAAGTGTGTGTCGTTTTGGGTGGTGGTGGGGGGGTGCATCGGGGATACTGCGCCCCGAGGGGGTGACCTCTCACCTTACTCCGGACGAAGGGAGAAGACCTGTACCTTCACGAGTCCGGGTTGTGAAAACTTCTTCTGGCAGTTCAAAACGTTTCGAAGGGACTACAGCGCTACCCTGTTTTCCATTTCTATCGTGTATTATTAGACAGTCATAAGTATCTGTACTGATCACAGAGTCCCCCTCTCACTGCCAGGACTGAAGACCAGTGCAGCATGAATAATAATAATAATTAATAAGTCTGGACTCTCCACTCAGAGCTCTTCCCAGGTCAGGGGGATCCCCTCCAGCCCCCCCAGTGTGCAGGCCCTACCTGGATGATGCTCCAGTCCGCTCAGCACACAGCAGCTCTCAGTGGGGAGGAGAGCAGAGGGATGGAGCCAGTTCAGAGAGGGGGGTGATAAGGAGGCCATGATGGGTCAACTCCAGGGGGGGAATCAGGCCAGGACACTGGGGTAACACCCCTACTCTTCTCCAGAAACACCCCGGGATTGTTAACGAGCACAGAGAGTCAGGACCTCGGTTTTACGTCTCATCCGAAGGACGGCGCCCGTTTACAGTCCAGTGTCCCCCGTCACTATACTGGGGCATCAGGACCCACACAGACTGCAGGGTGAGAGCGCCCCCTGCTGGCCCCACTCACACCTCTCCCAGCAGGAACCTTAGGGGGGGGGGAGAGGGAAAAAACCAAAAGCTAAACAGATTTTTTTAAAAAAATTTTTATTGATGCTTAAAAAAAGGTCATCAGTCCAGTCTGGGGCCCCTCAGCTTCAGTCCAGACCAGTCTGGGGCCCCTCAGCTTCAGTCCAGACTGGGGTCCCTCAGCATCGGTCCAGCACAGTCTGGGGTCCCTCAGCTTCGGTCCAGCACAGACTGGGGTCCCTCAGCTTCGGTCCAGTCTGGGGTCCCTCAGCTTCGGTCCAGCACAGACTGGGGTCCCTCAGCTTCGGTCCAGTCTGGGGTCCCTCAGCTTCGGTCCAGCACAGACTGGGGTCCCTCAGCTTCGGTTCAGACTGGGGTCCCTAAGCTTCGGTCCAGCACAGTCTGGGGTCCCTCAGCTTCGGTACAGCACAGCCTGAGGTCCCTCAGCTTTGGTCCAGTCCAGTCTGGGGCCTCTCAGCTCCAGTCTAGTCCAGTCTGGGGCCCCTCAGCTCCAGTCCAGTCCAGTCTGGTGTCCCTCAGCTCCAGTGCTGTCCAGTCTGGGGTCCCTCAGCTTCAGACCAGCACAGTCTGGGGTCCCTCAGCTTCGGTCCAGCACAGTCTGGTGTCCCTCAGCTCCTGT
Organism: Lepisosteus oculatus; assembly: GCF_040954835.1. Taxonomy (NCBI): domain Eukaryota; kingdom Metazoa; phylum Chordata; class Actinopteri; order Semionotiformes; family Lepisosteidae; genus Lepisosteus; species Lepisosteus oculatus. Next base: position 33,341,265 of record NC_090709.1, read on the forward strand.
CCAGTCCAGTCTGGGGTCCCTCAGCTTCGGTCCAGCACAGTCTGGGGTCCCTCAGCTTCGGTCCAGTCCAGTCTGGTGTCCCTAGGCTGCAGTCCAGTCGTCTGGTGTCCCTCAGCTCCGGTCCAGTCCAATTCAGTCCAGTCTAGTCCAGTCCAGATCTTAGCAGGCACAGAACCAGGAAAGGAACCTGGAAAGAATATTGTTATTGCAGGTCTGAGGGACACAGACACAGACGTCACCATGACATCAAACAGCAAGAGAAGACTCCTCCTTGAATCACAGACACGACCGGGCGGCGCCCCCCTCTCTGCTCACCTGCACCTCCTCTTCCTCTTCTTGTCCTTCCCGGCAGCCTGCTCCTCCTCTCCCTCGCTCTTCCTCTCCTGAGCTACGGTCTCCGCCGCCTCCATCGGCTCGTCCTGATCTTCTGTCTCCACTGACACGCAGCTCAGGGACTTCAAAAAGACGCATCGGCGCTTCTGAAGCAGAAACAGGAGAGTCACGTTAAGAGTCGGACTGGACACTCCAGGACATGAACACTGCACTAAGAGAGAGAGGGGTTCATACAGACACACTGACTGGACACTCCAGGACATGAACACTGCACTGAGAGAGAGAGAGGGGGGTTCATACAGACACACTGACTGGACACTCCAGGACATGAACACTGCACTGAGAGAGAGAGAGAGAGAGGGGTTCATACAGACACACTGACTGGACACTCCAGGACATGAACACTGCACTGAGAGAGAGAGGGGTTCATACAGACACACTGACTGGACACTCCAGAACATGAACACTGCACTGAGAGAGAGAGGGGTTCATACAGACACACTGACTGGACACTCCAGGACATGAACACTGCACTGAGAGAGAGAGGGGTTCATACAGACACACTGACTGGACACTCCAGGACATGAACACTGCACTGAGAGAGAGAGGGGTTCATACAGACACACTGACTGGACACTCCAGTACATGAACACTGCACTGAGAGAGAGAAGGGTTCATACAGACACACTGACTGGACACTGGACAGGAGTAAAGAGAGGATCAGAGCATTACCCACCTTCTTTTTCTTCTGTCTCACAGGAGGTGGTGATTGGACCTCCTCCAGCTGGAGTCCGAGTAGGGAGAGAGGGGGCAGGAGAGGGACAGCACAGGGAGAGAAAGAGAGAGACAGGTGAGTCAAGTGTCCCAAGAGCACAGAGACTCTGCTGAGATCACACTCGCAGTGAGTGAGCCTGGGTGTAGCCCACTAATACTGACCCACTGGACACCACAGGACAGAGAGGAGGAGAGAGACACACTGAGGACAGAGAGGAGGAGGAGAGAGACACTGACAGACAGGGCTGAAAGAGAGAGAGACAGAGAGGCAGGGACAGGCAGACAGCAGGCCGAGAGAGACACTGACAGACAGGGCTGAAAGAGAGAGAGACACTGAGACCCAGGGACAGACAAGACGGCAAAACTCCACCACAGACAGGACAGGGGGCAGGGTGGGACCAGCACTGACCTCCTTCCTCTCTCCTGCCGGAAGAGCTGTCTCCACCTCCTCTTCCTCCTGCAAGTCAAGAGACAGGCTGAGAGAGTGACGGGCTGGCGGGACATCGGCGAACAGAGCTGAAGGCAGAGAGCAGAGGAGACAGGCCCAGCTGGGACAACGCAGGACAGACAGAGAGACAGACAGGGAGACACACGGAGAGACACAGGGAGAGAGACCCAGCTGGGACAACGCAGGACAGACAGAGAGCAGGGAGACACACGGAGAGACACAGGGAGACAGGCCCAGCTGGGACAACGCAGGACAGACAGAGAGCAGGGAGACACACGGAGAGACACAGGGAGACAGGCCCAGCTGGGACAACGCAGGACAGACAGAGAGCAGGGAGACACACGGAGAGACACAGGGAGAGAGACCCAGCTGGGACAACGCAGGACAGACAGAGAGCAGGGAGACATGGAGAGACTCAGACAAAAGGACAGAAAGACAGAAAGAGAGAAGTACAGACGGACAAAAAGACAGAGAAAAGGACAGATGGACTGATGGACAGAAAGGCAGAGAAAAGGACAGAAAGACAGATGGACAGATGGACAGAGAAAAGAACAGAAAGACAGAGGGACAGATGGACAGAGGGACAGATGGACTGAAGGATAGACGGACAGAAGGACAGATGGACAGACAGACGGACAGACGGACAGACAGTCACACTTGCCTCGTCAGACATCTCAGCCTCTCTCCTTGCCCTCCGCACCGGGGAGCCCCAGGCGGGGCCTGGCGGGGCCGGGCGGGCGATGGGGGGCAGGACGGGCGGGGGCAGGGGCAGGGGCACCGCCCCGGGCAGCAGGGGGGGCTCGAGGGGCATGGCGGGGAGGAAGGGGGGGTGGCGGGGCGGGGCGGTCAGGGGCCTGAGGGGGCCGGAGGGGGGGGCCGGGGCCGGGGAGCGGAGGGGGCTCTCGGGCGAGGAGGGGGGGGACACCGAGCCGAACGAGCTGGGCGAGCCCGAGCGGGACGAGCCGGGCGACCCCGGGAGTTCCAGCTGCAGCTCGGCCGCCCTCTCAAGCTTCTAGACGAGCTCGGGGAAACACGAAGACACCACGGGATTCTGTCCAGCAGGGAGAGGGGGAGACACAACGCAGGGGGGATGAGGAGCAGAGACTACGCCTGGACAGGTGAGTGTGTACAGTGTGTCCAGTGAGAGTGTGGACAGGTGAGTGTGTACAGTGTGTCCAGTAAGAGTCTGGACAGGTGAGTGTGGACAGTGTGTCCAATAAGAGCCCAGACAGGTGAGTGTGGACAGTGTGTCCAGTGAGAGTCTGGACAGGTGGGTGTGTACAGTGTGTCCAATAAGAGCCCAGACAGGTGAGTGTGGACAGTGTGTCCAGTGAGAGTCTGGACAGGTGGATGTGTACAGTGTGTCCAGTAAGAGTCCAGACAGGCGAGTGTGTCCAGTGTGTCCAGTAAGAGTCCGGACAGGCGAGTGTGTCCAGTGTGTCCAGAAAGAGTGTGGACAGGTGTGTCCAACAGTAAGAAGCTGTCTTACCCTGTAACCTAGCTCAGGGGTGTTAGGGGGTGCTCTGTCTCCTCCCCAGATCTCACCTTCAGCTCTGGTGAAATGACGGACCACTAGGAGACGCTGGAAACGAGGACACAAGACAGAGGTTAGGTCCACAGAGCTCACTCAATCACTACAGCAAGCAGAGACCTCTCGGCCATCAGGACTGTGGGGGTCAGAGTGTGGAGCTGTAGGGTATCGGGAGTTTAGGGGTCAGTGAGGGGAACTGTAGGGTATCGGGAGTTTAGGGGTCAGAGGGGGGAGCTGTAGGGTATCTGGAGTTTAGGGGTCAGTGTGGGGAGCTGTAGGGTATCGGGAGTTTAGGGGTCAGTGGGGGAGCTGTAGGGTAGATGTGGGGCACCGGGCCCACCACAGGGCGGCCGGTCCAGTCTCGCGGAAGGCGACCGGGTCAGACTTACGGAAAAGCACCGGGACTTGGGCCAGGACCTCTCCCGCTGCCAGTCCGGGTTCGGCCTGACCGGTGTGACCTGTGAAGACGCCAAACAGCCCATCTCCGAGACAGCTCTGACCAAATAGCCCAGCCCAGTCGTGTCGAGACTAGGGGCCTTGGGCAGTCTCTACAGTGTGTCCAGTGAGAGTGTGGACAGGTGAGTCTCTACAGTGTGTCCAGTGAGAGTGTGGACAGGTGGGTGTGTACAGTGTGTCCAGTGAGAGTCTGGACAGGTGAGTCTGACCAGTGTGTCCAGTGAGAGTCTGGACAGGTGAGTCTGACCAATGTGTCCAGTGAGAGTCTGGACAGGTGAGTCTCTACAGAGTGTCCAGTGAGAGTCCGGACAGGTGAGTCTCTACAGTGTGTCCAGTGAGAGTCTGGACAGGTGAGTCTCTACAGTGTGTCCAGTGAGAGTCTGGACAGGTGAGTGTGTACAGTGTGTCCAGTAAGAGTCTGGACAGGTGAGTCTCTACAGTGTGTCCAGTGAGAGTCCGGACAGGTGAGTCTCTACAGTGTGTCCAAGAAGAGTGTAGGACGTCCAGAGGCAATCTGTGCTCTCAGAAGGCCATAATGGACCTGCAGCTTGGTTTTCCTCGGACCCGCGACCCTGTCTCTTGAGCCGAGGGCGTGTCCTCAGTCAAGATCACCACTGGAACTTTCTCTCCTCGTCTGGAGGTGTTACCTTGAGACCTGGTCTGTCAAGCGCTTTGCGCTGCTATGTGTGTGAAAGGTGCTCTATCAGTGAAGTTTATTATTATTATTATAATACAGTGAGCGCTGCTGGGGGCCGAGAGGCCAGTCGGAGGAGGGCTGGACGCTGGACGCTGGACGGCGGGCGGGAGGGGTGGACTTACGACGCCTCGCCGGGCCCGGGTCCTGCTGCGACCGCGCACGGCCGTGCGGCATCTCTGTCGGTCCATCGCCCTGCCGAGACAAGCAGAGTCACAGAGGGGAGGGGAGGGGGCGGAGCCACACAGCTGGGCCGCTTGTTCCCCACCCCCGCCCCCCTCTGTGTATAGTGTAAAGTAGAGCCTCCTGTCCTGACTGGAGGAGCTCACCCAGCTGTGTCTGGAGAGAAGCCAGGGTATCGGCTTCAACCACAGGGCTGGGCAGCTTGTTCCCCACCCCCACCACTCTCTGTGTAGAGGTGCACCTCCTCTCAATATCTTTTTACAGCACGATCACACCCATAAGAGTGGAGTAACGGGAAAAAAAAACCAACTTATTTCTCAACTTATTTTGTTATTTCTCGACAGCGGCATTTTTAACTGACTTGCCGATTTCACGGGGATACTTCAGAGTGAATCTGAAGCTGGAACTATTATTTGATTGAAGTCGAAGTAACCCACGAATCTTTTTTGGAAGAAACACGTGTTTAGAAAGCGCTATATAGTCCTTTCCTCCTCCTCTCCCTTCACTCCTCTGAGCTCACGGGGCTCCGGCGCCGCCCCTCGCTAGATTCCGCCGCTCTGTGACGTCAGGCGGCTCATTGTGACGCCCCCGTGATGTCGCCCCCGACGCGCTCACGGCTCGGCCGCGAAACAAAAATGGCCGACATTTTTCGCGGTTGTTTTTTTTTTAGGTGGACATTTTATTTTTCCAACTCTCAGCGGCCAGCCGGGTGTCCCTGTACGACCCCGGTAGTCGCCACCTCGGACAGGCAGGGGAAACGGGTCCAGGTGTTTCCGGCCCAATGGTTACAAAAGCTGCACTTGAATTTAAAAACAAAATCACGTCGAGGGCGCATTCAGCACCCCCACGTCCAACACGGGTTTCCGTTAGGTATGGTTCAGTGAAATTAGCACCCCCCCTACCCCCAAGTCAAAGAAAGACCAACCTCCACCCCCCTCTAGCGGCCAAGGGCGGAAATTTCGGGCCACGCCACGTCCAAAAAACACGGGTTCCCCCCTGTCCTGCGGGGAAAAGAGACGGCATTTTCTGTTCCGAGCGCTGCGTGGGACCTCACGACCCCCCCCAAAAAAACGGGCTTCGGAGACGAGGAAATCCAGGCACGTCAACCTCTCTACAACACCACCCGGCCGTTTCTGTTTCAGACCGTGGGAAAAAAGAAAATTTCACCCCTCACCGACCGCCGCGCAAAAAAACACAACTTCACGCTACAGAAACGGCCTGTGTGAGGGGGGGCACGGGAAAAAAATAAAACCTGCGTGTTTTCGGCAGAGTAAGCTCAGCGGGGAAACTCCCTGAATCTCGGGGTTGCTTCTTGAACCCCGAAAACAACCTTTTTTCTCTCTCTCGTTTTCTTGGTGTCTGGGACGTTCACGAACTCCGCCGCGTCGGTGCGATTCCCAGCGGGACTTGAACATAACCCCCCCCGTGGAGCCACAGCGCCCCCGTGTGGCCGAGAGGACCACCAGCCGCAGGGCTGAGCTTTTACTGCCGTGTCCCGCTTTCACTCTGGCGATGAGGGAGGGAATCAAGGAGGAGAATTAATATTGTGATCCACCAGTCCATCACAGGACACACACACACTCACACACCCTGGACAGGACAGCAGTCCATCACAGGACACACACACACTCACACACCCTGGACAGGACACCAGTCCATCACAGGATGTTCAGTGCCTCTCTCTAATAAAGTAGAAACGCGACATTAAACTCTGTTCAAAACGGGAGAAATCACCAGGACACCATACACTTTTGTGTGTCGTTTTGGGTGGTGGTGGGGGGGTGCATCGGGGATACTGCGCCCCGAGGGGGTGACCTCTCACCTTACTCCGGACGATGGGAGAAGACCTGTACCTTCACGAGTCCGGGTTGTGAAAACTTCTTCTGGCAGTTCAAAACGTTTCGAAGAGACTACAGCGCTACCCTGTTTTCCATTTCTATCGTGTATTATTATACAGTCATAAGTATCTGTACTGATCACAGAGTCCCTCTCTCACTGCCAGAACTGAAGCCCAGTGCAGCACGAATAATAATAATAATAATAATTAATTCGTCTGGACTCTCCACTCAGAGCTCTTCCCAGGTCAGGGGGATCCAGTGGGGAGGAGAGCAGAGGGATGGAGCCAGTTCAGAGAGGGGGGTGATTAGGAGGCCATGATGGGTCAAGACAATTGGGGGGGAATCAGGCCAGGATACTGGGGTAACACCCCTACTCTTCTCCAGAAACACCCCGGGATTGTTAATGAGCACAGACAGTCAGGACCTTGGTTTGACGTCTCATCCGCAGGACGGCGCCTGTTTACAGTCCAGTGTCCCCTGTCACTATACTGGGGCATCAGGACCCACACAGACCGCAGGGTGAGTGCGCCCACTGCTGGCCCCACTCACACCTCTCCCAGCAGCAACTTTGGGGGGGGGAGGGAAAAAACCAAAAGCTAAACAGATTTTTTTTAAAATTTTTTCATTGATGCTTAACAAAAGAACAAAAATTACAAGCTTCAGTCCAGTCCAGTTTTGGGCCCCTCAGCTTTAGTCCAGTCTGGGGCCTCTCAGCTTCAGTCCAGTCCAGAATGGGGCCCCTCAGCTTCAATCCAGTCCAGTCTGGGGCCCCTCAGCTCCAATCCAACCTGGTGTCCCTCAGCTCCAGTGCAGTCCAGACTGGGGTCCCTCAGCTTTGGTCTAGCACAGACTGGGGTCCCTCAGCTTCGGTCCAGCACAGTCTGGTGTCCCTCAGCTTTGGCCCAGCACAGACTGGGGTCCCTCAGCTTCGGTCCAGCACAGTCTGGGGTCCCTCAGCTCCAGTCCAGTCCAGTCTGGTGTCTCTCAGCTCCGGTCCAGTCCACTCTGGGGCCCCTCAGCTCCAGTCCAGTCCAGTCTGGTGTCTCTCAGCTCCGGTCCAGTCCAGTCTGGTGTCCCTAGGCTCCAGTCCAGTCCAGTCTGGTGTCCCTCAGATCCTGTCCAGTCCAGTCTGGGGCCCCTCAGCTTCAGTGCAGTCCAGTCTGGTGTCCCTCAGCTCCAGTCCAGTCCAGTCTAGTCCAGTCCAGATCTTAGCAGGCACAGAACCAGGAAAGGAACCTGGAAAGAATATTGTTATTGCAGGTGTGAGGGACACAGACACAGACGTCACCATGACATCAAACAGCAAGAGGAGACTCCTCCTTGAATCACAGACACGACCGGGCGGCGCCCCCCTGTCTGCTCACCTGCACCTCCTCTTCCTCTTCTTGTCCTTCCCGGCAGCCTGCTCCTCCTCTCCCTCGCTCTTCCTCTCCTGACCCACGGTCTCCGCCGCCTCCATCGGCTCGTCCTGATCATCTGTCTCCACCGACACGCAGCTCAGGGAGTTTAAAAAGACGCACCAGCGCTTCTGAAGCAGAGACAGGAGTGTCACTTTAAGAGTCGGACTGGACACTCCAGGACATGAACACGGCACTGAGAGAGAGAAGGGTTCATACAGACACATGACTGGACACTCCAGTACATGAACACTGCACTGAGAGAGAGGGGGGTTCATACAGACACACTGACTGGACACTGACTGGACACTGGACAGGAGTAAAGAGAGAATCAGAGCATTACCCACCTTATTTTTCTTCTGTCTCACAGGAGGTGGTGATTGGACCTCCTCCAGCTGGAGTCCGAGGAGGGAGAGAGGGGGCAGGAGAGGGACAGCACAGGGAGAGAAAGAGAGAGACAGGTGAGTCAAGTGTCCCAAGAGTACAGAGACTCTGCTGAGATCACACTCGCAGTGAGTGACACCGACACTAACCAGCCTCAGGACAGCAGTGCTAGAGCACCACAACCCAGACTCAACCACATCACAGCACAGATCAAACAGCAATATCTCACACACTGGGACACACACAAACACAACATAAACTGGAATGCTACAGAACCTTAAACAGACAATACACACTAGCTGAATATTTGACCAAAATAAAAATTAACAAACAGAAACAGACCCTGACGAAGTACAGGCTCAGTGACCACAACCTGGCCATAGAAACTGGGCGACACAGGCAGACCTGGCTGCCCAGAGAGGACAGGCTGTGCTCCCACTGCCAGCGGGGAGAAATAGAGACAGAGGTGCACTTCCTACTGCACTGTGACAGATACTCTGGGATTAGAGAAACATTCTTCCCGAAATTCAGAAATCTAATCCCAGAGTTCCCACACCTTCCAGAATCACAACGGGTCCCAATCCTACTGGAAGAGGGAGGAGGGAACTCAGTTGATCTGGCAGCCCAGTATGTGATCTCCTGTCACAGCCTGAGGAACAGTGAGTCTGTCTCCCAATAATGCTCCAGCCGCCTACAGTATATGTCAATATTTTATAATATGCCTTTGTTGTAAATGTCTGTAACATGTCTGCTTTACGCAGAGAGTGGCGGGGGTTGGATGTCAGGGCCTGACGACACTGCTTTATGCAGAGAATGGAGGGGTGGGTGTCAGGGCCATACGACACTTCTTTATTCAGAGAGTGGAGGGGGTGGGATGTCAGGGCTAGATGACACTGCTTTACACAGAGAGTGGAGAGGTGGGTGTCAAGGCTATACGACAGTGCTTTCCGCAGAGAGTGGTGGGGGTGTGATGTCAGGGCCATACAACAGTGCTTTACACAGAGAGTGGTGGGGGTGAGATGTCAGGGCCATATGACACTGCTTTACACAGAGAGTGGTAGGGCTTGACGACACTGCTTTATGCAAGAAATGGAGGGGTGGGTGTCAAGGCTATATGACAGTGCTTTCCGCAGAGAGTGGTGGGGGTGTGATGTCAGGGCCATATGACACTGGTTTACACAGAGAGTGGCGGGGGTGGGATATCAGGGCCTGACAACACTGCTTAACGCAGAGTGTGGAGGGGTGGGTGTCAGGGTTATACGGCAGTGCTTTACGCAGAGAATGGTGGGGGTGTGATGTCAGGGCCATACGACAGTGCTTTACACAGAGAGTGGCGGGGGAGGGATGTCAGGGCTTGACAACACTGCTTTATGTAGAGAGTGGAGGGGAGGGTTTCAGGGCCATAAGACACTGCTTTATGCAGAGAGTGGAGGGATTGGTGTCAGGGCCATATGACACTACTTTACACAGAGAGTGGTGGGAGTGGGATGTCAGGCCCTGACGATACTACTTTACGTAGACAGTGGCGGGGGTGGGATGTCAGGGCCTGACGACACTGCTTTATTCAAAGAGTGGAGGGTTGGGTGTCAGGGCTATACAACAGTGCTTTCCGCAGAGAGTGGTGGGGGTGTGATGTCAGGGTCATACGACACTTCTTTATGCAGGGAGTGGCAGGGGTGGGATGTCAGGGCCTGACGATACTTATTTACGCAGAGAGTGGCAGGGGTGGGATGTCAGGGCCTGAAGATACTGCTTTTCGGAGAGAGCGGAGGAGGTGGGATACGACCTCTCAGTGGGGCCAGCAGGGGGCACTCACCCTGCGGTCTGTGTGGGTCTTAATGCCCCAGTGTAGTGACGGGGGACACGATCTGGCCCACCAGCGACGAGCAGGTTACCAGATCTAGACAAAGGGGGCAACTCTTAGTCGTATGAGCTTAGTCACACATCGCAGCGATTAAAAAAACAAAACAAACATATTATGTCTGTTACTAACGACTTTTTTTTCCTACATTGAAAGTCTCTTTCCCGGGTGATTTTCTAGCGCGACTGGGGCTCTTCATTTCTCCTCGGTGTCTCATCGCGGGCGGATTTGAAACAGACCACAGAAGGTGGTCACACACTATATTATTATTGAGAGACAGGCTCACTGTACCTCAGGCTGGGACAGTAGATCACACTGTATTATTATTATTAATATTATTGAGAGTCTGGCTCACTGTTCCCCAGGCTGGGACAGGAGATCCCACACTGTATTATTATTATTGAGAGACAGGCTTACCCTCTGTTCCTCAAGCTGAGACAGGACATCACATACTGTATTATTATTGATTGACAGGCTCACTGTTCCTCAGGCTGGGACAGGAGATCACACACTGTATTATTATTATTGAGAGACAAGCTCACTGTCTGTTCCTCAGGCTGGGACAGAGGATCACACACTGTATTATTATTATTTAGAGACAGGCTCACTGTCTGTTCCTCAGAGTTGGACAGGAGATCCCACACTGAATTATTATTATAGAGAGACAGATTCACTGTCTTTTCCTCGGTCTGGGACAGATGGTCACACACTGTATTATTATTGAGACAGGCTCACTGTCTGTTCCTCAATCTGGGACAGTAGATCACATTGTATTATTATTATTAATATTATTGAGAGTCTGGCACTCTGTTCCCCAGGCTGGGACAGGAGATACCACACTGTATTATGATTGAGAGACAGGCTCACTCTCTGTTCCTCAGGCTGGGACAGGAGATCACACATTGGCTTGTTATTGAGAGGCAGGCTCACTGTCTGTTTCTCAGGCTGGGACAGGAGATCACACGCTGTATTATTATTATTGAGACTCAGGCTCACTGTCTGTTTCTCAGGCTGGGACAGGAGATCACACACTGTATTATTATTATTGACAGATAGGCTCACTGTGTCTTCGCTTGGGCTTGAATAGGAGATCACACACTGGATTATTATTATTGAGAGACAGGCTCACTGTCTGTTCCTCAGGAAGATCTAAAAGTCCCTGGTTCGATCCCGGGTTTCGGCATCTTGTTTCATCGCGCCCTTTGTTCCTCTCTCCAGCGCCCCCTGCCTAAAGTGACGCGTCCCTTTCTCAGCCCGAAACGAAAGCGAGACACCAGCAGCGGTCCCTGCAGGTTTCTGTAGTGTAGCGGCTATCACGTTCGCCTAACACGCGAAAGGTCCCCGGGTCGAGACCGGGTGGAAACTGCCCCGTTTTGCACGCTCCTGTACTTCACAGAGGTCTTGAGCGACCGGTCATTTGTTCCCAATGTGTTTCCGGTGCCTTCATGCACTCTTGTACCAAACGCACGTTCGTTCTGTACGCGGAGCCGATCATTTGCAATTGGGCTGTGCCCACAGACCAGGACGAGCTCTGTCGGCTCAAAAGCAGCGCAGGACCTGCAAGAACAACAGAAAGATTAGCATCCAGCGGGGGCCTCTTAGTGAGCCCAAGAGCTCATCAAGAATCGGCTCCAGCAACAGGGCTGGGCGCATTGTTCCATTCTCCGCCCACTCTCGGTGTAAACAAGTCCCTCCTGGTCACTGCTTGAAATGCACTTTCCTGCGTTTGCTTTGGTGTAACTGGCTTCCCCTGCATGGGCGAATGTGAAGAAGATCCTTAGTAAGTCATTGAAGAAAACCGAGAAGAGGTCGGAGTGGCCTCTGTCGTTCATCAACCATCCCAGTCAGGCAGTACTCCTCTGTAAAGCGCCGTTCGTTCACATCGATTGGCTTTTTTTTTTTGCCTTCATTCGTGCGAGTAGTAAAAGCAGACGCCCCTATTCTGCCGTGACCCGGATTCGAACCGGGGTTGTTGCGGCCACAACGCAAAGTACTGACCACTATACGATCACAGCGAGTTACCGAGACACACGCGGCAGGGCGGAAAGGGCTGTGCTCTCTTCGTGTGACTTAATTCGGAAAAGTCCTGACGTTGCATTTCAACTGAGCCCCAGTATACATCGACCCTTCGACACTCTGAGTGACAACTCTCTTGCGTGTTTTCTCATATTTATGTAGTTTGCTTGCATGATGCCGGGAACAGCATGGTTGTTCGCTGCCATATAGTCTAGCGGTTAGGGTTCCTGGTTTTCACCCAGTAGGTTCGACTCGGTTTTGCCTCCTGCTTTCCAAAAGATCAGCACCGTGTACGAAAGAGCCGCATTAAAACTACTCGAACGTGCAAAACGTGCGAGAAGAGGGGGCGCTTGTTTCCAACCGAAACTTCTCGCGTGTGAGACGAGCTGATCATCGCTGTGGGAGGGTTACTCTGGTAGACAGGGCTGACCTTCGGCAATAGGATTTATAGTCATATTTGCACTTTCTGGAGAGGCGATTTTCTCCACTTCACTAGCCCGATTTCGTCGATTGCGTGGAGAGGGCTGTAGAATGTGGCACCGCCTTTCCTGCTCCGTCCATGACAGGCGTGCTGGTCTCTGGAGAGAGAGCACGGTCCATCAGCGCACTCCAATAAAGGCACTGGAAGCAGCTGAATCGCATTGGCGAAGCTCAGTGCTGGGCCGCTGGGTACGTCTTACCACCGTTTCCGTAGTGTAGTGGTTATCACGTTCGCCTCACACGCGAAAGGTCCCCGCTTCGAAACCGGGCGGAAACAGACATCTTTTGTCGCCAGGCACAAAAGGGGATTGGGGATTCGCCTAGCGTTGTGATCGAACAGACCCACTCACCTCTTAGTGTGGCGGGATCTGCACAGTGCATGTCACAGCGCATCCTGCTTTCACTTCAATGCGCGTCCTGATGTACCCCAGTCTCCCGCGTGACAGGTGGGGACAGGTGACAGGTCCTATACTAACGAGGAAGACATCGCTCTCTCCGACCCCCGGCATCGTGTCCCGACCCACCGTGCTGGAAGCCGACGCGTGCTGTGATTCCTTTACGGAGCAGAAATGACAACCGAGGAGCCGAGAGATCATTTCAGCATTTCGCGTCTGAACGGAAAACACAAACGACCAACTCGGAATGACTTGCCTTTGACGCTTTTCAAAGTGTTCTTTGTGCACGACGACTGCGCCGCTTAGCAGATACAAATGGGTTGTACAACTTTGAACTAGCAAATGGAAGAGGGCTAAGCCCCCTCTCTTTTAGCCCAGGTTTGATCTGTCTCCCAGAATCACCAGGGCGCACACACACACACCCGTGCCGCTGAAGTGCTCTGCTTCATTTCTAAGAGCAACTCAACTTTCACTCCTACCCCAAGTGCAGAAAAGACAGCATCCACAGCAACAACAGCTCAGGTCTCTACACAGGAGCTAAGCTGCCCTCATCTCCGCTGCTCTGCGGCTCCTGCGGAGTGGAGTCCTGCCTGGAGCCGTGTTTGCAGGCGGCGGCTCCCCGCCCTGTCTGTGCGTCGTGTCCAAGAGCTCCTGGGAGGAAGAGAGAGCCCTCCCACTCGGGGGCTTTTCCACGGTCTGTGTGAGGAGGGGCGGGTGTGTCCAGTAGCTTATCGAGCGGAAGCCTGGGGCGGCGGAGAGCTGTGATCGTGCAGACCTTGAGGTGTCACCTCTTTGTCTGCTTTCCCGCCCCCCCTCCGCCCAAGCTCTGCTCCAAAGTAGCCCGGCAACCCCTCACACCTGCACGTGTCACAACCTAAGGTCCGGTCATGAGACACCCATGGGGTGTCGTTCTGTTCTTGCTAATTGTTTCCTGCCCGTCGCAGGCAGGAGTCCATGCGAGGAAGATGCGCTGGACAGAGCTCAGAGGGCGCAGCTGGGTGGCTTTCCTTCTGAGTGACGTTCCTGCAACACTCTCCCGCTACTCTTGGTGCGCTCATGCCACAACACAGGAAGGCTGGAGCAGGTGGCTGTGGGCCTTGCGCACCGCCGAAATAGCTTAGTTGGGAGAGCGTTAGACTGAAGATCTAAAGGTCCCTGGTTCGATCCCGGGTTTTGGCATTTTGTTTCATCGCGCCCTTTGTTCCTCTCTCCAGCGCCCCCTGCCTAAAGTGACGCGTCCCTTTCTCAGCCCGAAACGCAAGCGAGACACCAGCAGCGGTCCCTGCAGGTTTCCGTAGTGTAGCGGCTATCACGTTCGCCTAACACGCGAAAGGTCCCCGGTTCGAGACCGGGTGGAAACAGCCTCGTTTTGCACGCTCCTGTACTTCACAGAGGTCTTGAGCGACCGGTCATTTGTTCCCAATGTATTTCCGGTGCCTTCGTGCACTCTTGTACCAAACGCACGTTCCTTCTGTATGTGGAGCCGATCATTTGCAATTGGGCTGTGCCCACAGACCAGGACGAGCTCTGTCGGCTCAAAAGCAGCGCAGGACCTGCAAGAACAACAGAAAGATTAGCATCCAGCGGGGGCCTCTTAGTGAGCCCAAGAGCTCATCAAGAATCGGCTCCAGCAACAGGGCTGGGCGCATTGTTCCATTCTCCGCCCACTCTCGGTGTAAACAAGTCCCTCCTGGTCTCTGCTTGAAATGCACTTTCCTGCGTTTGCTTTGGTGTAACTGGCTTCCCCTGCATGGACGAATGTGAAGAAGATCCTTAGTAAGTCATTGAAGAAAACCGAGAAGAGGTCGGAGTGGCCTCTGTCGTTCATCAACGATCCAGTCAGGCAGTACTCCTCTGTAAAGCACCGTTCGTTCACCGGGGTTGTTGCGGCCACAACGCAAAGTACTGACCACTTTACGATCACAGCGAGTTACCGAGACACACGCGGCAGGGCGGAAAGGGCTGTGCTCTCTTCGTGTGACATAATTCGGAAAAGTCCTGGCGTTGCATTTCAACTGAGCCCCAGTATACATCGACTCTTCGACACTCTGAGTGACAACTCTCTTGCGTGTTTTCTCATATTTATGTAGTTTGCTTGGTGGCGCAGTCGTCGTGCACAAAGAACGCTTTGAAAAGCGTCAAAAGCAAGTCATTCCAACTTAGTCGTTTGTGTTTTCCGTTCAGACGCGAAATGCTGAAATAATCTCTCGGCTCCTCGGTTGTCATTTCTGGTACATAGAGGAATCACAGCACGCGTGTTAAAAGAAGACTGTGATATTCGGTGCGTCTTGGATTAGACGAGATTAAAGAGTGAGTAGTTTTGTTTTTCTGTGATGTAATGGGACCAATGAAGAATGTGGCATTCAGACTAATGTGGAGTATTTGTTTCCTTAGGGAAATTGCCACTACCATATACTGGGGCATTAGGACCCATATGGACCGCAGGGTGAGCGCCCAGCAACAGAAACCAGACGGTACCGTGTGTCGGGCTCGGCCGCGTGCAGGACAATGACTTCACTTAAATGTTTAACTGATAAAACCCAAATGAACCAAACCTGTATAAATTAGTGGTGGAAAGGAGTCTTCTTATATAGCAAAAGGTCTCTGATCCTTTGGTAAGAATGATGGGTATATAACCCATTGTCCTCAATATTAGAAATGAATCCTTGAGCACTGCTGTTGTACCAACGGTCCATAAAAGCCTAACATTACCCTTTCTTGCATAAATTGTAGAACATGCCGTCACATTTCAGTTGCACCTCAGTAGCAGTTTGATCTATTATCACCCTGCTCCCCACCTCATAACCTTTGCTCTTCTTATTCTGGTCTCCTAACTGTCCCCCAAGCCCATCTACACTGTATGAGTGACAAGGCCTTCTCCTGTTATGCCCCCAAGCTCTGGAACTCTCTCCCCAAGGATACCAGAGTCACCTTCCCTAAACTCCTTCAAATTCAGACTCAACACCTTCTTCTGTAGAAGAGCCTTTACTGAACTGGTTCCATTCTTTACCCCTCTGCTTCTACTTTCCTTAGTACCACCATCCATGGTCTCCTCTGTCTATTGGAACTGTTTTATCCTGTGTATTCTTATTGTAATTCTGTCAAGTGCTTTGAGAAGCCACCTTTGGAACCATTATATAAAAAAGTTTATCCTAAAACCTTGAAGCTTTAATAGGGCAGTGCAGTAGGGCTAAAAATTAACAGTGGTAGTGGGCCAGCAGGATTTGTGCAAATTATAGGTAGTCACAACGGGAGACTAGGATTCACTTGAAATTCATGACATGGGACACTGAAACAGGGGAGAGGCTTTGTGTAGTAAGCGTTCAGTCTCAATCTACACAGTCTGTGCTGCTGGTAGAGGTGGTTGTGAACACCTGTCTTCCCAGTCAGGTGTTGGGATCTCCAGTCTCAATCCTAATACTCCTCATGACTGTCCAATACCACTGCTGTGAAACCAACACCCATAAGACAAAACCTCCGAGATTCTAACTGCACCATTATTCACTGATGTTTGTGCACCAGTATTGTTCCTTTGCTAAGGAATGGAAGGCCTACTTTACGCCAAGCCCCTGTTGACAATTCCTTCCTTGTGTTTATTTTAGTCAGTTTGTGCAGCCTAGAATAGGACACCAGATCTCACCCTTACTGGGCACTACAGTAGCAACTCACACGCCATAAGCACTACCCCTCTCGGAAATGGGAGGATTTCCAGTATATTGAACACCTCTGTCTCTCCCCCAGTAAAGAGTGTCACACTGCCCTGCCCAAGGAATAGTGCGGCCATCTTCCCCCAGTACAACGCTTTATTACTCCAGACATTTTCAGTCCTCATTGGCAGCAATACAGGAAGCATTCTTGAAAGGGGAACCCCCACAAATACTTCCATTGATTAATGGGTCTCACTTCCCTTGAATTCCTCCACCCCATTCAAACCTATAAACCATAAAGAAACAAGGGCAGGCAGAAGGGTCTTTCACAGCTTTATTGAGATGTTGCCATTACAAGGCGACTGGAGGCAGGAGAGTCACAAGGGCCAGGCTGGAGCCTTCATTCAGGCACCTGGGGAGGAAGAAGGAGAACAATGCAGCTGAACTGCAGGACACCCACCCCTATAGGGGCTCCTCCTGCCAGACCCTACCTGTCCACTGGCCAACATCTCCAAAATCCTCTGCTCCCTCCACATCCTCACTGGTGCTCTCAGCATCTTCACTGGAGCTCTGAGGGTCTCCCTCCTCATCCTCAGTCCAGTTAGCTCCCACCTCCAGAGGAGCATCTACTGGTGCCACAGACACCCGACTACTGGTCACCAGGCTCCTGGTACCTGTGGACAAGCAACACCCAGGATTGAGGGATCTGCTATACCCGGAGACCCACAGTCTACTCATCTACACAGTCCTTTTGTCCAGCACAGGATCATTCCTCAGTTGTCCAAGCATAGTTGTCTCTTGGGCAGAGATGCATCCACAAGGGATAGAGAACCAGACCCACCTTCATTCCGACTGCCAGCACACCTGGACTCACAGCAGGCACAGACCTCATGGTCACCATACAGCTCCTCCCACCTGGAGGAGAGGAGGACAGGTGAGGCCTCCACCTGGCATGTCCCAGAGCACCCTCAGCAGGCTCCTTGCAGAAGTACCTCTTCGCCTCCCTGTTGTAGGTGCAGGACTTGGTCCCTGGTGTTGCTTTAGCAGGAGCCACAGCCATGACACAGTGCATGTACAGCTCAGTCACTTCATGCTACAAGAGGGAAGGTCACAGCATTAAGGGATCAAAGCCAATAGAGGGACAGAGAAGGACCTTCTGCCATCAGTGAAGGCAAGCTGGCAACTCTAGGCACTACAGCTGCCACAGTCTGGTTCACATCTAGATCATGGATGGAAAAGCAGACAATGGATCAATAGAGCAAGAAGGCTGAGCAGCCTTTGAGAGCAGTACCTTCCTGGACAGCTTCTTCTGGAAGAGGAAGGCATCAATTGTGAAGCGGAGCACATCCTTCTGCTTGGAGGGGACAAACCTGGACAGGCAGCCATCTGCCTTGCTGTCCACCATGCACCTGGGGACAAGGACAAGGATGAACCCCTGCAGGCTCTCAGGGCTCCTGCCCACCTCTCCTCCCAGAAGGGGCCGTACCCCAAGTTGTCGATCACGGGGAAACGGGGCTGGGAGTGCTGGTCCGGTTTCTCCGTTACGTAACACGAGTGGATGTACAGCCTCTGCTCCACTGTGGCAAAGTAGGCAGTGGCCTGGAAGTACATGGGCTGACCCAGGAAGTACTCATCCTTAGGAGAGAGCCGGACCCAGCGGGCTAGAGAGAGAGAGAGAGAGAGGCAGCATTACACCTGCACACAGCACCCCCTGCAGGCAGGAGCCACTCACTCAAGGAGCTTACAGTTGGTGGTGAGCAGCACAAAGCTGTGCTTGTTCTTCAGGTCCTTGAAGAAAGTCCTTCTCCTGGCCCACGTGGGGACATAGCCAACCTTGTAGGAGTAGTGGAACCTGCAGGACAGAGGGGTTGAGGGGCATCTGGACACTTTCCCCAGCAGCTTCTCCGCAGCAGCAGAGCCCTGCCTACCTGTTGTAGGAGCACTTGACAGGCACAGAGAAGGGAATGAAGCGATGCACAGGTGCACTGGAGGAGGGCGGGGCATAGCGGAGAGTGTTGGAGTACACCAGGCGGCCCTGGAGAACCTGCAAGGTCACAGAGGAAGGGATATTCCCAGGAAAGGCAACCCCGACACTGGCCCTACAGCTCACATCGATACACTGCCTGTAGATGAAGACCCGCTTACCGATCGCTCGGTACCGCACTCGTGAAGCCCGTAGATGAAGTAGAAGTAATGGCGTGTGGTTCGGCTGACGCTGCAGTTGCCCAAGGTCACCTCCGATGGCCGACAGCTGAAGCCGAACAGGAGCCGACTGACCCTCACGTACATCCTGCTGGAGTCGCACCACACAGCCACTCTTCGGGTGCCCCCGATGGCCGGGCGAGCCGGCTGCCGCCCTCGCTGGGGAGGAAACAGGACGCTCTTGATGTAGGCGGGTAAGGGGCGGCTGCCGGCTTCGGGCTTCATCTTCTCCTTGTCGAAGTAGGGCGAGTACGCGTCTCTGGACACGGGAAGGCGGCGGAAGTCGGGAGCTAAGAACCGCGAGTCGTTCTCGCTTGCAGACAGGTCTTCGGGGGGCGCATCTGCCAGGTTCAAGTCCTCCGACTGGGCAGCATCTTCAGGAGCTGGGAGGTCGGCCTGGAGCGCCAATTCCCGAGAGTCCCAGCCAGCCGGCCCAGCGGAGACCAGTGCGGGGAGCCCGGCCCCTGCGCACAGGCACAGCACAAAGAGAAACGAGCGCATCGCCAAATTAACGTCCCGCTAAATTGCTACAGGAGTAAAATAAGTAAACCAATAAACTGTGTTGAAGCAAGAAAGCATAAAGTGTGAACGCGGTGACTAGGTTTTTATACTGGCAGGACCTGCTACCGCACACCTGGTCACACTACCGCTCAATCAACACAATCAATTACACACAGAGACTCGGATTGTTCTCAGGGTCTAATTAGAACCTGCTTCCAGTCTGAGGCGGGACTCCGTGAACCCGCCTGAACACTTTCCCGTGTGTATCTGACCCCAGCGGAGGAGTTCCACGCAATTTCGACAGAATTAAATCACCCACACGTGTAAAATTTGCTCAGATTAATTTATTGTTCAATTAGTTTCTAATTTCCAAGGACAGTGTGTTAAACTCGCTGTCAGACAGAGTACGGAACATGCGACACGTCCGTCCACACTTTCTTTTATCGAGGGGGCTGTTCTATCAACATGTACCGCAATGAAAATAATTTAACTATTTTTCATGTGTAATTGCATGTCATATTAAAATGTGTAATACAAGCATTTCTTTGTTTTCCAGTAAAGAAATACTGATCAGCTTTTGACATGATCTGATAATAATTTGTCTGATTTTCCAGAGATTGCTTTTGCTTCGCAGCACTGAGAACCAATGGAAGCCCGTTTCCGCCAGGGAGTAAAAAAAAAAACGCACTATGGTATCTCTGAATTGTGACTTAAAATCATAGAATTGCGACCTAAAAACTCAGAATTTTGACTTTATCTCTCACATTTGCGACTTCGAAATAGCCCATATTTCATTGTCTGTCCTTTTGTTATTGTAACGGATTCGGGTTCTAGGGCTTGTGCCCTCGCCGCTCCCGCCCTACTTCGTGCCTCAAACCCCGTATTGGCTCAAACCCAGGTCTTGCTGGCTAGAATATGAAATAAGATACAGAAGCGGCGAGGGCACAAGCCCTAGAACCCGAATCCGTTACAATAACAAAAGGACAGACAATGAAATATGGGCTATTTCGACGTTGCAAATGTGAGAGATAAAGTCAAAATTCTGAGTTTTTAGGTCGCAATTCTGAGTTACTTAGTCGGAATTCTGCGGTACATTACTACAGTATGTAGGACAAGTTAATGTAGAATCATTACTATGTCTGTCTTTTGTTTGTATGTAAATGAATGTCTTTGACAACTTAATGTTAGTTTTTAATTTAGTTTTACGATGTAGGTCATGCGTTGACATATGCACGAGCATACGAAATGTCTCACTCCTGATTCAGCTCATGCTCCATAGGAGAGAAGAGATTCCTCCTGCTTCTCGCACAATCATATCAGAACAGAAGCCCGTGTCGCCCAGCTCTGATTCAAGAGCGACTCGCATCTTCAGCCCTTTTTTTATTCGTGATCCTTATTTTCCTTAGTTATGATCAATATTGAACTTTTTCTAAATAAAACGACAATAATCAAACAATAATCAAACATGCAGGCAGACTTTTAAAAAGTATTAGGAGCTGACAGGGTGCCCCTTTGGAATAGTTGTCAGAAAATGTGAGAAAAGGAAAGGTACGTAAGCTCTCACACACAGCATTGGAGATTGGCATCTGATTGAAAAAAAAACTACCTGTCTCCCCAGCATTTAACGGTGCTGTTGTTTTGATTTTACATATTGTTAGCATTTTTACGAATTGTTAAAAGATTGATATACAAATCTCTAAATAAGAAAACGTAAAAACCCTAGCTGTAAGCAATTGGCCATTCATATTCCTGAATTTTAAATCCCTGTGTTTTTCTGTATCCGAATGCCTGGTGCAGCTAATTTGAAAGCAGAGTCTACCATTTACTGTATTGCAAAAGCGTATTGTTCCCACCAAGGAAAAAAAATCCTGAGTTTACAGGAGTAAAAGAGGAAACAAATGCAAACACCGTTTAGAAAAAACACACACGTCTCAGGCCTTAACCATGACAAGGATGGGATTTGAACCTAGACGAGCAGAGCACAATGAATTAGCAATCCAAAAAGTGACTCCTGTTTAATTTTCTTTTCGCTTGCTCGATTTATAGTACGTTCCTAAATCCTTATAACCGATAAACTAAACGGCTTCATGTGCCACAGCATTCTGCTGCAGGTACGGTTTGCACCGTGTATTGGGCGAACCCGAATGAAATATTTCAAATATGGGAAGAATTTCATGAAACCTGAAAAAAGAAGATCACAGCCAATGTCAACAATTCGGAGCCTGTAGGCAGCTTCAACAGAACAAAACGATCTGAAGCCGCAATTCTTTCATAGAGTGTATTGTGACACTCTAACCACGTTGTTGCTATTACTGCTACTTCTGCTGCCGTTGCTTTAAACTCTACTCAGCGGGCAAGTAAAGTTGTACAAGGAATAGACTACTTTGAGCCATCCAAATTCCATTATGTGAATTTAAGCTTTTTTTAATTAATAACAGCATTAGTAATACAATGCGTGCTCAGAAACCTTACTTATTAGCTTATGAAGCAACAGTGTTTCGACAATTTGCGGTCTTCAAAAAGTAAACGCTGAAGTTTTTATACTTCTTTGTGAGCAGATCACCTTTGATTTAGAAAAGGAAAACTTACTCCCCTGTTGCTTTCATCTGAATCGAGACCCAAGCGCTAAGAAAGCTGAAAAATGCAGAAGTCATAAACCCGATTTTAATTTAGATACACATTTTCTAATGCAGCCTTCATTACAAGACAGTCTATTTCTCGAAAGCGTTTTATGTAAAAAAGAGAAAAACGAAAATATGTGGATGACAATATTTAAAAGCTGAAGATTTTACTTTTGAGAAATTGTCATTTTATGTATCTAGACGCTTTTCAACCGCTGGTTTTGGAACTTTGCTGTGCTTCCTGCATCATTTTCAGTGTTATAAAGTGGGTGTTGAGGGAGCGATCACTGTAGAACAGTTGATAGGTTGGAGCTGTTCAGACTACTCTTGTTATTTCTCAAATGCTTCCATCATTTTTCTTTCACGCTACGACGCGAGTGTGTACATGTGTTTGGTTTTCGTTTCACTAATTCTCATTGAAGATTCGTGAATTAACGACGAAAGAATCAGTTGCCTCGGAAAGCAGAAGGTTTGGTTCTCAACGATCTTGAAGACACGCCCATGTAGTGCAGCGTGTGATATTTGTACTATAAAAGACCAAGTGCTCAAAGTGACGTCTGCGTTTACCGTTTAGACTTTTCATCTCGGGCGCACTTTTAGAAAGCAAAGATAGAGCAGTTGTGTTGAATCACACTACAACAGCTGTTAGCAGAGTGGCGCAGCGGAAGCGTGCTGGGCCCATAACCCAGAGGTCGATGGATCGAAACCGTCCTCTGCTATACACACCGTCAGTCTAATGAAGTGAATGTAAACCTTTTTTTTTTCTCTCGTGTGTGTGGAAGCTTCACACTTCGTTAATTGTATTCGTTAATCTTTACCAATAGCAGATGCCCAAATGTATCTTTGGTTGTTCTGTGATCCTTCATAGTTTCCTCAATTCCTTCAAATTAACATCCATATCAAAGCAATTATATATATATATTACAATTAAGGTACATATTAAAAATATCAACGCACATTTGTATAATGCTCATTTAATAATGATTGTCAAGGATTGTCAAGTTCTCCAACAAATCTGTGTTCTAATTTTAAAATATTTTTGCTAAGGATACAACGGGTGTATAAATGAATTCTCCCAACAGCCAGTTAAAAAAAAATTCCACACGTGAGGATGGTTTTCTTGGACATTGACTTAGGTACTGAATTGTTTACTTGTTTTAGTTGCACGCGAGTAAAACACGAAGATTTCCTGCAACATTCAAGAGGGTTTGCGAAGAAATCACTTCAATTATTAGCGCAGATTATGTTTACATCATCACAATCTGAAGCACGTCCCTAAGTGCGTTTGACCCACCAGCCATTTGTTTAACAGCTGCACAGGGACACATTCCCGTTGCTTTTCACAAATCACTGGCATTTTTTGCAGCATTTCTTCTGTCCTGAGAAGCAAGTTTTTGTATTTTATCTTTCAGAAGTTGTATGAATTTCTTGAAGTTCAGAAAAAACTTGTTCCAGAAAAGAAATGAACACTTGCTTCAAAGTAAATCAAGACGTATGTATCTCTTGCTGTGTCTGCTCTTATCTGTCCATCTCTCTCTCCTCTTCTCTTACTCTGGCAGTCTGTGCAGAGTTTCTGAAGGAGATGTAACACCACTTGGAAAAGAAGAAAAATTCTCAGGAAAATTCTCAGGCAGAATAAAAAATCATTATTCTCTTCTCAGTCAGATTCATAGCTCAGACTCACACTCAGACAGGATCTCAACTCCGTACTGCTCTCTATCCTCACAATTCAGAACCAGAAGATATTCAGAAAATCAGTGCTGCTACATGAACAATATCAGACAGAACAGCCTGGACTCATGTCACATTTCCCCATTTTATCCTTCCTCCCAGCCCTCTTAGAGACATGAAAGAGCTCCTGGTTCTCCTCTCTGTGAGAGGGCTCAGGGGTCACTGATCTGGCAGCTGTGGGCTCTGTTCCAGGTCGAAAGCAAGAAGGTTCTATTAACGCTTTCCAGGACTTCCAGCCCTTCAGTATTACTTTCTTTACTGTATGTCAGCCTCCCAAAATGTTTATAAATGTTTTATAACACATATGAGTGTGAAATTATCTTATTATTTATATATAGTATTTATGTAATAAACACCAGTAGTGACACTATGATCAGTATATTGATTATTTGTAGCCGATGGTCCGATGGTCATGTCTACAATAGTGACCATTTGACCAGTCTGTAGCTCTGAGCAGTGGGACTCAGATCACACAGAAGACCTGCCTGTGTGTGATTCCATACCAGCCCTGGGATTCAGCTACTCTCACAAATGTCTCACAGACCGTCTTATAAATTTACAATTAGATGAAGTCATGTAACAGTTTTACAGATAATTTAAATAATCAGACAGCAGTTTTGGCAGTGGATACATCTCCACATGGGGGAAAGAAACTGAAATATATGTGCTCACTGTAAAGTAGGAAGAGGTGGTCAGACAAGCAAAACAACTTTGCAGATAATGTGAAGTGACATTGTTTTGTGTTAATCAGCTCACAGATTTCGCTTCATGTGCCTTAAGCTGTGCAATTTGTATGGTTGTTGAATGAGATTGATTTCTTCACAAGCCCAGTCAATTGCCAGTGGAGAGCTTGCCGGCTCACACCTTCATGAAGACTCTCTTTAAGATTTCATTGTCAAGTCGCCTCCTTTGCATACAATAGTAGCACCGACACTAAGAGAAAGGATGAGAAATGGCGTTTATCAAGCGATTGCAGTGTTTGTTTGACTGAGGATCCTTGTGTGCCAAACTGGCCTCTGGAGAAGTGTAGTGCAGTAAAACAGAAGGTTTGTGTCACTCAAGATTGTTACAGAACAGAACAATACAATTACAATACTTTTATGAGAGTAAATATTACTGGTGCATCACAGTTCTTATAATGGTGAAAACAGGAGCACCTTCTCTACATTTTTGACTGAAGTATTTAAACGGAAAGAAATACTATCACTATGCAATGTTCTAGTCTGATGAAACAATGTATAGAATTACAAGTAATAGGTTTATTCCATGCTGAAAAAAAGAAGAAAGAGAACACAACGTTTCGGCCGTGGAGCCTTCTTCAGGTGTCTTCAGGTGTCTTCAGGTGTTGACACCTGAAGAAGGCTCCACGGCCGAAACGTTGTGTTCTCTTTCTTCTTTTTTTCAGCATGGAATAAACCTATTACTTGTTCCTTTGCAGCCTACGCATGCTGACGCAGCTACCCACCTGAACATGTATAGAATTAGGTGACAATATCGGAATTCATTCAAATGCACAAGATTAATTTTCAGCAACAAAAAAAGTGCTTGGAAATATTTTACAAGAATGAAACCTTACATTCACCCTCTACATTAGCAGAGAACAGTAGGACAGAAGGTTAGTGTCACTGGACACTGCGTCAGAGAGGCCGATCTCTTCTCCCTCATTATGCAGGCTTACCCACTCATGATGAACTGTACTCCAGCGATACTCAGCTGCCATCATCGACTCAGACATGACGTTCATGTACATATTATACCCTAATATGTCACTGCGTTACAATAATTTGATCAAAACAACTGGTGAAAAAATAATAATCAAATATTTCTTTCCTTCTTTTAGTAGATAAAGACTTTATCCAAAAAAGAAGCATTTATTCCTTTCCTCTCCTACCAGCCCTTACAAGTCACCCAGTTTTTAATTTAGAGCTGGATTAAAGCTCTAGTCTCTTGGTGTGAGTTGGAACCCCACTGCTGCCAAATATCTCCAACTATCTCAGTGTTAAGAAGCAAAAAACACACATTTGCTGCAGAAGTAACAGGAGAATTTGTGCCATTCAGCCTTATAGCGTGATGTCATTTTCTCATGCTCATTTTTAGATGCTTGTGATCGAATCTATGATTCTTATGAGTGTGCCATCCATAAAGGTAGCACAGATATAACGTGCCAAGTTTTCAGAGAACCGCATTAAATACAGGTCAGAAGAAGGCGACAAAGTGTCCGCTAGGCAGTTCAGCGATTTCAACGGTGTTCTCTGTTGACACCCGACGTTCTCCAAAAGAGTAAGGTGTTGGGAGTGTGGCTGGGTGGTCTAAGTGCTGGGGTTGTGCTCCATTTTCTTCGCTGGGTTAGGTTTGAATCTTGCCGCTGCTAAGTGTTGGTGGGTTAAGACCTTCCTTCTATTGCGACTTCAATGGGTAAAAGCTTTGCTTGGCAGTCTGTCGAGAGACTGAACTAGGTGTTTCAAGATAGTCTTTGTCAACTTAACATCAAGGCATAAAAAAGCCTCATTTTGTGTTCCCAACAGCAATGCTCTTAGGTCCCTTCAGCATTATGCAGGGAACAACATCTGCCGTGATCACTTTTGAGTCAGTGTGAATCGAAGTGTGCCGCAATTGTTTTTAAAATTGGTACTGTAGGCATGGTGCATTTGTCTGTGAAACTTGAATGCTGTGCTTTTTCACGCAGAATCATCGGCAGGAGCAAAGCTTATTCAATCTTTCCGCACAGCGCTCCATCAGAAATACTTTGTCCAAGTTTTGAAGAGATTGTGGGATTCTCTGCACACGTTCACATCGCGTACCTCAGACAACACCACCATTCGATGGGAAATTGATTCTGCTTCTTGCAGTTGTTCCTGTGGTTGGAGTAGTTACAAAGTTGCACTTTCCTCCACCTTCTGCTATAGTATTCACTGGGTGAGCTTCATCATTTGGCTCAGAAAGGTCAACTGTGCTTCGGAAAAAATCAGCTGCAGTGTCGTTATTTTGTCGGTGAGTATGGCTGTCTTTTAAAGCACATGAAAAACACGAGTTTGTGGATTTCTCCAAATAGCAACGAATTCAGTTGTGCAGTGCTTTACTGCTTTCAGAGGGTCTTTTATCGACGCTGCTATAGTAGAGAAACGACATAATCACAAACGCAACCATTTGTGCTGGCTGTTTCACTAAGTATTAAGCTTTTTCAACTATCACATGATTTTAACTAATTTAACATCATCTCCAGGAGAGCACCTTGCACTGCTCACTGAGCTGATGTACAGTATGTGCCCATTTCTCAAAAATTAAATATCATCTAAACTGATTTTTTCTATTTTAAATGCTTTCCTACTCTTTTAATATTTCAGTTAAATCTTGAAGTAATTTCCATTGATATTAATCCTAGTCCCGATGAACGATTCTGGGACATGGTGTACCTTGAATAATGTTCTTATAGGTTTCAGTTTGGAAAAGTGCGCTCTCCAGAAGCTACCGAAACCTCTAATGGTCGCACAAAGCTTAATGCAATAGCAACGTTTGGGGTTGAAAAAGAATATTACTTGCTATGAATATGAACACTGTTCCAGGAGGCGTGTAAGGACTATTTTAGCTCAGATCATCAATTTATCTTATATTTCTACTCCATTAATATCGCTATTGAGTGTTAAAGGTAGGTCCTGGCAATACTTCATGAGATCTTCTTAAGAAAACTTAAACAAATATATTTCCAGTGCTGAACAAAAAGTAAAAAATACAGATTATGTGCAACTGATAAAATCTCTCTTCCAGGGATGTTGTAGCCACATGCAAATTACTTCATCAGCTTTAAAAGTTTCTTTTGCATTTATAAGATGATCAGCATGACACTCAAAACATACCTGTATTCAGTAAGCGCTGAGTCTGCTGGCTGAGCAAGTTGCCTCCTCACACACAATAGCAGCCCCGAAGCTAAGATAAATGAAGAGAAATTGCTTTTATTGGGCACTTTTCATATCCGATGAGCTTGACATCTCCCAAGGGTGATGGAGTTCTTTTGCGACACTGCTTTTCCCTTTTTTCTTCTTTCTGTACTCTGATGGAAAAAAAACGAGAAAGCATGTAAGGGAAAAATGTATTTTTTTTCATGGAGAAAATGTGCACCAGGAAATGTTTTGTTTTGAAGAAGTGATTTAACATGATACATGACCTAATTTACTGTAGCAAATGCTCACACTGCAAGGTCTGCTTTACTACAAGAGAGAAGTAGAGTGAAGATGTCATAATTTCACTGCCTTGTTGAAGAAAACATTTTTTCTTTGAATTCTAAATCAATCAGA
Organism: Lepisosteus oculatus; assembly: GCF_040954835.1. Taxonomy (NCBI): domain Eukaryota; kingdom Metazoa; phylum Chordata; class Actinopteri; order Semionotiformes; family Lepisosteidae; genus Lepisosteus; species Lepisosteus oculatus. The sequence goes on from NC_090709.1 coordinate 33,369,049, forward strand.
ATTTCAGAATGACACACAAACCCTTTGTCTGTTTTAAAGATATGATATTTTAAAACTGATAAAAATGTAGAAAACACGTTTCTCACTAAGAAATTTTAGATGGGGTGGTATATTACTAGTTGCAGCGCTAAACTCACCATGGTGCAATTCTGTTACATGATTGGCCAGTGGTTTAATGGAAAACGCATCTGTTTTTGCATCATGAGATTGTAGGTTCGACTTCTACCGGATTCGTGTGATTTTAAATCAGGCTCCTCAGAAATAGATGTCCATTATGTGAATGAACCGCACCTGAAAGCAAACGTTGGGTCAGGTTTCCTTTCTTTCCTGCATGAAATAGCAAATTGTTACAAAAAGCACCAGCTAATGTCCAATAGCGTTGGTCATTTTAATTAACATGAATATACTGTAAGGTCTTGGTACATGGGAGTAGATTTCATCCACAATTTAAAAAAGGGCAAATAATATTTATTTTATTTAATACAAAAGTGACCTAAAACTCTGTAACTTTCAGGTTAGCTTGAACCTGTAATAAAAAAGGGGCCTGAAACCGTTCTGTGATGTAACTGTCTTACGTATGTGATGTTTCACAGATGTGCAGTGTGCCTTTTCTCTTGTCGTGTTCAAAATGACTTGCTGTGCAATCTCTTGAATGTGTGTTCTGTACTGCTCTGTTATTTCATTTAGATTATCTATGTGGTATACAGATAAAACTGGACTGCATGGTGTAATGTCTGGGTTCAGCACCAGCTGGACCTGAAAACACATCAGCCGATCTCGACATTATTTGAACACACAACCTTCTGAGGTGGTGTCAGATGTGCTACCATTGCACCACCAGGTCACTCCGTAGAAGTGCTTTTAATTCCCCCAAGGAGAAAAATCAGCGTCCCTGAAAAAGTGTTTTTTTCATTCTCTCCTGTGTGGAGCGCCGCTCTTCCAACGAGGGTCTCTTCTTCCCAGACCACAGATTATTCTTCCTGTCTGGCTCTCACACAGAGAGCAGACACACCGACTCCAATAATGTGTTTACTACATCTGTAGATCTGACCCTCTACAGCCCTGATATTCCTGGACAGGATCCCATATTGAGCAGTATTTATCGTGTTGTGAACTTACAGTGTGTACACAATGCACTTTATACACAAAGTAAGTGTTTTTGTAACTCTAAGACGTTTTGTGAAAATGTTACTGGCATGCCAAAATTGCACCCTCAACTGAACAGTCCCACCCCCCTCAGTTTTGGATAAAAGGTTTGGATAAAAAGTTTTTGAACACTTTCACTTAACTTGCCCCGTAAAAAATAGTTGTACTTTGTCAATGGTCAGATAACTACACTAACCCCGAATTCACAGTTACTACATCGGACTGTTTGATGTGCAGGAGGGCTATCCGTCCAGGAACAGCATGTTACATAGTGTCTATGTTTTGGGGTGTCAACATTATTACGACCTTATTTGCTCAGGTGGACCACTGCCTTGCAGTAGTTTATCCTTATACTTATAGTACAATCGTTATATAACTAGGACTGTAGTTATAGAAGTTTGTACTTTCTGTTGGTTTTACAATGATTTCTTAATGATTCAGAACCTCGTTACTGTTGATGTTGTTGCAAAAATGAACACATATGGTTGATGCTCCAGACAAAAATAATCACGTGAGTTCTGATGAACGTGGAACTGTTCTTCATCACTAAATACCAGATTGCTTGTCGTTATCTTCTAACATGAAATACTAATCTGTGGCATGCTTGTGAGAATTCACTTGGATGGTTGCAACGGCTCCGTTTAAACCAAAATATCACTGCCCCCCTCAGGATTTCAGATGCCCCCCTACAGATCATTCACCTGGCGCCAGTCCTGGGTATAATGTTGAACATAGCTGCCTTGAAAGCAGTTAATCCGGGTGTGATTCCCACCTGATCCATCGACAAACCTTTTCCAATGAATCTTCGATCGATTTAAAAAAGTCTTGAAACTGGTAGGCTAGGGAAGAAGCACTGTTTGAGTGCACTGAGGAAAATGTGCTACTGTGCTGTGTTGCTCCAGTAGCGCAATTGGTCAGGTTGGGGTGCTTTTAAAGCGTAGTTATGTTGAGGTTGTGAGTTAAATCATCACATGGAGTAGTTTCTGTTTTCAGCTACAGAAACTCGCTGTTGAATTTAAGTCTGTTCTTGTGTTGCTTTTTCTGCTCGATGGAGCTGTGTTAATGCAGGCACACCTGCTTCCACGTCAAGTTATTTTATTGTTGCTCACAAACCAACACACTGCAGACACCTCTGATATTGTCACTGCTTGTGAGCCACATGTTCCTGCTGTCAGCCTACCATGTTCATGCACATCTAGAAATATTACTGTTACAGTATAGGAGCGAACAAACGAAACGAAAGCACACCAAGTTTAAAAAGGTCAAAACATGTCAAAGCCCTTCCTCGACGAGGATGGGGTTCAAACCTACTTGTGCAGAGTATCATGTATTAAGAAGTTGTTGTTTTAACCACTAGGCCACCTCCATACACACTTTAGCGCCTTCCGGACATGAGTTGGCTCTTTCCCCATGCTCGAGGGTAATTTTCCTCTTCCACCTACAATTTCAACATTTACCTTGGGAGATGTCAAACCACAGAGCCCGTGCTGCGTTTCAGTGCCGGCTGTAGTGGACACCCCGTTGAACATAAAAAGCAAATTGAGCTCCTTGGACATAAGCCATTTCTCGTCACTTGCTCAGCGAGCAGGCTCAGCGCACACTGAATGCAGGTGTCTCAGAGCAATTGAGATGTGTCCAAGTGGCTGTAAAAGGGATATTTGATACCAGTGCCGTGGCTTAGTTCTCCGACAGCAGGCGTAGCGGCGCGCCGGTTGGAGTATTCTCAGTCGCATTTAATGGGAACGTCATGGCAGCGTCAGCTCAAACCACCAAATGGAGACGGGTGTGCCGACAAGCTGACCCTGCTGATGCGGGATTAACACTAGGATGAGAGAATGCTGTGGCTTAGTTGGTTAAAGCACCTGCCTACTATACAAGAGATTGTGGATTTGAATCCCTGTGGTGCCTTCCTTCCTGTCTTGCTGCATAGTTTATCATTATGGACAGCAACATGCTTCTACATTAAATTTAATGGATGTGTTCATTCAATTTTTGGAACAACTTGTTTTTAAAAAAATCCATACAAATTGTGAAAGATAAAATACTCATCTGTTTTGTCAGTGCAGAGGAATTACTGCCAGCTGGCAAGGAAACAAAAATGATTTTTTTGTCTTTAGTCAAAAACCTGTGAATGTAGAAAAAAGGTGATGTGCGTTAGTTTCTATGGCACAGTCAGTCAGCATATCCTTCAGTTAAACATAACGTTGGTAAATCAAAAGTCCCCAGAGATGCATTTCAAATTAATCTGACCTCAACCGTCTCCCCTAAATGTGATGGGGTTTCTTTGGATTCTGATAGTTGCAGAGATTTCAAACTTTTGGCTAACTACAAGAAGTTAATAGTTGAGTGCCTAAGTCAATATCACCGGGAATGTGACTATGTAAACTTAAATAGTATTCAAAATATTGCAATTTTGTTGTAGTTTAAAAATATATTTTAGCTGGGGATCCTCAAATGATGAGGGTAGAAAAGAGAACTATTCGACACCATCAGGAGTGCTTAACGTGTGATAAAAGTGTTTTTTAATCACAAAGTGAAAATAGTGAATTTGTCTTTCACTTAGGCGTTCATCAAAAGCTCATTAAACAATGAAAGAGAGGCTCGTGTTCCGAATTCTCTTCTTGTCTCATTGTCTTGCTTTGATTTTTAAAATGTACACTGTTGGCTATTCACTCTTCCTAACACGATTAAAGAGCCGAGTTTAGTTCAGAGGTAAAGCATCTCATGCATCGTATGAAGCTCTGTTTTCTATCACCAGCGTCTCCACTCTGATTTCTTTTTAAGCGCGATATCTTTTCTGTGATTTCTTTCGTTTGAATTCCCTCATGTGTGAATTTCAGCGCGACACATAAACTCGTTTGTCTGTTTTTAAGAGATGCAATTTTTAAAACAGACAAAATGAAAGACTGTTTAACTAAATACACATAGAAAACGTACACCTAATTGAGAAAATTTGGACTGGGGCGATGTATTATTGTAACGGCGCAAGCTCATAGTGGTGCACTTGAGGAATGCGGTACAAGGGCCAGTGGTGCACTGGATAACGCATCTGATTATGGATCAGGAGACTGTAGGATCGTAATGTTCTTAAACCCAGTACCATACATGTAGTGTGTTCAGTCCTACACAACCTTTCTATTGACTGAATAAGCCTCCTGTTCCATCTCCATCTTCTTCCCACACATTACGGCTATTTCAGCACCGTTATTGTTGGACTGCAGTCACAGATACGTAAGGGACACTATTCCGAAGAACTGTCTTAAATAAATAACGTTGCAAAAGGTAACAATAAGGGTTTCTTAATGTAATGTTACATTTGGCCGTACAATACAATTTTCTGTACCCTCAAATAAAAAAAATCTTACTGCTTTCTCCTGAGAAACACAAGTGTAGTGTCAAATCACAATAAATAATACAACAAATATACTAAATTAACACCCAGATATGACAACACACAGCTATGACAGAACACATTGAAGACTTAAAAGCCCTTTTTTTATTTCCTTAATTTCCATTCTCTTCCCTCCCCAGGATAACTGAAAACTAACTATAATAAAGACTGTATATGCATTACTTGTAATACAGCTACTAATAAAGATATACATGGAACTTAATTATTAATAAATAACATTTGTATTACTAAAGATGTGTTATGATAACATTCATTGTGGATATTTGTGGTGTCTGGAAAGCAATTTTAGTTAAATATAATAATAATTTTCAAGCAAGTGGTGCATAAGCTTGTTAATTAATGAGTACATTATTTCCATTACATTCAAGACAGTTCTAATGTGATCAATTGTTCTGCTTAATCCGCTACTGAGTTGCTTAAAACCTATGAAGAGGTGGTTTAAGCTAGACTCCTAATGCAGTAACATCTAATGGGCAGCAGCTGTTATTTTAGGTTTGTTGCAATTGAGAACAGGTTTAGTACAGAGCTGCTGATAAATTTCAGTGGAGTTTATTGTATATAAGTTTATTGCAATTGACCCATTGTAGCTACCAATCAGCAGCAAGGAAAAAAAACTTCACTTGTGCCTTTTAAAAAAAGGGAAACAGAGTAGTAGTTTATGTGGTAATTTCAGGTGCAATGTAAGAACTAAAGTTAACTACTCCCATAGTAATGCGTGGGGTCCTATCAATAGAAAAAAAAATGTTGTAACCCGAAAACACAACAAACACAAAACGAGAAGTCTTCCAGGAACCTAGGTAAATCCCTGTAGTAGTCTAACAACTATGAAAAAAAAAACAACCAAACGCAACAATTTCAAAAGAAAAAGAAAACAAAACATTAAAAACAAATCTGGGGAACAACAAAAACACAGAATCTAATGCGAGAGCTTTTTCAAGTCTTCAGTGCTCCTCTCGTCTCAGTATACCTCTCTCATATATTTGTTTACAGGTCAGCTGGAGGTACACAGCTGATGGTAATTTAAGTAGTCACAAATTATAGTACATTATATACAATATTGTAATCAACATATGGCTAATCATCAACTACTACTAGATCTTCACAAATCAACCAATCAGACATACCCATTACACATTTTCACATATTAACTGCACTTTTCTACAGTATTTGCTCAGTCATAGAATACAAAGTGACCATATTTCAAAGTTCAAAAGTTGTAGTAACTTTTTAGAACATGGAGCTTTTTGTAAAACTCTTTATTTTGGCATTAAAAGATCAGCAAGATTATACATTATAAACTAAAAAAAGAAAGTATGCCAGAGGTGGATCCTATTAATCAGATGTAAGCTGTCATATAATGACCTATCTGTAACCTAGAATACTAGTAGTGAATATTTTCCACACCACAGAGAGAATATAATATCATACCAGTAGGTTTTGATTGTCCATGTTGTCAAAGACTTGCTTGTGTGTACAGGACTCTTCCATTGTGCTCAGCCTCTTGATGTGGAATTGGGAGTCCACCTGTTCTGTACACTTTCCCACACGCCTCAGTTCATCTCCGTTCTCTATCAGGAGACCCAGTACCCGAAACTCTGAAATCATTCACATTTTGTATCAGCATTTGAAAGGAATTAGGTCAGGATTTTCTTACACTATTGTTACATTAGCATAACTATAGTGTTGTTAATGTGCTACATGCAATTTATAATCCTAAAATTGTTAAATTTCCACATTTGTAGTTGATGTTGTATGATCTTCACCTTCACAATATTTTGATGTGCCATTTATTGCTTATTAACGTACTATATTTAATCAAAATAATATTAAGTAAGACCTGTATGTATTTAAATAGTATTATTATTATTTAGGAACAAGTAATAGGTTTATTCCATGCTGAAAAAAAGAAGAAAGAGAACACAACTTTTCGGCCGTGGACCCTTCTTCAGGTGTGAGAGAGACAGGGCAGTAGGCAAAGGTATGACGAAGAGATCTAGAAAAAGATTTGGAGGAAGGCATAGTGGGTCGCAGCAGCTGTAGGCGGTAGTAGTTCAGGTGGGTAGCTGCGTCAGCATGCGTAGGCTGCAATGCTGTCTTTGTTGTTTGCCATTTAGGTTAAATACTGTCACGTTTTTCTCAGCAATCCTCTTTTGATGAGTAAGTATAAATAATAATGCTGTCTGCATTAGCCACCCACTGTTCCAGCATGAGTACACAAAGAGGAGTGGTAGCGTGTTACTGAGATGTCATTCAGAAGGGAAGTGATCCAGCTCAGCTCTCTGAGGTCTGGTAGATACATTTTCCATATGAGTAATGTAGGATCAACTTCTTCAGGCTGGAGGAAGGGCTCGCATTTCGGCAGCAGTAACTGACTGAGAAGTGACTCCAAGGACCTGGTCTTATCAGGTTGCTTTGGCACGTTTGTCAGTTCTGCTGAAATGGCCTGTCTATAGGGATATTTAGGAAGCAGAGGAATGACTATCTGAAAGGTGCCATGATCTTCTGGCTGTTTGGTGTAATCATGAATGACGCGGTAAATGCGTGTTCTTGCAATAAGAGAAACAAGATCCATAAAACACTGGCAGAAGTACAAAACTTGAGCGGATAAAAAGACACCTGTTTCTGCATGATTTCAAACAGGGGATCTTGCGCATGTGTGATGAATGTGATTGTTACGTCCCAGTGTGTGGTCTGTGTGTGGTTTTTTTTTGTTATGTTCCACACTGCTGACCTTTGATTGTTCTCCCTTCCCCATTGGCCCACCATTACAGCACTGTTCCGTATGACATCATCAATCAGCCTCTCAGCCAATCAGACTGCATCTTATTCAGCATATAACATGGAGGTTTTCAGGAAGGAGACAGTCAAATAACCACAGTCAAATACCAGGAATACAACAGAAGCACACAGCTATATCAAGATATCCAAATGCAAGACCCTATTTATATTGTTTGAAAAATATTAATACAGATGTTTGTTTTTCACCAAAACACTAGGCTTTCTGACTTCAGAAAACCGTCTAAACAAATACTAAAAGAGCAAAAATTCCACTTCCTGAAGGAAACAAAAACACATGTACCTTACCAAACTTTGAGTACAGGCGATTCAGGGTGATAATACAAGACCATTTAAAATTAAACAAATAAAACCTGTCAACAGGTAATCCTAACTACTCATAAAAAACTGAAGTGGTAATACACAGTAGGTGATATTTGGGTGTAAATTAAATCCATGCAAGAAGAGAGTTTAGTGTTATTCTTCCAAATCTGATATGCAAGTGAGAGATCTGGCTCAGCCAATCACAAAGCTGCCATGGTCTGGAATGGAGCTGCTCTCCTCTTCTTGTTATTGTTAAAAAATGTAAACAAATGACCTGGAATGTAAATACAACCATTAGATTGTAGTTTGAGAGATAAGCTTGTGAACCTTCTAACACAAGATTTCAGGCCAGTTAGGGTGAGAATGTAAGAGCATTTCAAAATTAACACAAAACGTGTAAAATGGCTTTCAAACTAACCTGCTCATAAAGAAGATGTAGAAGAATGTGGTTGTAACGTTCAGTGCATATAAGAAAGAGACCACATGGTTTTGTTTCAAATGGTGTATGCAAATATGATATCTGGCTAACCAATCAGAAAGTACTTTGCTTATCCAGCATCCTATCAAACAACATTTGCAGATTTACACACAGTAGTTCATTTAACAGTTTCAGAAACTGTATACATGAACAAACGCAACTGTTAGGTTTTACATCTTGAAATTAAAGGCACAAGAAAATTCTGTGCAGGTGGCCAGAGGAAAGAGCTTCACTAAAAGTCAGCTGACAACAGCAGTGTTCTTGAAACTATCATACAAGATCTTTTTATTCATAAAAGTCCCATAAATTGTTTGAAAATTATTGTTAAACACATCTATTCTTTTACCAGAAAACAGGCTTTCTGACTTCAGAAGCCTTCTAGACAAATACTAAAAGAGCAAAAAATCCAGTTGGTGAAAAAAACAAAAACACATATACCCTACCAAACCTCGAGTACAGGCCATTCAGGGTGATATTACAAAACAATTTAAAATTAAACAAATAAAAGCTGTCAACTGGTAATCACAGCTACTCATAAAAAAATGAAGTGGCAATACACAGTAGGTGACTCTTGAGTGTAAATTAAATCCACTAAATTTAGTGTTATATTTCCAAATCTGATATGCAAATTATAGATCTGGGCCAGCCAATCACAAAGTTCCCATGGTGTGGAATAGCGCTGCTCCCCTCTTCTAGTTATTCACACTGGTGTTAGGTTGCATATTAGCACACTTCATCTAATTCAGTTGTTTCAGAAAAAAAAGTAAACAAATAAACTGGATTTATTTGTTGGAGCTTCACCAATCTGTTTTTCCACCAAATAAATTGGCTTTCTGACTTCAGAAAAACCTTCCATTTATTTTTAAGAACTATTTTAATTTCACAAACAAATACAAAGAATCACAAAATAGGAAACTTATAAATAAATATACCCAAAACAATATATATGAAACCATCTCTTTAGGTTATAGTGCTCTAATAATGGACAGGGCCAGGCTACCTGCTCCCTTGACTGGAACCTCAATGCCTTTGAACACCCCCATGTTCCTCAACCTCCTGTTTTTATTCCGTCAGCACCTCTGAACTCAGTTCCATGAAGGACTATAGAATACTGGCTTAGCCAGGTGCGAATGTCCTCCATCTTTGCAAACTCTGAGAACAAAACAACATGCATAGTTGAATGTGGATCTTCCCATTGGCCTGAACTATCACTCTTTTTGACTCAAACAACTCCACACATTGTTCAAAGCAAGGGGAGGTAGCAGTAACAACTTCAAACGTTTTCTCCACATTCTACAGATCTCTAGAAATAGAGGAGGTCAGGCTGCAAAAGTGGGGGAATGGAAAAAATCTCCTCTCCAGAATGTGGAAATATTTTCCTGGATTGAGTCCTTTCCTCTGCAAGTCACTCCTCCCCACCTTGTGCAGTGTAGTGATTGTCACGTTCTCTTAACACACTGAAGGGTTTCAGTTCGAAAGCAGGAGGAAACAAGCGATCTCTTTTATCAAAAGTTTAGCTCTCCTGACAGTGCTTAACGGGGCTCTTTTCTACACTGAGAAATTTTTATTTGGAAAACATAAGGGAAGAGAAAAGTTTCCCTTATTGGGAGTTTAACCCAGGCCACCTGGGTGAAAATCCAGAATCCTAACCACTAGACCATACAGGAGCACACAGCCTCACAAACAATGTGTAATTTCTGTCTTTATAGCGCACTTGTTACTTAGCTAGCTGGCACTCAGAGTACTGCAAGATCTATTTACTGAGAATTAGTTGAAGTATAACGTCAGGACTATAACCCCAGCTTTCAGGGGGACTGCAACCTTAACACAGAGCCTTAGACCACTCAGAAAAGGTTTGTTGGCTTACAAGTAATTACATGTGTGAAATCTATGTCTCTCAGGCCTGTGAGACTACATCACAGAAGTGCAAACTTGGAGGATGGGCTTAGTAGATAGGGCAACAATTGCGACACGCGCCAAGCCTCTTATGTCCACTGCACATGCAGACTTTGAAAGGGGTCTCAGATTTTATGGGTACTCAATTCTATACGACACTGGCAAGACGGAGTAAAGGAGCAGACCCTTTAAGAGACAAAAACAACACATTGTTACAGCCAATGTTAATTAAAAGGGCAGCACAGTGTTGGAAATACTGTCACGGATGTTATAAGGGCATACCGTTGTTGTAACAGAACAAATAAGGTTCTTGATCCGAGATGAAGTAAAACAGATGAGTTTATTGCATGCAAGGAATAATAAAGCCGAAGTCTTGTTTCCCGCAAGAAACAACAAAACCGAAGTATTGTTCCCCGTACTGTTACAAACTTTTGGGTTATATAGTGTCTTCTTCTCCGTTTCTGACGTCACTCGGTCTGATGATAAAGAGGGGGGTTCATGGTATTTGGCCAGTTTACGATGTTCTGGACAAATTGTCAGTTTAAGATTACACCCAGGGGGGTTCCTAGCTTGCATCTGCAATCCTTATCAGTTAACCCCCTTTCCTGCCATAAACCCCAGCTTGTGACTTAGAAGTCTAAACCCCCTACAGAAAGGATTAAATTCAAACCCCCGTCTTCACATCTTTCTTCATTCCCCCTTATAAAATATGGCATACGTCAGTGTAGCCTATTTTTATACATACAATGTCAGGGCAGATCTTTCCTTTCTTGGCGAACAGGTATGTATTGCCATGACATTGTACGTTCCACGGATATAGCAAGATGTGATACATGTTTTTGTGCACGTGATGATTACAATTATACATATAAACAATACTATTCCTACAAATAAACACTGTAAAAAGGTTCCACCCCAGGACCCAAACACAGAGTTTACCCAAGACCCAATTCCCCAATTTTCAATATAATAGTCCTGATATTTCTGTCCCTCATTGTAAATGTGTTGGGCCAGATCAGAGATGTGCTCAGAATTATCAGGAATATATGTGCAGCATCCAGTGCCAATTACTGCACAAGTTCCTCCTTGGGCTGCCAGTACATAATCTAAAGCTAGTCGGTTCTGCATGGCCACTGTTCTGAGGGCTACCATCTCATCATTAACAGCCTTCAGACTAGATGAGGTAGAATTTGCTAATTCTTCTAAAGTCGAGGCCATTTGAATTAACTCTCGACTCAGAAAGTTCATGCCGGCTTGTGGAAATTTTATACCTTAATAATATTCCCAATCAGCCAATTTTCTTTGTGGTCTGTGGTTAGGTCCGAAGGGGCTGTGGGTTTGAACACGGATATGAGGAACCACATATCCTAAATAACATGAGCCAGACCACTGGGCTGGCAACCACGGGTAGGCTCGTTTTCCACAAATGAAATATGTTCCGTTTGGCGCTCCCCATGCCTCTGAAAATAAGAAGCTTATACCGAATTGTGGGGTGTGCCGATCCTATCCTGGAATTTGGAAGGTAGAGGTGGATATATTTGCAGCAATGGTAAGGTTGCAACGACTCCATCCAACCAAGTGCAGACCATTAGTGTGCTGAAAACATATGTTTCCCTCACGTTCCTTATTTAGAGTCAGGTATGGTGGTGTATGGCTTCTGTCATATTTAGGAGCGTAAGAGCCTGTGAAACTCGTGGGCTTTAAGCCTCGCTCCTGTAGATATTGTAATGTTGTGCAGGTTAAAGTCGTGTTATGGCAACCCCCATAGTTTGTCATATTAAAATTTCCTAAATTATCCCTCCAAATGATCATGCCTATGACTTCCTCGAGACTCCAAGGAATGGCCCCCATAGGAAGTCCTCCCTGTACATATTTGGGTAATGCGGCACTCACCCAGCAGGCACTTTGGTTGGTTTTCTTAGCTGTCAGAAAGGAGAGGCCTAAAAAGGAATTAATTCCATGTTCTCCTTTGTGGGAGAGATGATCATTAATCCCTGCGGAACATAGTCCTACAGCAACAATTATCGTTATTGACAGAAATGATTTCATTCTGAGTCTGTAACTGGGGATGAGGCTCGTTGGCAGTGTGACGCGTGGATCCAGCAATCTTTTCCTTCCACTCGAACCGCAGACTCGGTTGTCAACAGGATCTGGTAGGGTCCGTCCCACCTGGGCTGGAGAACCTGTGAAGGAAATTTCCTGATCCACACCCACTCTCCTGGGATGAGGTCGTGCCCTCCTTCAGGTGGTGGTCTCCACACCTCCAGGACCTGCTCGCGGGCTCCTTGGGTGGCCTCTGTCAGCAACTTGCAATACTGTAACAGAGAATCAGTTAGTATACTCAAGCCTACTCTGTCATGTCCTGGAGAGTCACTCAGTCTCATGGGACGCCCCGTGATCACCTCAAACGGGCTCAGCCCCACTTTTCGATTTGTCCCAGCCCGGATGCTGCACAGTACGGCGGGCAATGCATCCACCCAGGGGATCCCTCCCAGGTGGTACTTTGTCAATTTAGCTTTCAAAGTCCGGTTCACCCGTTCCACCATGCCGGAGGACTGCGGGTGATGAGGGCAATGCAGGTCCCATTTGATCCCTAGTAGGTCTGCCACCACCTGACACACTTTTCCAGTAAAATGTGTGCCCTGGTCTGAGTCTATGCGACACGGGAGTCCCCATCGGGGAATTACTTCTGTCACGAGATATTTGGCAGTTGTCTGCGCAGTCTCTCGTTTGACAGGGACAGCCTCCACCCATCTAGAAAACTGGTCCACCATCACTAGGAGGCCTGTTTTCCCTTTACAGGGTGGCAGTGAACAATAGTCTATTTGCCAGTGTCTAAAGGGCCCCTCGGGTGCAGGACGTCGAAGATTAGGAGCCGGCGGTGCTCCAGAGGCTTTTTGGCACTCTCCACAGCGTTGTACCACATCAGCTGCGAAGGGTGTGAAGCCTGTGCCCACCCAGCTCTGAGCAAAGCGTCGAGTCATTTGGCTAACACCTGGGTGCCCTGTGGAGTGTATTTGCTGTGCTAGGTAGGGCATTAGTTGCTTGGGACAGGCGGGTCTGCCTGTACGCTGGCACCTCCAGGTCCCATCCTTCTGCAGCCCCACATTGCGTTCCATCCAGGTCCATTTCTCAGTCCTTGGGGCCTGGGCCTGGAGCTCGCTGAGCTGTTCCGTACGGAGTGCCTGTATGTTCACTGTGCAAACTGAAGTAATCTGAAGAGGTTTTTCTATAGACCACTCCTCCCATTGCCCCAGGACAGCTTGACGTGCTGTCCAGTCTGCCAGCTTATTGCCCCTGGCTTTGGGAGTGTCCTCTCTGCTGTGGCCCTTACATTTGACTACAGCTACCTGCTTTGGGAGTTGGAGAGCCGGAAGCAGCTCAGACACCAGATCTGCATTCTTTACCGGAGTGCCAGCAGAGGTTAAAAAATCCCTATTACTCCATAACCTTCCAAAGTCATGGCATACTCCAAATGCATATCGTGAGTCTGTGTATATTGCTTCCACCAAAGCTTTCAGTTCAGCTCGCTGTGCTGACGTGGGTACCTCAAATCTTCCCCCACATTGGATATCATGTTCTGTAGTCACAGCCCAACCCGCTTTCCTCTCCCCACTAGAGTTTATGAATGAAGTTCCATCAGTGAAGAGGATGAGGTCTACATTCCTTAGTGGTTGCTCGGCTATTTTGATGCCTTCATCTTCTCCCATTGCCCAAACATCACAGCTGTGTTCTAACATATAGGCTTCTAATGGGTCAGGTAACAATCTGGCTGGATTTAGAGCTCCTTCACGTTCAATGGTAATATCTGGAGCCTCTAACAAGACCTGCCACTTGCTCCATCGTATCGCATTAACCTGACTGACCCGATTCAGGGACATGAGGGTGTGTACTACATGTGGGCATCGAACAATCAGTTGTTGATCCAGCACTATGTTATTGACTGCCTGTACTGCTAGACAGACGGCCTGAACGGCTCATAGACATGGTCCCCAGCCCCTGGCTACCTCGTCCAAGGATCCAGAGTAATACCCTACCGGGCGGTACCTACCCCCATGTTCCTGTATTAGTACAGCTGTCCAAAATCCATTCTTTTCACTTACGTAGAGGTAGAATGGTTGATCTGTCTGAGGAAACCCCAATGCAGGAGCCTGTAACAGAGCTTGTTTTAAATCATTAAAAGCGTGTTCAGCTTCAGGACTCCAAGCAATAGGATCAAGGGACCTCCCTCCCCCCTTTAATAGGTCTGTAAGTGGTTTGGCCCTTTCAGAAAAAGCATCAACCCAATTTCTATTGAAATTGCCCAGACCCAGAAATGATCGGAGCTCTCTCACCGTATTGGGACTAGGGTGTGTTCGGATTGCCTGGGCCTGATCTTCTGTCAATTCCCTTTTTCCCTGACTAATCTTCTGTCCCAAGTAAATTACAGTGTCTAGGCATAACTGTGCTTTGCTATAACTAGTCTTGTGTCCTTTTTTAACCAAATGGTAGAGAATAATTTGGAGGTCCTTCTTGTGGGTTTCCTCATCAGGAGATGCGATTAAAATATCATCCACATATTGGATAATGACGGAGGACACTTGAGGCAGCTCCCGGAGATGCCTCCGAAGTGCCATGTGATACACGGTGGGGCTGTTATGAAACCCCTGTGGTAACCTGGTCCAAGTATATTGTTCTCCATCTACAACAAAAGCGAACCAATCTTGTACCTCTGGGTGTAGAGGAACAGACCAGAACCCATTAGCCATGTCAATTACTGAAAACACCTGGTGCTCAGGGGTCAGTAGTTGAAAAATAACAGAGGGGTCTGCTACCAAGGGGGTGAGACGGTTGATGTGTTGATTAGCTTTTGAGTAATCAACTGTGAATCGCCATGCTCCGCTGGCTTTCTTTACGGGCCATATTGGACTGTTGCTTGTACTATGTGTTTTTCGTACAATGCCTTGAACCAATAGTTTTTGTATTACTGGTCGAACCCCTTCCTCCGCCTCTTTGTTGATTTTATATGGCTTTGTTTATGGCGGGGATTTCCCAGTAAATGTGGCGGGTTCCATATCCAGAAGCCCGCATTCGTACTTTTCCATAGTCCAAATTGAATGCCCTTTTAGTTCGTCTTTTTGGAGGGACCAGATGTTTACCTCCACCCTCTCCTCATGTACAGTTAATGTAACCCCTTGTAGGTATTTCAGAGCATCCCATCCCAACAGATCTGGGGTAGATCCTACCCACATCACAGCATTAAATGTTACCTCCCCATCTCCTAGTCTAATCTTGAGTTCTTGAGTTTCTCTGAGTGTTATTCGATTGCCCCCTACACCAGTGGCCTCCAGCTCCCTCCCTGTGAACATGACACCACACCGTTTGGCTGACTGTTCAGATAAACACGATAATTGAGCCCCAGTGTCCCATAAAAGTGACATTTGAATCCCATTAATCGTGCATTGTAATTTGAGCTCTTTTTCACTCAGTTCCTGAGATAGGCATAGGGAGGCCACTAGGGGGAGTCCTAGTTTAAAAGCTCCCTGATAGCGCGTTTGTCTGCTTCGCTCAAATCCTGTAATTGTGACAACAGGTTTATTTGCCCATCTCGATTCGAGGGATTGAAAGGGGGATCTCCATATCTTCCAATCCTGCCCTCACTGGCTAATCGCTTTTTGCAATTCTTTTGCCTATGTCCGAAATTTTTACTATAATGGCACCGAGTTGTAATTTTGCCTTTTGGATTTAGTCGGGTGTCAGGGCCAGCTCCACCCTTCAGTATGGGGGGTGTCCACCCTGTTTGTATTGCCCGCACCTTAGCATACATATTTCTCTCGATTTGCTGTGCCATTTTAACTATTTCCTCAAATTGTTCGGTCGTATCTTGCCCTATTTCGGGCTCTTTTAACTGAAGGGCTTTGGCTATATCAGGCTTAAGACCGCCCAAATAATTTTGTTTAATCACAGCAGAGGCATCGCTATTCACATCATCTTCGTCACTTAGTCCTGAGCATTCTAGCCAGAGTGTGACGAAGCGGTCAGTGAAATCAGCCACATCCTCGCTTTCTTTTTGCTGACACGCAGATATCTTTTTCCAATCTGTCTTTGGTGGATAATTTTGTTTAAGCCATCGCCAAACCCATTCCCATTGCCCTCCCCTGCCATTATCCTCACACAATCGTTTAAGTTCTCCGACACGCTTTTCCCTTGTCCTTCTGAGGATCATAGCGGCAGTCAGGGGGGAGATACCATAAGTATCTTTTAATTCCTGAAGCGCACTCCAGGTTCGCTGCATCCCTAATTTTGGGTGCGGTACTTCTCTAGCCCACCGGTCAATATCCTCCGGTTTTGGATTTGATCGTATTGGGGGTTCAGGGAAGGTAGGTGCGAGAACGGACCCCCTCGGCGGGGTGCGAGACGGAGTTAGAGTGGCCCTGTCATCAACGGCGCCAGCCCCTGCTACATCAAATCCTTTCCCACTTCGAGTGAGAGTACAGATCTGCGGGCACCCTCCCTCTAACAGGGGAGACCCTGATCTGACTTTATCACACTCATACCAAGTGTTATCCCAATCAGACCCCCCTTCTCCATATGGCCACTGTGGGAATTGATCCCAATTATTTTCGTTTCCTGCCTGTTTGTTCCCCTGTGGGAGAGCAGGATATAACTTAGTCGCCGGCTGTAACACATTAACCAGTGCAGTGTGACCAGGAGTTAATTCCTTCTTTAGTTTCTCATTCTCCTGTACTGCCTCTTTTAGCTTTTTTTCTAGTACCTCTTTTGCCGCGAATAAATTATCTTTCCTCTCATTTAACACTTTTATTTTTTCTGTGAACTCCTTCTCTTTTTTATCCCATTCTGATTTCTCCTTCATGCTAATCTGCCACCTCAGGTGTCGGCCGATCGCCAGGGCTGCAGCTAAATCTTTGTTTTTGTTCCAATGTTCATACGCTTTTTTACAGGCATCTTCGCCCCAAACTCCATCTGACAGACTCAGCTTCTTCCTATATTTTTCTTCCCTTTCAGTTAACTTACACTTTTCCGATATGTAATCAGATACTTCCACCACTTTCTCAAACACCCAATTAGCACACATGTTTGGTTTCTTTAAGATTTACTTTTGTCGTGTGTGAGGTAACAGTTCATTCAGTAGGGGGATGTTTTCACTTGGAAAAACCTGTGCATTACTGCACTCATTCAGCTAAGGGCGTCTGTTACCTCCAGATCTAAATGCCTCTCCGAGACTTTAGAGAGGACTTACACCGCACTGTTCACAGGTAAGAAACGAGACCTCGAAAACTCCCTTTCTTGATCAGTAATTCACCATCCCCAGAACGCCAGCATCGCTGCTTTTGCCCCGGGGTGGACTTACGCACTGAGCTCAATCAGGGCGATTCTCGGGTCTCAACGTCCTTTAAATCCTGCTACTTAATGCTTTGCTCTTTTATTATGATGTGTGTTTATGTTATTGTCGTGCATGTGTATATTTATTTACAAACAAGGAAAACACCAAAAACATACATACATATATATATCTTCTACTTCTGTTTCCTTTAAAACAAAAAACCACGCCACGCCAATCTGTGCACGATTAAGGCCTAGCTGATCTCAGGACCCCAGGCGCAATTAAGGCCCACACCAATCCTGGATTATATGTGCATTTAATGTACCACTCAGCTCCAGAACCCCGGGCGCAATTAAGGCCCACACCGATCCTGAGCCTCAGAACTCTGGGAGCAATTAAGGCCCACACCAGTCCTGAATTACGTGCATTTAATGCACCACTTGCTCTAGAACCCCGGGCGCAATTAAGGCCCACACCGATCCTGAGCCTCAGAACTCCGGGCGCAATTAAGGCCCAAACCAGTCCTGAACTTCAGAACTCCGGGCGCAATTAAGGCCCACACCAGTCCTGAACTTCGCGGTAAAGGTCCAAAACCCGTTCAAAAACTCCACGCGCAATTAAGGCATACACCAGCTTCGAACGCCTGTACACAATACCGCGGACTGCCTGCCAGACCAAATTCTGGGCTTACAGCAAACAACCCATTACATCCACCGGTGTCTTCCCCAGGCCAGAGGAATTCAGGAACTCACGTTTACTCTGTCATCTCTGGGGATTCTCGCAGGGAGCAGAGACTTCCCAATCGGTCAGAGAGAGTCGGGACTTTTTTTTTAAAAAAAGAGGAGTCCTTACCTCTTAGTAATGTGAGCGCTGACCGTCTCTCCTGCCGATGGGAAGTTCTGCGCCTTCTGGAGCATCCGCCGACTACGCCAGATCTGTTGTAACAGAAGGAATAAGGTTCTTGATCCAGAGATGAAGTAAAACAGATTAGTTTATTGCATGCAAGGAACAATAAAGCCGAAGTCTTGTTTCCCGCAAGAAACAACAAAACCGAAGTATTGTTCGATGTGCCGGTACAAACTTTTAGGTTATATAGTCCTTGCTTGCTGCTTCAGACGTCATTCGGTGTTATGGTAAGGGGGGGTCATGGTATTTGGCCAGTTAAGAGGCCCTGGCCAAATTGTCAGTTTAAGATTATGCCCCCAGGGGGTTCCTTGCTCGCATCTGGAATCCTTATCAGTTAACCCCCTTTCCTGCCATAAGCCCCTGTTGCTTAGAAGTCTAATTTTCAGGCAGAACTGACTTAAGTTATTAACTCTTTTTACATCTTGTCTCTTACTTCAGATGAGAGGAGCACGATGGAGAACCAAAAACGTGAAAAAGCCTTCACAGTTAGTTTCTGTGTTTTTCTTGTTCCCCATCTATGTTTTTAATGTTCTTTTTCTTTTTGTTTTGAAGTTGTTTCATTTTTACATTTTCTTGTATAGTTGTTAGACTACTACAGTGATTTACCTAGGTTCCCGGAAGACTTCTCGTTTTGTGTTTGTTGTGTTTTTGGGTTACAACCAATTTTTTTTTTATTGATAGGGCCCCACGCATTACTGTGGGACTAATTAACTTTAGTTCTTACATTGTTCCTGAAATCTCCTTAATAACTACTACTCTGTTGTTGTTGTTTTTTAAAAAGACACAAGTGATGTTTTTCTTTTCTTGCGGCTGATTGGTATCTACAACCAGTCAGTTGCAACGAACTTGGCCACTGAAATTGGTCAGCAGCTGTGTACTAAACTTGTTCTCAATTGCAACAAACCTAAAATAACAGCTGCTGCCCATTAGGTGTTACTGTAGCCTCTTCACAGGGTTTAAGCAGAACAAGCAATCACATTAGAACTGTTGTGAATATAGTGGAAATTATAAAGTCACTCAAAGACGAGCTTATGCACCACTCACTTGAAAATTATTGTTATATTTAACTTAAATTGCTTTCCAGACACCACAACTATTCACAATGAATGTTATCAATACATGTCTTAATGAAATGTGTAATTTATTCATAATTAACTTTAATGTCCATCTTTATAAGTAGTTGTACTGTATTACATGTACAGTCTTTAATATGCGATAGTGAATTATCAGGTATCCTGGGGAGGGAAGAAAACTGAAATGAAGGAAATACATATTTAAAGGGGGTGTATGTCTTTAATGTGTTCTGTCATATCTGGGAGTTTGAATAGATTTGTTGTATAATTTATTGTGATTTCAGTCTATACTTGTGTTTCTCAGGAGAAAGTAGTAACGTTGGGGATTTGAGGGTACAAAAAATATGTTGTACTGTACTGGCAAATGTAAGGTTATGTTAAAAAAAATGTATTACCCTTTTGAACATGATTATTAGACACCTGTTGAATCTCAACCGGGGTTTCTTGAGAGATTGTTCAGTGAGATAGCCCTCCCTCTGGACTCCGCACTGAGCTGAAAGCTACGTGAGGTCCTCACTGCTTGTCCTGTACTGTTACCTGTGCTCTCGTCTACATTATCTACGTGCAGCACAGCGCCAAGAACACCATTAACTTTGTGACGGAACGTGCTTAAGAGTGCTAAAACATTCCTAGAACAAGTTGGAAAACTGAGGGACAAAAGACCATCTACTGTAAGTGGACAAAGACTACTTATTTTTTTATTGATACTTTTAATATCTGTTGACAATCATTATGCTAAAAAATAAAGACCCTGTGCTCAAGTTGATATCCCCACGCTGTTGCAGGAAGTCCTTATAGAAATTGTTACAACAACGCAAGTCCTTTTACTCAAAAAGCCGATGGGCGGGCGAAAATAAAAAAATCAGGCTGGAACAGTTCAATCGAGATGACGAATCCACATCGCAAAGGCACAAATGAGATCAGAAACAAGTGAGAGTCCAGGAAGCAACGATAAGTTCAAACCAAAAGAAGAAGAGTACGCGCACTAGGAAGCTCCAAAGAGAATCTGATTTAGTGCGGGAAAAGAGGAGGGTTAAAGTAGTGACGGGAGTGAAAGGCGATAGGAATATTAGTTGCGGCGTGAGTATCTGTTTAAGTGGGTGTGCGTGGGAATGTGAAGGCGTTTGTTAGAGCGGGTGGAATGCGTGACCGTGTGAGTGCGTGCGGAATTCGTAACAAAATCATACTTTAGAAATTACATGCAGATAACAAAAATGGTTTTAAAAACTTTATTGCAGAGCAAAATTTTAATAACAATCAAATCAGTTACAATCAAAAGTGGTACATTCAGAATTATACATCAATTAATGTTTTTTTTCTAATTTCTGAAACATCAAATTATAAAAAAGAAGAAAGACTGAGCAGAAATGGGATGTTCAAGCCTCCGTTTTGTAAAACACAAGCTGTAGACACAGACACTGAGGACTGTATGGAAACAGTGAAGTGGACTCAGGACACAGACAGTCTCAGTGTGGAAACAGTGGAGTGAAGTGGACTCAGGTCACAGACAATGTCAGACAGTCTCAGTGCTAAGAGCAGGTCTAAGACTGTGTGACTGTTGGTGAAGCTCTTCTGTGTCTAGACCTGCAGGAGGAGCTTCTCTCAGACAGCCCTGTCAGTCTCACAGCACCCATCCTCTCCCTGAAACTCGTCCCCAACATCATCGTAGTTAGTACTGTCAGGGGCAGGGGCTCCTTCTTCAGAGGGCAGTGTGTGCAGGACCCTGTCCACTCCAGGGCCAGTGTGGGTGACACCTGACCGAGAGACACAGATATTTTAGTTGATATAGAGTCATTCCTGTCCATCAGCTGTCCTCTGCCTGTCCCCGCTGAAGAGATAAAGCTGCTGAATACAGAATACGACCTACAGTTACATTTCTCTCTTTGTGAACCTGGATGTTACAAAATGAATGGCAATCTATCTCCCTGTTCTAAAAATGTTCCCACTGGCCAGGAGAGGCTGTTTTTAGCCAAGGGAATCTCAGAACAATTAAAGTTTCTAGAAACAACTAAAGTAAATTGAGGTAAACGTTATGGTTGCTTTGATCACTGAATCACACATCCCTACATCTTAGCATACATCTCCTTACTTTGAAGGCCCTGAGAATTGGAAATGTTGACAATAGCCATGCGTATCTAGATTTTTGAAAACACTTCCATAGTCACAATAGTATAGTGAATGGATGTTTTAAGTTGTATGAGATACTGAAGAGGAGCTGGACACTGGCAGCACAGTGACCCAGACTGATAGCGCAGAGCTGAGACCATAGAGAGTCAGTTTAATGTGACTCTTGCGGAGTAACTGAAAACCCAGTATTCAGAGGCTGAGATAAAAGGGAGAGTAGAGAGTCAGACTCACTAGGATTGGTGCAGGGTTTCTCTTTGGGACTGGACTGAAATAACCAACCTGACAAAGCGTCTGGTCTCTGAGGTACAGTTACAGCATCATCATAGTGCTCTGGGATCTCTTCTTTCAGAGACGTTATCGAGTCTCCTGAACCACACAGAGACACAGAGAATATACACTTCAGGACTCTGACTCACTTAACCACAGTGCTGCAATCACTTTTAACATTAATAACAAACTGATGTTCATATGAACTGCAAAGTAAGTAAAATATGTTTTCTATGTAGTTATAGTAAAGTGCAATTCTAAATGCTTTGTGAGATAAAAGTAAGGCAAAACTCCAGGGTGAGTCTTATAAACAGCAATCAACAGAATCTTTAATAATTAGGTCAGGATGCTGGTGTTAATATCTCATCTGAAAGGCAGTGTTTATTGCCTTTAGTTTCCCTATCATCATAGTGGGACAACGATCCTGATTTCTGCTCCTGAGGGAAACAGTAACTGTTGCATCAACACTAGTTAGAGCTGCAGCCTAACTATTCTTTAAAGGTATCCTCTCCCTCTACTGATAAAGTCTAGTTTTGTTTTGTCTTAGCCTCTGTAATCTGTTAAGATCAGGCCAGCATTAGGCAACACTGAAGAGCAGAGTTGATAAGGTGTCAAACACCAGAGGTTAAATTTGTAAGATTCAGGATTTTCTACACAAGTTCTCTAGATTTCAGCCTGGTTTGGGATGAGAGTGAGTACTGGACTGCAGATGCCCCACTCCCACACTGATCCCCCTGACTCCATCTCCCCTCACCTGGTACTGGGTCTCCCTCACTATCCTCCACATCATCGTATCCAGAGGGCAGCTCGTCAGAGAGGAATCTCCCTGTGAACAGGAGGACAGATCAATAATACCTGCAGTCAGACAGCAGCCTCACTGTCCTCTACTGGCTGTTCCCACTGTGTGAGAAGCCAGAGTGTGAAAAGTAACACAGAGTTTGTTTTTAGATCAGGCACAGTGCTGTGCTGATTTTCTTTACTCATGTTGACATACCTCTTGAGAAAGAACTACTATCTGAAACCAGTGTGGTGAGATATTCTACAAGTGTAAGTCTTCAGATCCTCCTCAGAGGGTGAAGACCAATCACACCTGAACACTCTCTCCACTCACCTCTCCCGGAGATGTTGTAGGTTCCCTCTCTGGCCAGTTTGTACTCTATTAGCTCGTAGACAGCATCATGATAGGGGGTGGGTGCTCCCTTAGATAGGGCTGTGTTAAGAAACAAACACTCAGGATTAACATGCAGTGAGGGGAATAGAAGGTATTCAGTTCAGTGCTAAACTTTGTCTTGGGCATCTGTGCACATAAATATTATAATTCTTCACATCTGCAAATTTCTGCAGATCTCGATCTTAGAGTAAAGTCCACATATCAGTTTCATGTGAGTGATAGTAGTGACCACCAGAGGTCACTAGTTCCCTCCCTACCTTTCCTCAGCTTCCTGTTGTGGATCAGCTGCCACACTAACAGGGCCAACATCACAAAAAGCAGAGCCCCCAGTGGCAGGAGGACCAGGAGCGAGACGGAGAGGCCTCCCAGAAGCTGTGTCTGGGGTGTTGTCCTGGTGCTGCCTGAGGGAGAGGGACACAGATCAGAAAATGATCTTCTGTGTCTTAATCTTCAATCTCAGTAGTGATCTAATCTGGACAGAGATTAGAAACTGGGGATTTACCTGTTTTCACTGAAGAAGTGCTGGTGGAAGTAGGAAGAGCTATAATAGAAGATAAAATGTTTTTTGATGACAAGATTCACAACAATTCTTCTGTATTTCTTGACAAAAATTAAACAGAGAGGCCACAGTTCATAGAGAGAGCAGTACTTCTGAAAATCATGCAATCTGCCAGCAGCATCATTTAGACAAACCAGAATGTATTTTATTCCCTTCTATCAACTGCATTACCTTTTCTCACTGGATGGCTTTGGGATTCCCAACCTGAAAAAAAAAGAAAAGGGATGGGTCGAGATTCAGAGAGTATGAAAGAGATGATGAGCCAAGACAAACACACACTGCACTAATATAGAGTATTTAATGGCCACAAGGGCTCATACTAATTGTTTTTCTAATAGGCAGAATTTGTATTTGCATCTTCATTTTTATTTACATTTGTATTCCTGTACTGAGAGCAGCCCCAAATACCCTGGGGCCTCCAGCAGCTCCCACTCACCTGTACAGATGACCCCAGCGTCCTCCTTGTGCCGACAGTCGCTCTGTCCCAGGGGAGGGTGCCAGCAATCCCACAAGTGGAGCTCACTGCCCCTGCAGTTCACCTCGTCCAGCCAGATGGTGCTGTTTCCTGGTCCGAATGATCCGTTTCCCACTGCGCTCACTGCGTCTCCACAGCCCAGCTGTCTGCAGACCACCTGGGCATCTTGCAGGTCCCAGGAGTCGTCACAGACTGTCCCCCAGGAACTATTGTGATAAACCTCCACCCTCCCAGAGCAGGCACCTCCTCCTCCGACCAGCCTGAGGGGCCACTGGTCTAGTGAACAAAATAAAACTGATTAACAGACAGAGACACAAACCTCATCAGCCTGAGGGGCCAGTAGTCTAGAGATTGGTTTGACACATCTTATCCACATCAAAGTAAAATACATCTCGGCTACTGTCTGGTTTGTGCACAAACTGTTATGTGTGAAACAAAATTGAAGAACACCTCCTCCTCCAACCAGCCTGAATGGCCAATAGTCTAGGGAACTAAATAAACCTGATTAACAGACACAGAGACACAAACTCCACCAGCCTGTGTTCCATTCTATGTTCCTCCTTCCTGGTTTGACACATTTAATAAACATCAAAACAAATACAGCTATTCTACTGTCTAATTCAGTGCACTGACTGTATTTGTTATTTGTGAAACACAATTTAAGAATGTATTTATTTTATCAAAATACAGACACATTTTGTAAACTCACTTGAACATGTTTCCTGGCCTGAGGCTGTGGAACAGGATTTAAAACTCCGGGACACAGCCTTCTTCTCTTCATCTAAAAGAAGGAAAACCCTGTTAATTTAAGATTAATAACTTTTATACTGGACATTATGACATTAATGAGTATCATGTCAGAATGTGTAAGCTGCAAGTATGAGTACTCGTGCAGTCATTATGTCTTCTTTTTTCTTTCGTATTAGATATTTATTTACTTTAATTTTTAATTTTTGGATTGTGTATATAACAAATATTGATTGCAACTTGAAAATGCTGTGACTGCTAGCTGTAAAGCTACAAAATATGGAAACTGTGTGAATGTCTGAATACATTTGTAAGGCACTTGCACGCATACCACTTGGTAAACTGCTGGACTTAATGTTTCACACACTCTGGGATTAGGGATTAGAAACACTAAAATCTATTCAGGGATCTGATAAAACTAAAATTCATCACTTTTGATAAGTGACAGCTCACCTTATTTCATAATTAGCAGATTGTTCAGTCTCAGAATTGGGAAATACTGTAATCAGTAATGGGCAAGGCTAAACAGATATTGTGTAACTCAAGATAAACACCACACATACAGAACATTATTTGCTAGGGATAAGCAATATGAAATCACTTTTACACTTTTACAACTATTGCTCTTTGGCAATCACTACCTGTTGTATACAGATCGAACATCAATGATCGAACATTCTCTTCAATGAAGACATTTAAAATTCCTTTGAAACTCAAAATATTTTATTTGTTTTTTCTTTGATAATAATGACAAGCATGTTAGTCTCAAACATCATTTTTAGATTGTAATAAAAGCCACTAGGAACAGTTTTTGTGAAACTAATCAATTGTCGATGTGATTATGTGTTCCCCCCTGTTTTGTGCAGATTTATGTCAAATTAGCTTCTGGGCCATCCCATCATAATCCTAACCTTCACAATATTACTGTCCACAACAGACTGTGGTCAAATATAGCGAAACACTGGGCTGTCTGTAGTCTAGTCATGATCTCCTTCCCCTTCACCCTCTCCTTCATACACACACACATCCAGCCCCTGACGACCCTCTGACAGGTGGAAGAGGGAGTCCTTACCTGAGCAGGTGATCAGAGCCACTTTAGAGTCTGTGCACTGGGTATGATTCCAGGCTGAGGAGGGGCAGTGCCACAGCGTGGAGTCGTGAGGGCGGCATTTAAATTCATCAAGCCAGTGAGGAGCAGAGTCCCGTCTGGGGGCTGAATCGATGAAATGCCCACTCTTCCCACAGTTTAGCTCCTGACAGATTAGACTCACTGTGTCCTCACTCATCCTATTTGAGCACACATTGCCCCAGGTGCCATTGTAGAAAACCTCCAGCTGACCAGAACAGCCCTCGGCCAGTCGCAGCTCCTTGAACTCTGGGGACACACAAGTGGACAGACTGAGAGAACCCTGCTCTGAACTGATACAGACTTTCTAGATTAAACACCTCAGATAGAAACAGTGTGTCTGCTAACTACTGTGACATTAGATTATCATGATCTTTTTTCCCCAAATCATATTAATGTAATAGAATGGAATGTTGTTTTTCAATAAAAAACAATGCAATGGTGACATTTTTTTTAAATTAGTGCCAACATCAGTTTGTAAATTTTCTGTAAATTACAATCTAAATTGAGAATCTTTTGATTATTATGTTAAGACTTGCATCATCCAGGTAGATGCTGTACATTGGTGATGGTGGAGGGGAGTCCCCATTACCCGTAAAGCGCTTTGAGTGGAGTGTCCAGAAAAACGCTATGTAATTGTAACCTGTAAGCAATTATTATTATTAATTTTTATTAAGCACCCTATTAGAATTACAATACTATTTGTTTTCACAGTACTGTCCCTGTTCTTTTCTTGAACTGGGGATACTGTACTTGCTCCTGGCAGTGAACAAGCTGTTGTATGAACACAGTCCTGGTGTGACTGGAGACCTGTACCTGAACACACCACTCCCACGTCCTCCTTGTGTCCACAGTCATGCCGTCCCCACCCTGCTGAGGGACACTCCCACAGAGATGACTCGTTCCCCAGACAGCCCACCTCATCTAGCCAGATGGGTCCAGTTCCCTGGCTGAAGAAGGCCGGCACTGGGGCACTGAGGGCCGTCCCACACTGGTGCTGCCTGCACACCACGTGAGAGTCTGCCAGGTCCCAGGAGTCATCGCAGACTGTCCCCCAGGATCCATTGTGATAAACCTCTAGCCTCCCAGCACAGTCACTTCCTCCTCCAACTAGCCTGAGGGAGTGCTGGTCTAGGAGCAGAGAGTCAGAGGTCAGTGCAGTAGATCTAAGAGATCACTATGACCTCTAGTGGGAGATAATTTGCTGAACATCACCTAAGGGGCACCAGATGCAGTGCAAGTAGCTTTTACGTCCTGCTGTCTCACAGAACCTGACTGCGTGTGTTAGAGAGATTGAGTGGGACAGTGTTGAAAACCTCCACACACACCTGCTGCCTCACACAACTACAGTCTGAGATGAGTAACAGAGATGCCAACACACACTGAGAGCCCTGGAGATACAGAACAAGGACCAGTTCATACCTGGTGTTACTGAGGAAGGAACAGAGGAAGATGGGATACCTATCAAACACACAGAGAGAGAAAGCGGAGTGTGAGCTGTGTGTGAGAGGAGCAATTTAACACCAGCGATGAAACTACAATTAAAACAGCACTGACTAATGACAAAATCATTCTCACTTTACCATTTCCAAGTGAATCGTTGCTACTTTTGGATTCTGTAAAAGAGAAGGAAGGAGCTCATTAATGTCCACAGGATTGATCTTTCACCAGTGGAGTGTCAGTTGTGTGTGTGTCACAAAAATAACTTCTATTAACCTTGAGCTCCGGATTCTCACTTTCTCTGTTGTGCAGTACCCTCCTTACGTACGCTCTGGGTTAATTAATGGATTAATTGCAGATATCAGGCAATTACATTTAATATATATATAATTTAATTACAGTATATTGAGTTCCAGGATATTCTTTCATCGGTGATCTGAATAACAAATATACATGTGATTTTTACTGTAATTTTAGTGAAAATACACTGAAATGCATTAACAAATAACATTTGGGCATCTGGCTGTATGTAACAGAGCAGTTATTTGGTCAATCGTGAAGACAGTGTGCTGCTGTGTGTAAACACATGATTTTTAAACACATGATACTCACCAGAGCAGATGACCCCTGCATCCTGTCCATGAGAGCACCCTGCTCTGCCCCATGAAGAGACAGCGCAGTGTGAGAGACGGCTCTCATTGCCCCGGCACTCAAGCACATCAGCCCATACTGGTCCACTGCCCTGTCCAAACCAGGCCTGTCCTGGAGCTGCTACAGCCTCCCCACAGCCCAGCTGCTGGCAGAGAACACTGGCATCTCTCAGGTCCCAGTATTGGTCACACACTGTCCCCCAGTCCCTGAAGAGCCACTGTAACTCCACTCGGCCAGAGCAGGAGTCAGAGCCGTTCATCAGCCTGAACTCTGTGTATCCTGCAGATAGGACAGGGGAGAGAGAGCAGACACAGTGTCATAACACAAAAAAATCCTGCAACATCTAGCAGTTATCCTCAACTCACCTTCAAGTATACAGTAAACCCTCAACATAATACCACAGATGAATGGAACTCTAGAGCTCTTCACTGATTAAATCCACAGTACTGACTCAGACAGAGTTATACTAACACTGATGAATGAGGCTTATTCAACTCTTTACTAATTAAAAAGCTGTGTGAATTCAAGGGCAGAACAGAGCAGGTCTAAGTTATATTTGTTATTTCTGTTTTTCTTTTAGAGAACAAATCTAAACCGTTTTACATACAATTACCATTAGTCAGCCTTAATTTTACACTTCAAGAAAAAAAACTGGATGAGACACTCAGAGCCACTGTATCAAAAGACACAGGGCTGCTGCCCCTGCTGTATTGGCATTGAGTCAAGGGAGAGGTTATAGAGCAAAGATTACTGGAAAGGACATGCTTCAGATTTATGTTGCAGTGAGCAGGTGACTGGCAGGAGTTGAGTGTTGTCTGTCTTTCCTAAACTTCTCTTATTTCAATTAGGAACTACATTAAAAAAATAAAAGGAATCAATTATCCTGCTCTTACCAAAACATACCAGTCCCACGTTGTTCTCATGCGTGCAGTTCTGTGATTTTGTGGATGACTTTGGACAGGAGAAAATCTGAGATTCGTTGCCCTGGCACTGGAATTCCTCTGTCCAGACCTGTCCCTCCCCCTTCCCGAAATGAGCCCCCTTCAGCACCTGTGAGGGAATCCCACAGCCCAGCTGTCGACAGACAACTTCTGCGTCCTGCCAGTCAAAGTCAGAGTCACACACTGAGCCCCAGGTCTCTCCGTGCTGCACTTCCACTCTTCCAGAGCAGAGATTACTGCCTCCAACCAGTCTGACCCCTCGATGAGCTGGAATATCAGAACAATAACAGAGATCACTGTCCCTGACCAGTATGATCCCTTACACACACTCTAGAAAAGACCAGGACTGTCACAGCCTGGCACTACTGGAGCAGGACTGTCTGACCTGGACATTAACAGACACTCTGGACAAGACCAGGACTGTCACAGCCTGGCACTGCTGGAGCAGTACTGACTGACCTGGGCACTGACAGACAATGTGGACATGACCGGGAATGTGTTTCTTCACATGAAAGCAGATCTCAGTGAAAGACTCACAGTAATTTAACTCAGCGCTATTTACACACACCTGGGTCTAGCAGCCAGCTCCTGGCTATAGTGCATTGCAAGAAAATTCAGGAACATCGGATCTCCATAGAGGCCTTTAAAGGATCTTTAAGTGCCAATCTTTAAACATTAATTCCTCATCATGAGTACGTTCAACCCAACCTATTTTCCAATTTGACAGAGGAGGTAAGAGGTTAGACGTAAAATCTTCAATAGAAAAATAATTGAACAACTGGACTGAGCCAACAGAACATGATCTTGTTCATTTCTATTTATATACAATTCAGTATTGAGAGCTCATTGCACAAATCAATTCTGTGCTCATTTGTATCAGACTGACAGTTACTCAACTACCAAGAGTCTGCCCCTGGGCCAGCTGATACAGCACCTGAACACACAACACACTGCAGCACCAAGCTCTAAAACACCGAGTCCAAAATATCATGAAAACACATTAAAACACACCTTAAACTGACCAGATCACTGACATTGACACTGAAAAACCATTAAAACACACCTGATATTGACCAGATCCACTGACACCTGGAGAGAAGGCAAATCACCCCACAGCACACCAGAACCCCAGCATACTCTTGCCTCTCCAGTATTAAAACAGTAAGGGCAGACAGAGAACTAAATATAGACTCACTGACCACACTCTGGCTGTTTAAACTGACCGACACCCAATGTCCAGGGCAGACAAGGTGAACTACAGGCTCAGAATGACAGACAGAGACACTTCCAGTTATCCTGCTGTACAAACACATGTATGAGAAAGGAGAGTTTTCCCAAACTGAAGAGTCATGTGCTGAATTTACACTTTGTCCTTCATATAGTTATAGAATATAATTATCAGTAAATTATATCTTATGTAAGACATATATGTATTGCTTATATTTATAAATACTATATGATTTGTGTTTTATAGGATTTATTTTTATGTTTATTAAAAATATTCCTTGCTAATAGTAGACAGTAAGAGAGCGGGAGGAATAACTGTAGGGAAAAAGTAAGTGAGAGGTGATTGATAATTTATATGGTTTGGATTTATAAATAAAGGCACACAGTGACAGTGTGGAGTGTTCTCAGTGAGCAGGTCTCAGCAGGACAGGAGCAGTGGGAATGGGAGGATGGACAGATGGATCATGATGATGGACTCTAGATCAGTGAAGGAGTTTTAATTGTCCTCAGTGCTGGAGACAGTCTGTGTCTCCTACCTGAACAGATCACTCCAGCATCAGAGTCATGGGAAGCGCCATAGTGTTTCACTTCAGTGGTTCTGCAGTGCCTCAGCACAGACTCTGAACCTCTGCAGGAGACCAAGCCCAGCAGGACTGATCCAGACCCTGGTCCGAAGTGAGATCCTCCTGGTGCTGAAATAGCAGATCCACAACCTAGCTGTCTGCACACCACTGTAGCATCATCCAGATCCCAGATAATACTGCGAACTGCCCCCCACTCTCCTTTATAGTGAATCTCCACTGTCCCCTCACAGGGACTGGCACCATTAACCAGCCTCACATCAGCACTGCCTGTGGAGAGAGAGAAAAATACCATGTGTACAGGATATTTTGTATATTTATACTGCACATACTCAAAATATGTCAGACATTAAAATTTTCTTTAACCTGTTTGACTGGATTGCTAGTCCATCTTCGTGTGAACTAAAAACTAGGGACACACAGAAGGTGGAACACAGAAAGTCTAATATCATTTCAGACTCACAATATGTGTGAGATAGTAGATAATCTACTAGCACAGTGACTATAGGAGGGGAGAGATTCTGGAGAGTCTAGCAGCACAGTGACTGTGTCACATAACACCAGGCTACGGGAGGTAGGACCCTGTGCGTGGCAATTCAGGTATCTGTGGTTCAGTGCTGAAATGAGGGATGAAGACATGGTCTTGGGCAAAAGCTAGGAGGTCAAAAAGTCTGGAAGGTTCCGAGAACCAAAGGTACAAAAACAGGAGGTGAAGTCATAGTCGAGGACAAAAGGGTCAAAAGCCAGGAAGGTTCCGGGAAGAATTGCCGGGAGAGTAGAAATCACAAGACTAGGACTGGGAATATACAAGTACGGAGCTCAGGGAGGAGACCTCAATCGTGAGCGAGGAAAAGAAGACAAGTGAGGGTTTAAGTAGTGCTGAGTTAATTGGTGCGTGGGCGTTTACGGAGAGTAGAGGTCGTGGAAATGTGGGAGCGCTTGCATGCCTGCGTGCGATTCGTGACAGACTGTGTGTGAGATACTGGAGAGTCAAGCAGCACAGTGACTATGTGTGAAAGATACTGGAGAGTCTGCCAGTACAGTGACCGTGTGTGAGATACTGGAGAGTCTACCAGCACTCTAACTGTGTGTAAGATACAAGCAGAATAATGACTGTGTGTGAGATACTGGAGAGTAAACAGCTTTATGATACGAGTAGTATCTGGGTCAGGTTAGAGATTTAAACACTAACAAGTCACCTTAGTCTGAATAGTGTGCTTTGAATATGAGAGATTCTCAGTAGTAATTCATCTTCAGTGTGCAATATGTAATATTGCTTCCATTATACATCAAAACACATTAACAGGCTTTTTACAGTTATACAGTATTTTCTCTGAAAATATTAAATATATCAATACTTTGCTTTTAGCTTTTACCTGCCAGGATCTTAATACTAAGTTCATACACTGCACATTCCTTACGTACAAATTGTGTTTATTTTTTTCTGCTTATCCACTGTGTTTTGAAGTTGTTTCTGAGACATTCTGATAAGTAATTATAAATTGAAGCCCTAGAAAATTTAGTAGGATAACATTATAAACCCTTTAGTAAAAGCAATTGTAAAGTTGTGCTGTGTTGTGCTATTTGCCTTCCAAATTACAAAAAAAGTCAGATGTTTTCTTGATATGTGTTAAATTAATGTGATTCTTATGATTTCAAACTAAATTAATTGTGATTCAGTATATTATATGAAAAATAATATTTAGACTCCTAATAGTCTCAATTTATTATTTTGTAGAATAGGTTTGTTGACTGGGTTTTGGAAGAAGGAGGGTCTTTATAGGAGATGTTTAGGGTTTGAGGTGAATTTTTTTTTAAAAAGAGGGCAATATGTCAGCTGAAGTTGGAGTGAGAACTGTGATTCTCACTGAAGAGAGGAAAGGATGCCAAAGAAGTCAGCCTGAAACAATCTCTCCAGGAAAGTTTTTACAGAAGGACCTGTGTGTCTCGGTAGAGAAAGTGAATTGTTTAATTCTGCCCACGTTTATTTTCACTTTTGTCTGTCTACTCAGCCTGCTTTACTCAGACATCTTGGCTTCAGTCTCCTTCTACCAGGTCAGTGCAGCAGGCATCAAAATATATGTATTTAGTTAAACTAATAAAAAAAGATCAAGTAGACCAAATGACTCCTACCTGAGCAAAGCAGGGACACTTCCTGTCCATCACTACAGTTGACTGTCTGTGGAGAACTGCAGTTCACCAGATGAGTCTCATCCCCAGAGCACTGAATACCTGTCAGACACACAGCACTGTCACTGTCCCATACAGAGAGGAGATTTAGACTTGTAATACAGAGCACTGGATACCTGGCAGACACACAGCACTGTCACTGTCCCATACAGAGAGGAGTTATAGACTTGTAATACAGAGCACTGAATACCTGGCAGACACACAGTGTCATGTCCACCAGCAACTGCATTATATCTCGCAAACGACCTCTCGCTAATCAGGTCATAGCTATGGGTAATTCCATCAAGCCCAAGCTGATCAGTTAACCAACAATGACACCACACTAATGACCGCAACCTCAGCTGCTGGGATATTCTTACTGTCACTACCTTCAGGTCTGTGCTCGGTTTTAGACTCTTTTCTAGGAGCTCCTACCCCGCCGTTCTTTACTGAGAAATACTCTTTCTGACTGAACCTCTGGCCTTCGATTTAAATTTGATACTCAACCTTCGTCCCTTGACTTCGACTACAGCCAAGCATCTAGGGTAAGTAGCCATCGATCTCCTTCCCCTTTTACCCCTCTCTCCGACCCTCCGAAACTCTCAGAATAACACACAGCATTCTTCCTCTAACTCGTGGACACATCATTCGTAACACACAGCAGTGTTACCGTGTCCCATACAGAGAGGAGTGATACACTTGTATTACAGAACACTGAATACCTGTCAGACACGCAGCACTGTTGCCTGTCTCATACACAGAGGAGTTGTATATTTGCACCACTGAGCCACAGCCTAGCTGTCTGCAGACCACAGAGGCCTCACTGTAGCCCCAGGAGTGTTGGAGGAGTCTTCCCCAGGTGCTGTTGTAGTAAATCTCCACCCTGCCATCACAGTGACTCTCTCCTCCTGACAGCCGGTCTCCACCGTCTAGAGCTGACAAGGATGAATCTATAAAAATCAATAATCATGTTTATTTTCAGTCGCACATCAGTAAAATAAAACAAACCCGTAGAGGGATTATCATAAATATTTTTTTTGTAAAATTAACTTGATACACCAGTTTATCGTGTCTGAACATAGTGTTTTAAAAATAGTCATCATATTTTTTTTAAATAATCTTGCTTAAGAAGTTTGCTAGGGTGTGAAATTCTAACATCACACTTACTCCGTCTTCTAATACTATACTCTCTTCTAATACCATAATTATTACATATAAGAATATATAAATATTGACTGTCTGACAACAACTGTGAACATCTTTTCTTTTGATTTTTCTTCAAGATATTGAAGTGCTTGTACTGCTGAGGATCAATACAGACAGCAGTGCTCTCACCTGTACAGACCAGGATGGTGTCATTGCTGTGAGAGCAGCTCATAGTGAGATATCGAAGTGTTTATACAGCTGGGAATCAGTACAGACAGCAGTGCTCTCACCTGTACAGACCAGGCTGATGTCACTGCCGTGAGTGCAGCTCTGGTGCTCCCTGGTTGAGGTGGGACAGTCGTGGATTCTGGTCTCATTTCCCCGACACTGGATCTCCTCTGTCCTGATCAGCCCCTGTCCCTCTCCGAAATGAGCCCCTCTCAGCAAGTCTGCTGGAAATCTGCAGTCTAGTTCACGACAGACCACCTCTGCATCCTTCATGTCAAAGTCGGCCTCACAGATCGTACTCCAGGACGTCCCTCGCAAAACCTCGACTCTGCCAGAGCAGAGATTCCTGCCTCCTATTAACCGCACTCCTGACATGTAAAAAAACATTTGTACACATTTTAACAGTATTAGAGCACATTAACAGTGTGTATAATACAGTATGTCAAAGTAAAATAAAATCAGATAAATTATATTCTTTAGATTACCTGTATTTAAAAATTGTAATCCTCAATTTAAAATATCTTAAAATCATAATTTGCATTTAATCTAAAGTATTAATATGCTCGGTCACGTTAGGAAAAATAAGGAAAAATTAGAAACTCAGTTTCGAATTTAATGTAAAGGGGGCAATAATACAGCAGGGAGGAGGTGCCGAAGGACGGTGAGAAAATCACACTGCACTGAGGCCTTAAAAGAGAATGAAGCAGGACTGACATCTAGACAGCCAGCAGGAGCAGCTCCTGGAGTCTCAACAACAATCAGAGAAACTGAAGCCTCGTGAACATTTATGAATCATTTAAACTACATCACTCATAGAGCCCAGAGAACAGTACTGTCACAGCCTGGCACTGCTGGAGCAGGACTGTCTGACCTGGCACTAAAAGACACTCTGTACTGTACAAGACCAGGGATGTCCTTCCAGCACCAGCTGCACATACCAGGGTCTAGCAGTCATCTCCTGGCTACAGAGCGTTGCAAGAACATGTAGGAACCTCATGTAAGAATTTCAGGGTAGTGGTTTTGCCTCCCATGTGGGGTGCCAAGGGCGCAAGTCTAACAGCCTTGTCCCGTTAAAACTGATGTCACGAAACAACAACAGGAAAACGTTGCAGCCCCATTTGCCAGCAGTGACATGCAAAAGTGACCCAACAACAACATAATAATCATTTATTATTTTCACATTATTCATTCTTAATGATAGATGGTAGTAATAAGAGGGAGCATTAACACTGGCAAATAAGACAATGAGAAGGCTTGGAAAATTTACATGGTTTTGTGGTCAGACTGGATTTTTACCAAATTCCAAAAGTCACTACTCTGAAACCCATGACAAACTGATCGAGAGTTCAGGATTCTGATTTGTCCAGTTCAGGTTGAATAGTCACAAAGTTTTATGATATTGTGCTTCAGCCTATTTAGCAGGTGGACTGTAAAACTGTCTCCTCTCTCCTGACAGACAGCAGAGAGGAGGGGTTTGTCCTGCTGTTGCTCTCAGTGTAATGGATGTTGGAAGGGCAAGCCATGAAATGGCAGGAGAGCAAAAAAGAGAGGAAAAACGGGGATTAACTCAGGAGGTCAGACGATGTCTGGTAGAAATCTATGCCCACATAGATGGACCAGGTGCTAGGTGGGTCTCAAGACATCCAAACCCTCAGTGCTGAGCAAGGAGCAGAGCAGACACAGGAAGTAAATAGGCTACACAATAAGACACACCTGAAAGACATGAATAATCACAGGGATCTAGGAACAAGACAGAAGAGCAGCACCCTCTAGGTGTACAGGGCGTGACACTCAGACAGGGTCTCTTGACTGTGTTTGTACCTCTGATCTCCCCACAGGTAGAGAGACACATACAGCTGTTACAGTGAGGAGTGTTGTCACAGCTCTCAACTGTGGAAATGAGAGGATGGACTGATGGATCATGATGATAAACTATAGATCAGTGTCTCCTACCTGAACACCTCACTCCAGCATCAAAGGCATGAGAAAGGCTATACTGTTTAATTTCTTGTTTTTCACAGTCCCTCAGTGCAGACTCTGACCCCTTGCAAAGGACCCAGCTAAGCAGAATTGATCCAGACCCTGGTCCAAAGTGAGCTCCTCCTGGTGCGGAAACCGCAGATCCACAGCCCAGCTGTCTGCACACCACTGCAGCATCATCCAGATCCCAGTGTTGGTCAGATACTGTCCCCCACTCTCCATCATGATACACTTCCACTGTCCCCTCACAGGGGCTGGCACCCTTCACCAGCCTGACATCAGCACTACCTGGAGACAGAGAAAATAATATTACCATGTTTGGAGGAAAGATTCTATATATGTACATATACATATTGAAAATATTTCTGATAGTTTAGTTTTCTGTGTGACTGGATTGCTACTCCATTCCCTGGTGAACTAGAAACAGATTACATGCAGAAACCAACACAGAAAGCGTACTAAGTATACTAACTCAACGTCTGTAAAACATTGACGCCCACTATCTGCCTTTTCAGATTCTGACTTTGCATGAGATATTGGAGAGTCTTACAGCATAGTTACTGAGAGATACTTCATACTCTGCAGTATGAGATACTGGAGAGTTTAGCAGCACAGTGACTCTATGTGTGAGATACTGGAGAGTCTACCAGCATACATGTAGTAATTCTATGAATTTAGAGGGCTGGGACTTGTATTTCTCTTTTTCTCAGAGCTGTGGTCAGAGTTTTCAGTGCCTCTAGTGTCAGAAGTCTGAATCACTGATGCTTGTTTGTATCTGTGTATCAGGCCTCATGTAATAACTGCAAAATAAGAATGGAAACTGAATACTGGTCTGTACAAGGTATGAGATTTAAGAACTGATTTAAGTCTTTTTACTCTTGGTGTTGTACTTTGAAGCTGAGAGTTACTTAAATGCTTAAATATAAAGTCTGCAGTGGACTCGCCTTATACACAAAATATGTTTACGCAAATCCATGTATACGCGGGGATTGATAAAAATAAATAAAAAATCAAATAACAAGAGAAATTACTCAAATTCAAATCTGTTGTGTTCCCTGCATTTTATTATTATTAATAGAGTAATATGATGAGGCTAAGAAGGGTGTTCTGATTATATGTGATTATACATAATTTTGCATATGTTTTATATTAGAAACCTTACTACAGTGTAAAGCACAAATCTTTCAGTGCTTCACATGTTTTGTTGAAACCTACTTGAAGTGTATATTCTCTTTCTTTATAACGCAGTCTTTAACAAACAAAATAGTGATATGTGAATGTTACCCCAGCCTCAGACAAGGGGCGCCTGAGTTGGGGTGTTAAGGAGACCAGACACGAATAAGTGTGTAAAATGTTCTGGAGGTGCCTTTAATTGCTTTGCCTTTTTCAACCATCTTTTCAACATTACTTTTTTGAATAATTGTTTTTCTGTAAGGAATCCCCAAAGAAGAGGCATGTGGATCCTATGCAGACGCAGGAGCAGGTAGATATCGAAACAGGCGTACAATCCGAAACGTCAGGCAAGATTGTGGTCGAAAGGTGATAGGTAGTTCGAAATCCAGGAGATGCAAAGAGAGGCGTACAATCCAAATCAGTAGGCGAGGTATAAGGTCGAGGGGCATAAGGGAAGTTCAGTA
Organism: Lepisosteus oculatus; assembly: GCF_040954835.1. NCBI lineage: Eukaryota > Metazoa > Chordata > Actinopteri > Semionotiformes > Lepisosteidae > Lepisosteus > Lepisosteus oculatus. The sequence continues at coordinate 33,406,855 of NC_090709.1, forward strand.
ACCGGGAGAAGTATAGAAAGCGAGGTACAAACAAAGGCAGGGTAGAGCTCTCTGAGAAAAGACTCAATACCGAGCGGCAGGAAGCGGGTCTGGATGGTTTAAATAGCGCTGCGTGCTGCACGGTAGAGCGTGTGCTGGTGGATTAATACGTGCGGCGGCGCTTGTTATTAGTAACCCGCTGCTGGTGCTTGAAGTTATTCACCATCTCCACCGCTGACCCATCTATGTAGATGGGGGAGTGAATGTTTCCTTGTGTTGACTTCAGAAGACAAGGAAACGTTCACTCCCCCATCTACATAGATGGGTCTGCAGTGGAGATGGTGAATAACTTCAAATTCCTAGGCGTTCACATCTCTAAGGACCTTGCATGGACACTGAACACCTCCAGTCTCATCAAGAAGGCACAACAGCGGCTGTACTTCCTGAGAAGGCTGAAGAAAATACACCTACATCCACTGATCCTCACCAACTTCTACAGATGTATGGTGGAGAGCATACTGACGACCTGCATCACAGTCTGGCACGGCAACTGCACCGCATCCGACCGTAAGGCACTACAGCGGGTGGTCAAAACTGCCCAACACATCATCGGCAGTGCCTTACCATCCATCCAGGAAATATACAACACCAGGAGTCTGAAAAAAGCCACCAAAATTATGTCTGACCCCACTCACCCCAGTCATAACTTGTTTATTCCCCTACCATCTGGCAGAAGGTTCCGGTCACTCCAGTCGCACACAACTAGACTCCAAAATAGCTTCTTCCCCAGAGCTGTCAAGTTGGTGACGCCCCCACTCCCTTCCACCTTATTATGATCTCTCCTAACGTCCTCCTGTACCCACAACGACTGTACTCCTACACCACCACACACACATGTAAGCTGAAATTGTACTGTCCCCTCGATAGCCCAGTAAAACTGTAACAGGCATAATAATATTTAATATTTATTAATTAACCATACTACTTTAACCATACTATTTTTTGCACTGTTCCAAGAATTACCTTGCACTGTTTTTGTCCTGTTATATTTTCTCTGTTTGCGGAATTTTGCACAGTTTTGATTACTTGATTACATGTTATTTATGTTATGTTATTACATGTTACTGTTATTGCTATTGTGTAACTGTCTATTGTCTTATCTTCTGTCCTATTTATATACTGCACCTGAGTGACTAATGAGAAACACTTTTCATTATACTATGCACCTGTGTAAGTTTAATGACAATAAAGTTGAATTGAAAGTTGAATTGAATTGAATTGAAATTGAATTGATTAGTTCTCTTATGGGTTGATCTCCGCTGGCTAGCAGTCATGACATTTTCACTGTTTCAATATACAATTTTTCCAGATTTCCACTGTTTAAACAATTCAATAACTGTTGAACTACAGTTTCATTTAACACACTGAGCATTGCTGCTCAGGTTCAGGTTCAGCCACCTGAAGAAGGCTTCACGGCCGAAACGTTGTATTTTCTTTCTTCTTTTTTTCAGCATAGAATAAACCTATTACTTGTTCCTTTGAGATTAAGAGATGTCTATCTGTGTGTTTGCTTATGCAATCATTAGTGTACAAAATGTACAGCAGAGGGGACAAGACACAGCCCTGTGGTGATCCAACTGAAGTGTAGCGAATGTCAGACAAGCACTTCCCCCAACTTGACCTGTTGAGACCTGCTGGTTAGGAAGTTTAGCACCCACCTTATCGAGTTCTCATTCAGATTGAAGCACTTCAGATTTACACTTCCACTATTATTGTCAACTCCTTTCATGTCACCATTTGCTTTACCATGTTTCTTACAATAGAATTCACCATCTTGCTTCAGTGTATAGCCGCACGGCATAAGTAATATTTCCAATCAATGTTTACTCTTAACAACACATCTTTACCTCATGTGGCTTCTACATAAACGCTAAACCAATTTCTAGTTATTTCCACAACTCAAACATAACACCACATTTCTGTGTGTGATAATCACATCCTGTTTACCCAGGGCAACATTAATACTATCATAGACCTCAGGGCTATAGACTTTCAGGGGGCCCCTCCAACTCACATCACTTAATCAACAAACACAACTGTGCCCTACACAACTTTGCCATACACTACATTTAAAGTTCAAATCTTGTTCAAAACGTTGTAAAAAACAGAGCTTAAGACAAGTTAGAATCAAAACTAAAGAGTAATTTAGTCTTACAGTTGCAAAAAGCCTCCTTGGCCCTACATACACATATACAGAAGCCACTTAAAACTGCTTTTAACACCACAACAGACGGTCTTCTCAACAGACACACAGAGCATTCCTACATTATTCCCAGAACTACAGACTCAACCACTGCCCACTCAACAACACAAGCACCATTACAAAGAATGCAGTTAAATAACGCAAATCACACAAAATCATCTAAAATGGAAATAGGTGCTTTTACTCCTCCGCGGCGGGAGTGACAATAAGGACCATGGCTGGTAGCTTAGCTGAAAAATAGTCAAGACAACGTAATCATTCTGACCAGCGATGGATACAAAAACTCTATACATTAGCCACAACATCCAATCATTCATGTTGTGCTCACTTTATTTTATATTTATGAGGTTTTAAAGAGTTTTACCAATGTGCAAAGTGATGAGGAGACCAGACACGAATTAGTGTGCAGAATGTTCTGGCGGTGCCTTTAATTACTTTGCCTTTTCACTCTTGCCAGAACCGCGGTTTCCTTATCACTGCCAGTGGCAAAACGCTATTTACAGGATAAACTATTAAACAGCATTGAAGCTTGTTCTCATCCTCTTAGGAGTTTTCATGTTGTGTATAATTTATGAAGAAAAAATAAAAAATAATAAATTTAAACAAACAAAAAAGAGAGGTACCCCTTTCTTTCATACATCTAATTTCTAGCCCTTACATGCCAAGATCTCACACATGAATCATTTAACAACTGATTCAGAGATTAATCATATTCCAAATATACCAGATAAGTTTAATATATTTTGCTAACTAGTAAATTCATTAACCCTCTGTGTTATTGTAAAGTTATCCTAAACGATGCCTCAAGCCTGAGTGCTCTGATCATGAATCTCCAACTGATGGAGGCAGGAAAAGTATTTGTGTAACTTGTACAATATTATTTAAGTAATTATTTGATTTTCATTATCCATGCTTAAAAACTAGCATTCAAATGCACACCAACCAGATTGCAGTAAACCATTCTTATTAAATCTCCACATTATCAAAAAAAAATAGTCCTTATTATCTGAATCTTAACTGTAGAAGACCAACTCATTTATCTGTCAAATTTTACTAAAATGTGCAAAGTCAATATAATTGCTGCCTTCCAGTTCAGTTCCAGACCCTCTTTGCTATCTGTGTGGAGTTTGTATGTTTTACCTGAGCTCACATCTTTTTTTTTTCTCTGGGTTCTCTGGTTTCCTCCCAGGTACTATCAAATTCACCCTGGTGGGAGTGTGTGCATGTCTGTGTCTGTGTGTGTGCCCTGTGATGGATTGGTGTGCTTTCCAGTGTGTCGCCTGCATTGTGTCCGTTGCTTGCTGGGATTTACTCCAGCTGCCCAGGGACTCTTCATTCAATAAAGCAACTGTAACTGTTCTACCCTGGTTTCTAATAATAAAAAAAATCATATTTTACTATTATCTGAGCAGTAAATATTTTTTCTACAGTACAGCCTGTTCTTTTCAATTTCTAAACACAGCAAACCTGCATGAACCATACAGAAAAAGAAGTTTCTGTAATAAAACTACCATAGTCTCTAATATATATATACTCCTATCTAGAAACAGCTATGGGTCAAAAATAGTTTCACATCATATTTACCTCCTATATTCAATTTTTATTTTAAATATATTGACCTCCAATAGTACCTCAGTCTCTTTTAATTTTCTCTAAAATTATTACTGGCTTAAAACTGTTCCAGACTTTAAACACAGATTTACCTCAAATAACATTGACCTATCTAATGAGCTTTAACACTGAAAGTATCACATAATCAAAAAAATACACATCTTTAATAATTCATTTACCTACAATGCTACCTCAGTTTCTTATAATTATTTAGTGGGAAAACATTACCTTCTCAGAGATTTTCTAGTGTTTAAACATGCATTTAAATCTATTATTATACCTGGCCTTAATAATTCTTCAAGCTAAAATATCACCTTCTCAAGAAAAGATTTATATAAAAGTTCCATCTGTAATAAAGCCACAACCTGTAATAATAAAATATACTCCTGTCTTTAATAACGCTCTTATCTGTTTTAGAATAAGAATATTGCATACAGATAATTATACTGGAGACATAAACTGAAGATAATAATAAGTAGCAGTAGATTGGCAGAGGTGATGCTATTAAAAATATAAAGTTGTTCTAAGCAACTAAGTATTTGACCTGACTTACAGACCAATCAAAATAGTTTTAATGTTTTCTTATGAATACCCACAGTCCTGGATTTAAAATAAAACATTAAAACCTCTTATCCCGAGCTCATTTACAAATTATGTTGTGCAGCTTTTCCATCTTAAATTTAATTCTTGTTGTCTGTCTGTCTGGAAAGCAGAAGACTGGTCACTTACTGGCTGAGCTGTGCAGCACCAGGACAGCGAGAGAGAAGATGGACAGGCAGCTCTCCATTGTCATCAGGACAGAGCGCAGCTAAGACACCTGTCTTCAACCCTGAGCCCACAGGGCAACTGAGCTGCTGCTCCACACCCCGGACCCCCAGTAACAGCACAGCCCCCCACTCCGCCAATCACACACAGCACTGCCTTTTCAGACTGACAGCAGGAACTTCTCACACAGGCGGGACGGCCAATCAGACAGGGCTCTTTCAGTCTTCTCCATATATACAGTATCAGAGCCACATCACTGTTTCCTCTCCCTGAAGACACTCCCAGCAGTGCGGAGGAGAGGAGACACAGGAGCAGCTCTGTGTCTCTCTGGTGGAAACTCACAGATACAGACAGCAGGGCTGCAGGTGCTGCAGGGGCAGGAAGAAATCAGATAAAAATTAATGTCACAGTTCTCTGACGATTTAGATAAGTTATGTAACTTTAAATAATTATCAAGTTAATAAATTATGTTCAATAAAAAAGCTAAATAAAATTTGCATGACAGTGTCAGGCGATGTCCAGTGACTGGTGTCCTGAATATGGTCCTCTGTGTCTTACTGTCTGTGTCAGGCAGTGTCCAGTGACTGGTGTCCTGTGGTGAGCCACAAAGAGGTTGTTGTCCCTCCAGACAGCTGTGTCTTCTGGTTCTGGTCAAGGACAGTGTGAGAAGAGCCTGTCCTCAAGGGGGTAGTGAGGTCACTCAGGTCAGCACGGGAATACAGAGACAAGGACTGAATAAAAACTGGCTGTCCTGTGGCTGTGATCAGAGATCAATAGTTTAAATGAAAAAGAAAGAAAAGCCCAGTAGTGACTGTGCCCTCTGTACTGAGCCTGGTGGACAGCAGCTTTTCCAGTTGAGTCCCTCAGACCCTGAGTCTGTCCCTGTGCAGCTCAAGCCCACACAGATGTTCCAGCCCCTCCAGCTGTGACCCCAGCATCTCTCTGTGTGGAGCTGACTGTGTGATTGAGACTCTCAAATAGCACAGTGGAGCTGAACTGATACTGATACCCTGATACAACCCCAGGCTGAATAGAGTGAGGACATGGCTCACCTCCTCCTTATTATTAGTAGTGTTAGTAGCTGTAGTGATAGCAGTATTTGTAGCAATAACAATACTTCTTGCAGCACTAATTATATTAGTAATACTAGCTTTAGTAACATTAGTAGTAGCAGTTGGAGTAGCAGTAGAATCTTATAAGTTGCAGTTGTATCAGTGGCAGCAGAAGTAGTAGCTGTAGTAACAGTAGTAATACTAGAAGTATGAGCAATAGTAACAATATTAGAATTAGTAATTATGCTGTAAACTCTTTAGTTCAACATTATAGCAAAGCTGTGTTGCAGCTTCACGATAAGAACTGCAGAAGAGCAGGAGTCAGTTTCAAAGTTGGAAAAACAACAAAAAGAAAAACTTGTTAATACACCCAGACTGAACAGTGAGAACACAGCTCACATCCTCCTTGTTAATAGTAGTAGCAGTAATAGCACTGACAGCAGTAGTAGCAGTTACAGTAGTACCTGCAGCAGTAGTAACAGTAGTACTAGTAGCATTAGTAGTAGCAGTAAAATATTACTAGTTGCAGTTGTATTAGTAGCAGTGATAGTAGCAGCTGTCATAGTTGTAGTAGCAGTAGTAGGTGTAGTAATAGTAGCAGTATTTGCAGTAGTAGTAATAGCAGCAGTAGTATTTGTCACCATAATAACTGCAGGAGCAAAAGAGCAAGAGTCAGTTTCAAAGCATAAAGAAACAACAAAATGATTAATAATGATGATGATTAATGATAATTAATGATTATAATGATTAATTAGAAACAATCAGTCCTTGTTAATACAGCCTAACAGTGGTGATTTAAGGCAACAATTCCTGCTGGGCCAGCATGAAAAAGTTTCACATAATGACATGACAACATATTTGTACAGAGGGACATATTATCTTCAGTAAAACTGCATTATCTCTTCACTCCCCTGTCTTTAGGAAATGGGCCTGTTTTGTCAAAGCTTTACTGGAACTGCAGATCAGACTGTGCAGTGAGTCTGTGGTTTGTGCTGTGATGCTCAGTGCAGTGTGATGAGGCAGCTGAGAATTGAGCTGTACAGGAAGACACACGGGGGAGCCCAGTGTTCAGATATCTAGTCCTGTACAGAGACACACAGGGAGTCCAGTCAGAGCTCTGTTGCTGTACAGTGAGGCACACAGGGGAGCCCAATGCTCAGAGCTCTACAGGGTGACAGGTCTTCTCCCCACACAGATGTCTCAGGGCTCTCACAGCTCTCTCAGTGTGTCTCTCAGGGCTGAACAGGAGGGGCTATTCCTGTAAGAATGGAGGCTGACTCTCAGAGCTCCAGTGTCAGTATGAGGAGCAGCTCTCAGACCTGACTTCTGCCAGAGTCTCTGAGCTTGAGTGGGCAGGAGCACTAAGCGCCTCAGCAGCTGAGAAAAGCCTCCTGTCTCCTGTGGTCACAGTGTGGCTGAACACCTGCACTGTCTTCCTGCTCCTTCTCCTCTCTCTCCCCCTTCCTGTCTCTCTCGCTGTGTGTGCTCTTATCTGTCCATCTCTCTCTCTTCTCTTCTCTCACTCTGACAGTCTGTGCAGAGTATCTGAAGGGGATGTAACACCACTTGGCAAAGGAGAAAACTTATCAGAGGCAGAATAAAAAAAAATCTTTATCTCCTCTCAGTCAGATTCACAGCTCAGACTCACACACAGAGCATTGGATCCCTTAGTACTTTACCAAAACTCCTACCTCCTGAACAGACAGAAGCTCCTTCTCTTTGTCCTGACAATTCAGAACCAGTGGACATTCAGACAATCAGTGCTGCTATATGAATAATATCAGACAGAACACCCTGGACTCAGGTCACATCTCCCCCTTTTCTCCCTCCTCACAGCCCTTTTAGAGACAGAGAAGAGCTCTGGGTTCTCTTCTCTGTGAACTGGGCTCAAGGGTCACTGATCTGGCAGCTGTGGGCTCTGTTCCAATTCAGAAGCAAGAAGTTTCTATTAACCCTTTCCAGGACCTCCAGCCCTTCAGTATTACTGCCCTGATTCATTGTCTTTACTGTAAGTCAGCCTCCATCCCTCTGTCAGAAGTGTTGACAAGTCTGTAGCTCTGAGCAGTGGGACTCAGATCACACAGAAGACCTGTCTGTGTGTGATTCCACACCAGCCCTGGGATACAGCGTCTCCCACACGTCTCTCACGGAGTCTTATAAATATACAGTTAAACAGAGTCTGATAACAGTTATACAGTTAATTAAATCATCAAACCGGCTGAGGAGCTGAGAGCTCGGGTGGAAATAAAACCAGGAGATACTCTTCAACCTCCAGGATCATGAGTCTGATCCTCCTGGCTTCTATTCTGTGGAGATTCGTGTAAAACGCTTAAAAGCGCTTATTACAAGAACTTGTGCCCTTTCTCTTCTGCTCTACGCGAGTATGCTTTACAACGCATTAGTCTGTGAAGTAAACTATTTTTTTTGTTCAATAAATTGTATTCCTCGGTTTGTCGCTCTCCATTTCCAGCTGTTATGTCTCCTCCATCGGAGACGCGCTCTGCTCTGTCAGAAAGAGCGCTGTGACGTCACAGACACCAACCAGAGTGTCGGGATCAGAGAGCGAGACCGAGGGAGGCGCGCTGAGCGCTCGGAGGAGAGATATTGATCACTTATCTATCGACAACCAATTAATTCAACTGAAAAACCTTAGAATCATCGATTAACTTCACCGATTGGTGAGTACTAATTCTTTTCTTTCTTTAAATTCTTTAAATATCTAGAAAACAGTCAATACAGCCTGTATCGATCAAATACCATAGTGCGTTTAGTGTTCATAATGTTCAATCCCAAATTAAAGAATGATTATTCAAATGATTGTTTAGAAATTGTATTCTAGAGCTTGAAAATTATATTTCAAGTTGATATATTCGTGTAGGTAACAGTTTAAATGCATTTTTCCACTGTTTACAAATTATAAGTATGGTAACCACGGCGACACGTGCCACGTCACTGTGCCCAGCTAGGTGTCTCGCCTTCGTCACAAAGAATGCTTTGACGTCACGGACTAATACTAATGCGAGTGTATTCATATTTAATATTAGTGAGAATATAATCGGTAGCTTTAATATTAATGCTAGTGTTCATGTCAGTATTAATGGTGATTGCGCTTCTGATAGTTTTGATGCCAGTGTAGGGAAAACCGGTTCAGGGACGCCAAATATGTAATCATAGTAGCTCTCTGAAGGCACCAGTTCTGTAGGGTTTGGGCATTTACTGAGACAATTATTAATTGTACCAGTAAATCACAAAGTTGATTCTTTTGATGGCTTTAGAATCCAACCATGCGACATAACTCAAACAACGCGCACACACAGGTACTAATACACGAGGATACATTTATTAATACATAGAATATGCATGTAAACCTAACAGATCTTATCGAGAGGGTTATCAGAATACAAAAGATATATATTCAGTCAGTTACAAAGAGTTACATATATCAAGAGGACATTCAGTATATCATTCATTAAGACCGTTTCGTAAATGAACTTAGTTAAAACTTCTACATTAGATACTCAAACAAGTACATAACTCTTAGGAATTAAATTGATATCAACTGGTTGGGATAACAATTGAATTCTCGAGCTGTAATGCATTGAAGTTGAATACTAATTTTTTAATTAAACACAAAGAAACAGTTGCAGGCTGTTGCTGTCCAATCCGCGCTCTCTGGCTCCGTGCCAGGCTGTGATGTGCGGCTTGCGACGGTGCACTGCTGATGCTCACTGTTGGCTTTAACTAGCAAAGTTTGTGCACAGGAGAAAAGATGACTGTGGGTCCCATCAAGTCAGGAAGAGGACCGGTTCGTTCCTGATGAAGAGCTAGTTCTGAATAGTAATTCAGCTGTCCACAGTTCCGACCTGTTCACGAGGCCTGCTGCTGGTTACTCTCTGGCAACCTCCACTCTAGACTCTTAGAACAAAGGAAAGTTCTGGCACTCGGAGACACTGGCCGTTCCGTGGTTGTCCGGGCTGAGTCTCAGGATGGTCAGGAGGCGCGCTGCGAGAATGTCCTGCCCTTGGGAGCCTTCTGCTCCTGGGCCGTCCTGCCCTGGAATTCTCCTTTGAATTCCCTTTAGAACAGTCCACAGAATCCTCTCCAGAATCTTACTGAATCTCTCTGAATCTTGTTGAATCTGAATCTTGTTGAATCTGAATCTGAATCTCTCAGGCTCTCTGTGTTGCCTGTTTTTACCTGGAGGAACTTCAGCTCATTGATTGGCTGAAAGTTCCATGGGCATCAGAGTCCCACGTGGGTTACTCGGCCCTACCAGTCCCTGATTGGTTGATCAAGGTGAGATATGAGTCACTTACTCCTGACACTTAGTAATGCAGTCCAGATGTCCAACTGGCACTCCCTAGACAGATAGGCGCCAATGGATGACCATTGATCATGATAGCCAGGCTTAGCTAAGTGCATCCCCCTTTGGGAGCTGTCCTTATCAAAAGAAAACATCTTGCATGAATGGTTTCTCTGTGGCTGCACCACAGAGATGAACAGAGAAATGGGGCCTCATTTGGGAAGCTCAGAAACACTTAATTCTGCCTTATTAATAAGCCTCGCCGCTACACCAGTATTCATGTTAATATTAGTTATAATTATAGAGTTACTGTTAGAGTATTTACACTAGTAGTCATGTTAGTTTTAGTGATAGCATTACTGTTATTATTAGCATTAGTAGTGTATTAGTAGTTTGTGTCAGTGATAATGATAGTGTAATTCTTAGTGATAGTGTTACTGTTTTAATGTTAGTGGCATTTGTGTTAGTGTTAGTTATACTGTATTTGTAGTTATGAGTGTGTGTGTTTTTGTCTGTGTGTGTGTGTTGGTGTGTGTCTATAAGTATTTGTAGTCTATGTGTGTGTCTGTGAATGTGTGTGAGTATGTGTGTGAGTGTCTGATTGTGTATATAAATGTATGTCGTGTCTGTGAGTGTGTGTTGTGTCTGTGTGTGTGTCTGTGAATGTGTGTCTGTGAATGTGTGTAGTGTATGTGTGTGTGTCTGTCAGTGTAAGAATGTGTGTCTGTGAGTGTGTGTGAGTGTCTGTGTGTGTGTGTAATGTCTGTGTGTGAATATGTTTGGGTGGGTGTCTGTCAGTGTGTGATAATGTGTGTTATTGTGTGGGTGTATATCTGTGGGCTTGGGCTCCACTCGTGTGTCTGACAGAAGTGATCCATCAACAGGTGTTGAGGTCCAGAGTCGCCTGAGAATGGAACCACTTTCTAGAGTCCAGACCAACGTCCAGAGAGCTGTGAGTGCTCTGTTTTTATCACTATTACTAGTAATGACAGCAGTAGTAGTATTAATATCAGAATTAGTATTAGAATTTGTAGTCATGGTCATAGTAGTAGCAGCAGAAGTAACAACAGTGGTAGTTGGATTATCCAAGCAGTTACTCCAGGAACTACAGTATTACACATTTATACTCTATTTTTCAGGTATGTTTTGTAAAGTGCTTTGATGTTCTGGATTAAAAGGCAAAATATAAGAAAAAAATAGATTGATTGATTGATTGATTGACTATGAGAGTGAAGTCTGGTCGAACTTGTTTGTCTAAATGAACTGTCCTGTCAACAGATTTCTACAGAGGTGAACAGAGAAGATGTCCAAACCCACCAGAGACTGGAGACAAGTTTGAGAGTCAGGCCCCAGACCCAGAGAGCTGTGAGTCCACTGCTGGTCTTCTTCAGATTGTGATTCTTCCTCTTCTTCCTCCTCCTGAAATTAAAGCTCATTGCAGTAGCAGGGCTCTGTTGTCTTCTCTTGAGGAGGAGAAAGACTCTACCTGACAGTGTGTGCATCTGCGTGTATGTTAGTGTGTGGGAGTGTGTGTCTGTGGGTGTTTGTGCTTGTGAGTCTAGTCCAGCCCGTGTCTGTAACACAACTGTGTCTGACATCCCCAGATCAGGAAGGAGGTAACAGGAGACTCAGCCAAAACAGGAGCCAGACCAAAGACCCCAAGAAAAGCAAGTCTGCATTATTATTATTATTATTAGTAGTAGTAGTAGTAGTAGTAGTAGTAGTAGTGAGAGGGTGAGTGTGTGTGAGGTTGTGTGTGAGAGAGGGTGAGCATGTCTCAAACTCCATTCCTAGAGGGTCTGGTGCATCATCTGGTTTCCTGCCCAGAGGTCTTGGTTACAAAGTTGATCTAATTTTTTAATTAAACAAAAAATATTCCAATACTCTACCTTTATCCAGACCTTAAATATCCAACTGTGCCTTGAATATTTTGAGTCTTCAACAGTGAGAGACATCAAAATATATTATTAAACACATTATTTCCACATCTTCTTATGAAAATAATTAGATTAATTGTTTAATTGGCTAGCCCCGTTTGGAAAGAAAACCTGGAGATGCACCTGGCTCTCCAAGTATTGTGATTGGGCTTGAGACCCCTGGTCTAGCAGAACTGGCCCCTCAACAGGTCTCGACAGGGATGTTGGGGATCATGAAGCTGGATAGCTGAGGGCTGGACACTGCTTCTGGATCGAGGACGACAGGCCACTGTCATGTGGGGTCATCTTGGCCCTTGATGATGATGTGTGTTTGTGTGACTGGCTGGTAACTCTGTTTTCTCCTCCCCAGCACCGCCTGGAGAAACTCGCTCAAGTCGAGAGAGGAATGGCCGAGCAGAGAGAAGGGTGTCACACCGATACCTGGGGCAGATCCCACAGGAACATGAGTATTGGCTTCAACAACATGGCTAGACAGCTTGTTCCACACCCCCACCCTCCTCTATGTAAAGAAAGGTGTTGATGATGATGATTGTGGACATGATGATTGTCATGATGAAGAAGGATATGGTGATGAAGATGGTGGAGATCATTTATTAGAAATGTGATGAAGATGATGGTGACGAAGATAGTGGAGATTATAATGGTGGAGGTGTTGATGATGGTGACACAGTCATGCCTGTGTGTGAAAGGGAAGGTGGGGTTGGATCAGGTCTGCCGCTGTCATCTGATAGGACTGTCAGAGGAAGAGGGAGCAGACTCCCCCTGCGTCTCACCCCAGGCAGCCGAGAGCTGCAAGTCTGTGAGCCTGATATGTCTGTGACGTCTGTCAAAAGTTTGGTTTCAGCTGCAATGATGGTGACTGTGATTGCTGGGAGACCAGGGGCAGGGCTTGGTCCTCCTGGAGAAGACCCTCTCAGTTTTCTCTCTGTCCTCCTCATGCCCTCTCTGTGCCCCTGTCCCCTCAGGCCAGCCAGCCAATCACCAGGCAGGAGACCGAGACCCAGCTGTGAAACTGCCCTAAGGGCCCGGAGAGGGATCTGCAGAAGGACAGGGCATGGACCTCCTCCTTGGCAGCCCACATACCCCATTGCTCGCCCCCTCACACACCCCCTCACCCACCCCCTGGTACACCCGCTCACCCGGGCCTGACCCCAGCGGCCCTGTGGCGGCTCAGGGAGGGCCTGCAGGTCGAGCTGGAGGGGCTGCTCCAGGAGGAGGAGAGCCTGGTGCGGACCTGGGCTCAGAACATGATATCATCTATCCAGCTGGACTTCCTGGCGCTGTACAATGAAGTCCTGTCTGACTTTGAATCAGAGGGTGCATACGCGGGATTGGTAAATCCCTTAAACCCCTCCCCCTTGCTTGAATCACACTGAGGTATGCAGGGGCTGGGGCGACTCACCTCTCCAAGACACCTGCGTCATCCCACTCCCATTTCACCTCAACATGGTTCCGAGAAAATCTCCCGTCCCCAAGGGGAGAGAGACAGGAGCTGGACTGGGTCTCCAGCCCTCTGTTTATTCAAGATTATTGCCTCAGGAGGTGGGTGAGGTGGAAGACACACTGTCTACAGATCACCACTAGGGACAGCGTAAAGCAGGGGGTGAGACTCTTGATCATGGATAAGGATAACAGTGGGATGACTCCCCCTCTCTTTACTCACTGCCTACTGATGATGTTATGTCACTCCAGCTCCTCCTCATGGTGGTGTCTGCAGTCAGGCAATTTGGAGAATCGTTGAGGGATGATGATGAATATTCACCTTTCTTGTTCTCCCAGGGCACAGGAATCATGAAGCAGGACAGCTATGAGGAGGTGAAAGAGGCGCTGAAATCCTACTTCGAAAATACAATGGTCAGGTGTGACTTATCTGAGGTGGACAAGTGCTTCCGCCAGGCTGCAGCTGAGCTTGACCTTATCCTGCAGAAGTACCTGGGAGATGTTGTGGCCGAGGTCTGTGAATAGCAGGTTTATTTTGATAAAAGACATTTCTCATCCCCTTCTATTGTTGGTGTCTATTTTATGTAAAGGATTTGACTTGAAAATTAAATGTTTAATCGACTTACAGGGAGTCTTCTTTAAGATGTGTATCGGATAGCTCTCCACTGTCACTTTACTGGACTTTTGAAGTAACCAATCTACAATGAAAATATATACTGCACATCTTAAGGAAAATGAAGAGAAATCCGTGTGCTGATTGTCACCAAAAATGTCACAAATTAACCGCCAAACTGTTTAACATGTCCAACCACATCTTCCTATTTTGCAGTGATTATAATTCTTTCAGTTTCTTCTCTTGTATTTTCCTTACTGTTTCACTGTCCCCTTCCCCCATGTGGAGATGGATCCACAGACGAAACCCTGTTTCACCATTTGTTTGTTCAAAGTCTTTGGACTGACTTGCAACTTGCAAAGCCCCAGTGGCACAATCAGTCAGGGTGCACAGCAGAGTTATGGCGATGTTGTGTGTTCATGCTTCACCTGGAGCAATGGCACCTACAGATCCAACCATTCAAAATGTGTGGAATACATGGCGGAAAAACACGGTGGGCATGGCGAATCATACCACATTTGAATTGAAATATGATAATAGTATCTGGAAGCACCTTGTAAAATCACCAGGTGGAGCTAATAAAGCTTAAAATCTCATGTACAGCATTTGAGCTGTCACCAGAAAACGCCTGGTTTCGAATCCCAGTCACAGTTGAGGGACAGTCTTTTTACAATTAAGAATTTAAGTTGCATACTCTTTAGATTTTTAATAACTTTAAACTGTGTATTACAGAATGTCAATCATTAAACATTAAAAAGTAGGTATATTTTATAAAAGAAAGATTGCTCTTGTGGACAAAAGTACACAACCTTCCACCTTCATAATAAATATTTTAATTATGCATAAATATTTTATGCATCAAAGTCTTTAACTTGGTAACTAACATGGGTTCTGGTTTTAACATGCTTGTTCTAACATTATTAAGCTTATATTCTGTAATTCATAAAAAGTTATAAAGTTTTATCCTTTTCTAAGAATACGTAGTAAAAACACCACTTGCTGTTATTGTAAAAAAATACATGTTGTAGTGATTTAACATCACTTGATAGATTTATTAATATGGGATCGTGTAACTAAGCAGCTAAAGTATCACAAGTGGACGTTTTGGAAACATTTTGACATTTGTTTCTTTAAAAAAAAACTTCTATTGTCGCTGTAGTGGTAATGAGCACTGTAATTGTCACGAAAGCTTTCTTTCCGAACCCTATGCAGACGACACAATCCGGGGTTGAGTGAGGAAACACAGGGAAAAAGTCATGCAGGATACAGGAATAAAAACAGGGGGGCGTGTCCATGGAGTGCTGGTGGTCAGGGAAGGTGTAGCGAGGCAAACAATTCGGGGACGAGTCCAAAGAGAAGTCCAAAAACAAGGCAAAAGTCCATGGCCAGGAGATCCATCCAAGACAGGAGATTAAAAACCAGAACCGGTTCGGGACCAGCAAGGGGAACAGGAACAGAAACTTAAAACCATGACGGAGCCAGACACATCCAGGACCCGGGCTCGCATGATACAGGAACCAATGCAGAGCCCAGATTGACGTCTGCGTCTGGCTTATAAGGGGGAACTGAAAAGGGGCTGGAACAAGGGACAGGTGTGGGGAATAAGGCAAACAAGGAAGGGCTGGAGCGCCCTTAAGAGGAGGGGTTTGCGATCATGACAGTAATGTACCTAGGCGCACCTAGGCACGATCAGAGCCGAATACATAAAGATAGTCCACTATTATTATAGTCTACTACTACTATAGTCCACTATAGCTTATTGTGAACATGATGTGTCTTTTTCAGGTTTACACCTGAATTGAGAAAATAATGACCAGATACATTATTATAGTTTCAGTGGTATTTTTAATTTGTTATTCTCGATTCTAATTACAATACATACAACTTCGTTTTAAGGCTTGAGGCGTCTGTTAAACTGCCCAACTGAATAAAGTGTTTTGAATCAAATCGGTTGAACAGTTGACAGTATTCCCGTTTGATAATTCACGTTTTTATTTAATTATTAATATAAATTAACATTGAATATGTTATGATAAATACATATATAAAACATGTTAATATAGTGTCCATTATACTTATTTTTTTTAAGTATTTGTTAGAAGAAAAACTTGTGCCGTAAGCAGGTATTGAACTTGGATTGTCAAGGGCTGCTCAAAAACACAGCTGAGACGAACAGTTTTAAAATGTTTTGAAAGTAATCATGCGCGATTGAGTCAAATTAAAAATAAACCATGTTTGCAAAGAATGTGGAGTACAGTAAATTAATATCATTATTAATTTCTTTAGATAAGCGATTCCATCTTATATTTCCTATTTAGCGGATTCTAAAAAGTATGAGGTTTTTTACTGCGATAACGAGCACAAGTATTCATAGAAAAGGTTAATCAGTTAACTTTGAATGTGTTGTGATATTTAGAAATACCATCAAATTCAATATATTGTCAATAATATTTTACTATTTTAGTTTTTCAAAGAAATGTTTATCTGTTAAAAGAAAACTCATGGCAAGAGCTGGGTTCAATCCCCCAGTTTACAGCATACAAGTCAGATGCCTAAGCCATTATACCAAGACACTGCTTGACAGTTCAAGTTATAACTGAACAGGGCAGGCCAAAAGTTTCCAAGTAATCGCGGGTGAATGAGTCAAATTGATGCAGATGTTTACAAAGAATGTCTACTACTGTGATATTTTGAGCTATATGAATAAAATAATATCATTATTAATTTATTTAGATACACAGTTCCATATTATAATCCCTATTAATCAAATTATAAAAAGTATGCATTTTTTACTGTGATATCGAGCCCAATTAAATATGAATAAATATTAATGAAGTTAGTACTTTTACTTAGTATATACTTTTTATGAAGTTCTGTATATAAACTTAATACAGTCAGAAGTACATAAAACCTTTTCCAAAATAACCACAGTATGTAACCGAATGAAAGACTGATGCTTAAAATGTTTATGAAGAAAGTGGAATACTGGTGTGTATTTTTTATTTAAATTACCAAAACCAGACATATACATTTTACATAATATGTTTATGTTCCTAAATTAATATCATTTATGACCTTCAGACGCATTATACTCCTCTTCTTTTAATGCTCAGCTACTAAAATGTCCCTTTAGTTGTAAAATGTCCATATTAATATTCAATATTAAGCGGATTGAAACATGCACAGTAAAGAGATCAAATAAAGCAATCGTTTCACTAACAACCAATTCATCATGAGTGCTGCCTGTCAGTCATTTTGGCCAGCCAATCACTTACTGCGGTACAACTCGGTGAACTGTAGAAAATTTCCACAGTACGGGGTTGTACTGTGCATTTTCAATGGCTGTAGCTGTATATATAAAAATTATAAAAGCCAACCACTTTTATCATCATATTCTCGCTGAGAGGAAGGAATCAGTGTAAATATATAATTACAAGTGATAATAAGAGCAGCTTTATGATAACCCTAAGAAAATACTACTATATTGGTAGTTGGGGGAATGTATATTACATATATCTAGAATATAAAATTAAGGAAAAGGAAATGTATCACTCAAAAGGAAAAAACGAGAAAATCATTAGTTAATGAACCATTAGAATACTATATATTTAATATTTCTGAGTACATGATTATGTAAAGTTAAAAACTACTTATGTTGAAAGAACTGCAAAAACAAAATAATATGCAAACAATACATGGGATAGTGAAAAAATAAAACTTTTCTGACATTTGGAATAGAAATTATACAACAACTGAAAATTAGACAATTTTATATTGTAAAGTGAAGAGACAGGTGAGTTTATAAAGAGCAACATGAAAGTGAAGCTCCCAGAGTTAAAATTGCAGCAACTTAAACCCTGTGGTGTCTCCGGGGGAAAGTTTATGTAAATGAAAGTAGTACTCACACCACACTTTTCTTTCCGGAGTTTCGTGGCGTTTCTTCCTCCAACTATTTTCCAAACACAGTCCGTAATCCGTTCCCTAATCCTGATCCGAACCGAGTTCCAAAAGTCCGTAATAAAGCCAATCCGCGATGTATCCTTATCCAGTGTCCGTAATCCAAAAACCATAAACCTGTTCTCCTTTCAGTAGTCCATTATTCTTTAGCCCGATCTTTAACATACACCTCTTTCCTCTCTTTTCCTCCAAACCGCATCCACTTATCGGCTTCCGCCCTGTTCACTGCCTCCGGGGCACTTATATTTCGATTCCTGATGCAGCTCAGCTGTGTCTCATTGTTTCTCAGGGTAGACCCTTTCCATTTACCGGTCAGCTGATTCTTTTTGGCAGCCATTTTGCTAAGGTCCATATCTAGTATTTTAAGTAGGTCATTCCGAAATTACCTGTTATGAATGACCCTTCCCCTGGTCATGTTATAACCCTTAATCAAACTAGGAGAAGCCTAGACAAAGAAGAACCAAAACAATGAAATAAGACTTTTGCAATTGTCTAACACAACATAAGAATACATTTAGATGAAATCTTTACTATTTTACAGGAGAACCTAATAGGGAAAGTTATAAAAGCGTGTACAGTATGTGTCAGAAACCTAGAGAGAATTCACGTGCAGTATCATTTTGCTTAAAGTTGAACTGAGTACAAACAATACAGTTGCATTACAGTGTGCAATACACTATTTCAAGTTTAAACTATAGTACAACTCACTCTGCTGTGACTCCTTGCATCTCTAGGCTATAACTTCCATCGAAGAGAGATTTTATCAGCAGCATGCAATTGATTCTTCCGACATTTTGTTTAATACTGTAATGTGGATGTAAGAACTCATGAAGTATTACCAGGATCTACATTTAGCACTGCTGATATTGATGGAGTTGAAATGCATGATGTATTTATTGACAGCTATATCTGAGCCGATAATGATTAAAATACCTCCTGTAAAGTGTTAGGATTCATAGCAAGGCATATTTCTCCCCCCTAAACGTTGCTATTGCTTGTGTAAACGTTGCTATTGCTAATGTAAACGTTGTACATTATATGAGCCTCACCAGTTTCAGTAGCTCCTGGTGTGTGTGGTTTTTAAAAACCTAAAGTAATAAGAAAATTACTTGTACACAGCAGTGTGTCTGTGGAGATTACCTAGGAAACGCTGAAGCTCTCTGCACACAAGCAATCCACCTTAAATGAAAATTGCCTGCAGTCTGCCACTTATGCGTTTCCTTTACTACAGAGTAAATTCATAGGAATGAAGAGAAATGGAAAGAAAAAATATCACATTAAAGTTTCCAGTTACTTGGCACAAATGAATCAGCTATTTCTATATCCAGTCACACAGGAGACGGGTTGATTCGCCGATGGGGATGTGTTGTTTCTCTACCTTCTTACTAGACTGTCGTTCAATTCTGTCTTCTTTGAAAGCTTTTTACATCTTTTAAGCGCTCTCGCTTAAACCACACATAGAAAACCATCACTGCTGATGATTTTCATGGGCCGATGCACACTTGTTCTGTAGAACTCTAGTGATAAAGCCCTGCCTGTGAATATTGTACGAGAATTATAAAGGGCGAAACAACAGCACCAACCAGAGGAATGGTAACAGGAAGAATTGTGTTCTTATTTAATATGTCCTTTTGAGACATGCCTTGTAAATGCACACAGGTGTTAGAACATTGACAAATAATTTATAATGGAGCTGTGAAAACAAAGATTTTCCTATACCACCCAATAGTAAAAAGGTACTGTATATGTGAAATTGATTTTTATAATAAAAATGTAAAGTTAAATTGTTTCCTGATTACTTGTTGCTGAAATTTGCATTACATTAGGTATATATTATGTTATACTTTTTATGTTCATCCACCAAAATTTCCCTTAAGTTGTAAATTCCACATTAATATTCCATATGAAGTGGATTTAAACATGCACAGTAGAGATACAAATTAAATGATGAAATCGTTTCACTAACATCTAATGCAGCACAAGTGCCACTTATTGATCATCTTTGGCCAGCGAAATGCATACTGCAACACACCACACGACCTTTACTGTATTAGGAAGAAATACTGCACATTTTGAGTGCCTGCATCTGGAGTCAGGGGTCTTTTGTCTGTGATTTGAAAGTCTGTTTTTTGTGATGGCTTGTCTTGGACTCTTAAAAAGGACAAAGTGAGTCCTGCAGTTTGGTGTTTGTATTAAAGATCCCATTTTATTGTATTTTTCTTCTTAAAAGAGGGAGCTTGCCTGTGTTTTTGGATGCTTTTGTTGTAAAAGACTTAAGGACAAAATCTTGGCTTTTCTCCAGAAGTACAGCCTTGAGATTCCAGTTGGTTGTGACCAGACAACCTCTGAAAATGTCACACTGAACACCAGTGAATCTCAGCTGCAGGAGATTCAGGAGGGACTTACTGTATCCAGACTGATACAGATACAGACTTACTGTATCTCAGAGGTGTTGACAAGAAAGTGGGTTTCCATCACAGCACAGGATTACTACTTTACACAAACAGTGGTGGGAGTGTGAAACAGGTTCCACAACATTTTAGAGTAACATGAGATGAGATAGTTAGATTAATTAGTTTCTAATAATAATCAGACACACAGGGTGCTGTCAATGTCACACAGAGATCAGGGGTTTGTTAAAACAGCTGGATGGGCCAGCTGGCCTCCTCTTGTCTGTCCCCATCATGGTCTGATCTTCTCATGCTGTGTGAGTGAGTTAGTATTTTATTGTTTTAATTATTGGGAACACAAACCACTGGATTGACTTCACATTAATCTCTGTACATGAGCAGCTACTGACATCTTAAAAAATCATAAAAAAACTTCTCTCTGTCAGCATGAGTCCAAAATGACACCAAAAGTCACCTCCCCTACAACACCACCTCCTTCTTTTAAACAACAACCACCAAAGAAATCACAGCTGTTTCTAAACCACTCCCCCTAATAATCGTAATCACACCCCTAACAACGACACCCCCTAGCACTCACAGCCCCGCAGCTCTGTGCAGATCCAGGAAGTGAAACTCAGAGATCAGTTTAGTTTCTTTTGAAACAACCTCACTGCAGCTCTGTCTCTTACTGCTCCTCTCTGTGCAGTTTTTACTTGTCAGAAAAATGGCAGAAGGCAATATTTCAGTTTCTCAGGACCAGTTCAGTTGCTCAGTGTGTCTGGATTTGCTGAAGGATCCAGTGACTCTGCTCTGTGGACACAGTTACTGTATGGGCTGTATTAAGAACTGCTGGGATCAGGATGATCAAACTGGGATCTACAGCTGCCCCCAGTGCAGACAGACTTTCACCCCAAGACCTGATCTTCACAGAAACACCACCTGGCTGAGGTGGTGGAGAAACTGAAGGAGAAAGAACTCAGTGGTCCTCCTCCTGCTCACAGTCCTGCTGGCCCTGGAGATGTGCTGTGTGATGTCTGCATCTGAATCTTACTGAATCTCTAGGCTCTCTGTGTTGCCTGTTTTTACCTGGAGGAACTTCAGCTCGTTCATTGGCTGAAAGTTCCATGGGCATCAGAGTCCCACGTGGGTTACTCGGCCCTACCAGTCCCTGATTGGTTGATCAAGGTGAGATATGAGTCACTTACTCCTGACTCTTAGGAGCTACAGAAACTGGTAAGGCTCATATAAGTGCAATGCAATAGCAACGTTTAGGGGGGAGAAATATGCCTTGCTATGAATCCTAACACTCTACAGGAGGTATTTTAATCATCATCGGCTCAGATATAGCTGTCAATAAATACATCATGCATTTCAACTCCATCAATACCAGCAGTGCTAAATGTAGATCCTGGTAATACTTCATGAGTTCCACATTACAGTATTAAACAAAATGTCGGAAGAATCAATTGCACGCTGCCGATAAAATCTCTCTTTGATGGAAGTTATAGCGTAGAGATGCAAGTAGTCACAGCAGAGTGAGTTGTCCTATACTTTAGACTTGAAATAGTGTATTGCACATACAGTGCCTTGCGAAAGTATTCGGCCCCCTTGAACTTTTCAACCTTTTGCCACATTTCAGGCTTCAAAAGACCTAAAACTGGGACGGAGATTTATCTTCCAACAAGACAATGATCCCAAACATACAGCAAAATCTACAAAGGAATGGTTCACAAATAAACGTATCCAGGTGTTTGAATGGCCAAGTCAAAGTCCAGACCTGAATCCAATCGAGAATCTGTGGAAAGAGCTGAAAACTGCTGTTCACAAACGCTCTCCATCCAACCTCACTGAGCTCGAGCTGTTTTGCAAGGAAGAATGGGCAAGAATTTCAGTCTCTCGATGTGCAAAACTGATAGAGACATACCCCAAGCGACTTGCAGCTGTAATCGCAGCAAAAGGTGGCTCTACAAAGTATTAACGCAAGGGGGCCGAATAATTTTGCACGCCCCACTTTTCATTTTTTTATTAGTTAAAAAAGTTTCAAAAATCCAATAGATTTCGTTCCACTTCACAATTGTGTCCCACTTGTTGGTGATTCTTCACATAAAATAAAAAATTTATATCTTTATGTTTGAAGCCTGAAATATGGCAAAAGGTTGAAAAGTTCAAGGGGGCCGAATACTTTCGCAAGGCACTGTACAAGTATACAATGCAACTGTATTGTTTGTACTCAGTTCAACTTTAAGCAAAATGATACTGCATGTGAATTCTCTCTAGGTTTCTGACACATACACACTTTTATAACTTTCCCTATTAGGTTCTCCTGTAAAATAGTAAAGATTTCATCTAAATGTATTCTTATGTTGTGTTAGACCATTGCAAAAGTCTTATTTAATTGTTTTGGTTCTTCTTTGTTTAGGCTTCTCGTAGTTTGATTAAGGGTTTAAGTTGCTGCAATTTTAACTCTGGGAGCTTAACTTTCATGTTGCTCTTTATAAACTCACCTGTCTCTTCACTTTACAATATAAAATTGTTGTCTAATTTTCAGTTGTTGTATTCTAGATATATGTAATATACATTCCCCCAACTACCAATATAGTAGTATTTTCTTAGGGTTATCATAAAGCTGCTCTTATTATCACTTGTAATTATATATTTACACTGATTCCTTCCTCTCAGCGAGAATATGATGATAAAAGTGGTTGGCTTTTATAATTTTTATATATACAGCTACAGCCATTGAAAATGCACAGTACAACCCCGTACTGTGGAAATTTTCTACAGTTCACCGAGTTGTACCGCAGTAAGTGATTGGCTGGCCAAAATGACTGACAGGCAGCACTCATGATGAATTGGTTGTTAGTGAAACGATTGCTTTATTTGATCTCTTTACTGTGCATGTTTCAATCCGCTTAATATTGAATATTAATATGGACATTTTACAACTAAAGGGACATTTTAGTAGCTGAGCATTAAAAGAAGAGGAGTATAATGCGTCTGAAGGTCATAAATGATATTAATTTAGGAACATAAACATATTATGTAAAATGTATATGTCTGGTTTTGGTAATTTAAATAAAAAATACACACCAGTATTCCACTTTCTTCATAAACATTTTAAGCATCAGTCTTTCATTCGGTTACATACTGTGGTTATTTTGGAAAAGGTTTTATGTACTTCTGACTGTATTAAGTTTATATACAGAACTTCATAAAAAGTATATACTAAGTAAAAGTACTAACTTCATTAATATTTATTCATATTTAATTGGGCTCGATATCACAGTAAAAAATGCATACTTTTTATAATTTGATTAATAGGGATTATAATATGGAACTGTGTATCTAAATAAATTAATAATGATATTATTTTATTCATATAGCTCAAAATATCACAGTAGTAGACATTCTTTGTAAACATCTGCATCAATTTGACTCATTCACCCGCGATTACTTGGAAACTTTTGGCCTGCCCTGTTCAGTTATAACTTGAACTGTCAAGCAGTGTCTTGGTATAATGGCTTAGGCATCTGACTTGTATGCTGTAAACTGGGGGATTGAACCCAGCTCTTGCCATGAGTTTTCTTTTAACAGATAAACATTTCTTTGAAAAACTAAAATAGTAAAATATTATTGACAATATATTGAATTTGATGGTATTTCTAAATATCACAACACATTCAAAGTTAACTGATTAACCTTTTCTATGAATACTTGTGCTCGTTATCGCAGTAAAAAACCTCATACTTTTTAGAATCCGCTAAATAGGAAATATAAGATGGAATCGCTTATCTAAAGAAATTAATAATGATATTAATTTACTGTACTCCACATTCTTTGCAAACATGGTTTATTTTTAATTTGACTCAATCGCGCATGATTACTTTCAAAACATTTTAAAACTGTTCGTCTCAGCTGTGTTTTTGAGCAGCCCTTGACAATCCAAGTTCAATACCTGCTTACGGCACAAGTTTTTCTTCTAACAAATACTTAAAAAAAATAAGTATAATGGACACTATATTAACATGTTTTATATATGTATTTATCATAACATATTCAATGTTAATTTATATTAATAATTAAATAAAAACGTGAATTATCAAACGGGAATACTGTCAACTGTTCAACCGATTTGATTCAAAACACTTTATTCAGTTGGGCAGTTTAACAGACGCCTCAAGCCTTAAAACGAAGTTGTATGTATTGTAATTAGAATCGAGAATAACAAATTAAAAATACCACTGAAACTATAATAATGTATCTGGTCATTATTTTCTCAATTCAGGTGTAAACCTGAAAAAGACACATCATGTTCACAATAAGCTATAGTGGACTATAGTAGTAGTAGACTATAATAATAGTGGACTATCTTTATGTATTCGGCTCTGATCGTGCCTAGGTGCGCCTAGGTACATTACTGTCATGATCGCAAACCCCTCCTCTTAAGGGCGCTCCAGCCCTTCCTTGTTTGCCTTATTCCCCACACCTGTCCCTTGTTCCAGCCCCTTTTCAGTTCCCCCTTATAAGCCAGACGCAGACGTCAATCTGGGCTCTGCATTGGTTCCTGTATCATGCGAGCCCGGGTCCTGGATGTGTCTGGCTCCGTCATGGTTTTAAGTTTCTGTTCCTGTTCCCCTTGCTGGTCCCGAACCGGTTCTGGTTTTTAATCTCCTGTCTTGGATGGATCTCCTGGCCATGGACTTTTGCCTTGTTTTTGGACTTCTCTTTGGACTCGTCCCCGAATTGTTTGCCTCGCTACACCTTCCCTGACCACCAGCACTCCATGGACACGCCCCCCTGTTTTTATTCCTGTATCCTGCATGACTTTTTCCCTGTGTTTCCTCACTCAACCCCGGATTGTGTCGTCTGCATAGGGTTCGGAAAGAAAGCTTTCGTGACAATTACAGTGCTCATTACCACTACAGCGACAATAGAAGTTTTTTTTTAAAGAAACAAATGTCAAAATGTTTCCAAAACGTCCACTTGTGATACTTTAGCTGCTTAGTTACACGATCCCATATTAATAAATCTATCAAGTGATGTTAAATCACTACAACATGTATTTTTTTACAATAACAGCAAGTGGTGTTTTTACTACGTATTCTTAGAAAAGGATAAAACTTTATAACTTTTTATGAATTACAGAATATAAGCTTAATGTTAGAACAAGCATGTTAAAACCAGAACCCATGTTAGTTACCAAGTTAAAGACTTTGATGCATAAAATATTTATGCATAATTAAAATATTTATTATGAAGGTGGAAGGTTGTGTACTTTTGTCCACAAGAGCAATCTTTCTTTTATAAAATGTACCTATTTTTTAATGTTTAATGATTGACATTCTGTAATACAGTTTCAAATTATTAAAAGAGTATGCAATTTAAATTCTTAATTGTGAAAAGACTGTCCCTCAGCAGTGACTGGGATTCGAAACCAGGCGTTTTCTGGTGACAGCTCAAATGCTGTACATGAGATTTTAAGCTTTATTAGCTCCACCTGGTGATTTTACAAGGTGCTTCCAGATACTATTATCATATTTCAATTCAAATGTGGTATGATTCGCCATGCCCACCGCGTTTTTCCGCCATGTACTCCACACATTTTGAATGGCTGGATCTCTAGGTGCCATTGCTCCAGGTGAAGCATGAACACACAACATCGCCATAACTCTGCTGTGCACCCTGACTGATTGTGCCACTGGGGCTTCGCAAGTTGCAAGTCAGTCCAAAGACTTTGAACAAACAAATGGTGAAACAGGGTTTCGTCTGTGGATCCATCTCCACATGGGGGAAGGGGACAGTGAAACAGTAAGGAAAATACAAGAGAAGAAACTGAAAGAATTATAATCACTGCAAAATAGGAAGAGGTGGCTGGACATGTTAAACAATTTGGCGGTTAATTTGTGACATTTTTGGTGACAATCAGCACACGGATTTCTCTTCATTTTCCTTAAGATGTGCAGTATATATTTTCATTGTAGATTGGTTACTTCAAAAGTCCAGTAAAGTGACAGTGGAGAGCTATCCGATACACATCTTAAAGAAGACTCCCTGTAAGTCGATTAAACATTTAATTTTCAAGTCAAATCCTTTACATAAAATAGACACCAACAATAGAAGGGGATGAGAAATGTCTTTTATCAAAATAAACCTGCTATTCACAGACCTCGGCCACAACATCTCCCAGGTACTTCTGCAGGATAAGGTCAAGCTCGGCTGCAGCCTGGCGGAAGCACTTGTCCACCTCGGATAAGTCACACCTGACCATTGTATTTTCGAAGTAGGATTTCAGCGCCTCTTTCACCTCCTCATAGTTGTCCTGCTTCATGATTCCTGTGCCCTGGGAGAACAAGAAAGGTGAATATTCATCATCATCCCTCAACGATTCTCCAAATTGCCTGACTGCAGACACCACCATGAGGAGGAGCTGGAGTGACATAACATCATCAGTAGGCAGTGATTCAAGAGAGGGGGAGTCATCCCACTGTTATCCTTATCCATGATCAAGAGTCTCACCTCCTGCTTTACGCTGTCCCTAGTGGTGATCTGTAGACAGTGTGTCTTCCACCTCACCCACCTCCTGAGGCAATAATCTTGAATAAACAGAGGGCTGGAGGCCCAGCCTGGCTCCTGTCTCTCTCCCCTTGGGGACGGGAGATTTTCTCAGAACCATCTTGAGGTGAAATGGGAGTGGGATGACGCAGGTGTCTTGGAGAGGTGAGTCGCCCCAGCCCCTGCATACCTCAGTGTGATTCAAGCAAGGGGGAGGGGTTTAAGGGACTTACCAATCCCTCTGATTCAAAGTCAGGCAGGACTTCATTGTACAGCGCCAGGCAGTCCAGCTGGATCGATGATATCATGTTCTGAGCCCAGGTCCGCACCCGTATCTCCTCCTCCTGGAGCAGCCCCTCCAGCTCGACCTGCAGACCCTCCCTGAGCCGCCACAGGGCCGCTGGGGTCAGGCCCGGGTGAGCGGGTGTACCAGGGGGTGTGTGAGGGGGCGAGCAATGGGGTATGTGGGCTGCCAAGGAGGAGGTCCATGCCCTGTCCTTCTGCAGATCCCTCTCCGGGCCCTTAGGGTAGTTCCACAGCTGGGTCTCGGTCTCCTGCCTGGTGATTGGCTGGCTGGCCTGAGGGGACAGGGGCACAGAGAGGGCATGAGGAGGACAGAGAGAAAACTGAGACGGTCTCCAGGAGGACCAAGCCCTGCCCCTGGACTCCCAGCAATCACAGTCACCATCATTGCAGCTGAAACCAAACTTTCGACAGACGTCACAGACATATCGGGCTCACAGACTTGCAGCTCTCGGCTGCCCGGGGTGAGACGCAGGGGGAGTCTGCTCCCTCTTCCTCTGACAGTCTTATCAGATGACAGCGGCAGACCTGATCCAACCCCACCTTCCCTTTCACACACAGCCACACATAGGCATGACTGTGTCACCTTCATCAACACCTCCACCATTATAATCTCCACTATCTTCGTCACCATCATCTTCATCACATTTCTAATAAATGATCTCCACCAACTTCATCACCGTATCCTTCTTCATCATGACAATCATCATGTCCACCATCATCATCATCAACACCTTTCCATCAACATCATGATAATAACCACCTTCATTATCTACACTACCATCTGCATCACCATCATCATCCTGAGCAGAACACATTGGTTGTCTTACACTGGATGAATCTTTGCTCAGAGCCTCAGTATCGGTTGCCCCTCTCCGGCCTTTCAGGGTCACGTCCACCTCTGTCAAGACCTGTCAGCAAGTTGACTGCTTTAGTCTCACCAGCAGAAGCTAACCAAGTTTGTGTCTCAGTACAGGTTTATTCTTAGTCTAACAGTATTAATACAGTATTCTTTACAGAGAAGGGTGGGGGTGTGGAACAAGCTATCCAACCATGTTGTTGAAGCCACTACTCACATTCTTGTGGGATCTGCCCCAGGTCTCGGTGTGACACCCTTGTCTCTGCTCGGCCATTCCTCTCTCGACTTGAGCGAGTTTCTCCAGGCAGTGCTGGGGAGGAGAAAATAGAGTTACCAGCCAGTCACACAAACACACATCATCATCATGGGCCAAGATGACCCCACATGACAGTGGCCTGTCGTCCTCGATCCAGAAGCAGTGTCCAGCCCTCAGCTATCCAGCTTCATGATCCCCAACATCCCTATCGAGACCTGTTGAGGGGCCAGTTCTGCTAGACCAGGGGTCTCAAGCCCAATCACAATCCCTGGAGAGCCAGGTGCATCTCCAGGTTTTCTTTCCAAACGGGGCTAGCCAATTAAACAATTAATCTAATTATTTTCATAAGAAGATGTGGAAATAATGTGATTAATAATATATTTTGATGTCTCTCACTGTTGAAGACTCAAAATATTCAAGGCACAGTTGGATATTTAAGGTCTGGATAAAGGTACAGTATTAGAATATTTTTTGTTTAATTAAAAAATTAGATCAACTTTGTAACCAAGACCTCTGGGCAGGAAACCAGATGATGCACCAGACCCTCTAGGAATGGAGTTTGAGACATGCTCACCCTCTCTCACACACAACGTCACACACATTCACTACAAATACTACTACTACTACTACTAATAATTATAATGCAGACTCGCTGTTCTTGGAGTCTTGGGTCTGGCTCCACAACCTGTGTTGGCTGAGTCTCCTGTTACCTCCTTCCTGATCTGGGGATGTCAGACACAGTTGTGTTACAGACATAGGCTGGACTAGACTCACAAGCACACACACCCACAGACACATACTCCCACACACTAACACACACGCAGATGCACACACTGTCAGGTAGAGTCTTTCTCTTCTTCAAGAGAGGACAATAGAGCACAGCTACTGTGATGAGCTTTAATTTCAGGAGGAGGAAGAAGAGGAAGAATTACAATATGAAGAAGATCAGCAGTGGACTCACAGCTCTCTGGTGGGTTTGGACATCTTCTCTGTTCACCTCTGTTGACATCTGTGGACAGGACAGTTCAGTTAGACAAACAAGTTCGACCAGACTTCACTCTCACAGTCAATCAATCAATCAATCAATTTTTTCTTATATTTTGCCTTTTAATCCAGAACATCAAAGCACTTTACAAAACATACCTGAAAAATAGAGTATAAATGTGTAATACTGTAGTTCCTGGAGTAACTGCTTGGATAATCCAACTACCACTGTTGTTACTTCTGCTGCTACTACTATGACCATGACTACAAATTCTAATACTAATTCTGATATTAATACTACTACTGCTGTCATTACTAGTTATAGTGATAAAAACAGAGCACTCACAGCTCTCTGGACGTTGGTCTGGAATCTAGAAAGTGGTTCCATTCTCAGGCGACTCTGGACCTCAACACCTGTTGATGGGTCACTTCTGTCAGACATACGAGTGGAGCCCAAGCCCACCTACACACACACTCACACACACTGACAGATATACACCCACACAATCACACACATTATCACACACTGACAGACACCCACCCACACATATTCACACACTCACAGACACACATTCACACACTGACAGACACACACACATACACTACACACACTCACAGACACACATTCACAGACACACACATAGACTACAAATACTTATAGACACACACCAACACACACACACAGACAAAAAAACACACACTCAGAACTACAAATACAGTATAACTAACACTAACACAAATGCCACTAACATTAAAACAGTAACTCTATCGCTAAGAATTACACTATCATTATCACTGACACAAACTACTACTGAACTACTAATACTAATAATAACAGTAATGCTATCACTAAAACATGACTACTAGTGTAAATACTCTAACAGTAACTCTATAATTATAACTAATATTAACATGAATACTGGCATCAAAACTATC
This sequence comes from Lepisosteus oculatus, assembly GCF_040954835.1. Taxonomy (NCBI): domain Eukaryota; kingdom Metazoa; phylum Chordata; class Actinopteri; order Semionotiformes; family Lepisosteidae; genus Lepisosteus; species Lepisosteus oculatus. The sequence goes on from NC_090709.1 coordinate 33,437,055, forward strand.
AGAAGCGCAATCACCATTAATACTGACATGAACACTAGCATTATTAAAGCTACCGATTGTACTCTCATTAATATTAAATGTGAATACACTCGCATTAGTATTAGTCCGTGACGTCAAACCACTCTTTGTGACGAAGGCGAGACACCTAGCTGGGCACAGTGATGTGGCACGTGTCGCCGTGGTTACCATACTTATAATTTGTAAACAGTGGAAAAATGCATTTAAACTGTTACCTACACAAATTTATCAACTTGGAATATAATTTTCAAGCTCTAGAATACAATTTCTAAACAATAATTTGAATAATCATTCTTTAATTTGGGATTGAACATTATGAACACTGAACACACTATGGTAAGTGATCAATATCTCTTCTCAGTGCGCTCCGCGCTCCTCCTGCGGTCTCGCTCTCTGATCCCTGCGCTCTGGCTGGTGTCTGTGACGTCACAGCGCTCTTTCTGACAGAGCAGAGCGCGTCTCCGCTGGAGGAGACTCCTGTCCAGAGACCGGGGGGCTTTTCTTACAGATATACTGTAACATCTCCAAAAGGAAAAACACCAGGCTGTGAAGAGAGGCGATTCATAACAGCTGGAGAAGGAGACCGACAAACCGAGGAATACAATTTATTAAACAAAAAAAAAGTTTACTTCACAGACTAATGCGTTGTAAAGCATACTCCGTTAGAGAAGAAGAGAAAGGGCACAAGTCCCTGTAATGAGCGCTTTTAAGGTTGAAGAGCATCTCCTGGTTTTATTTCCACTCGAGCTCTCAGTTCCTCAACCAGTTTGGTGATTTAATTAACTGTATAACTGTTATCAGACTCTGTTTAACTGTATATAAGACTCCGTGAGAGAGTGGCAATACTGCTGTTCATTAAATCAGTAAAAATAATAATAAGAGATAAACACATATTGCTCAATTTTCAGTAAACCACTTCTGACAGAGGGATGGAGGGTGACTTACAGTACAGACAATGAATCAGGGCAGTAATACTGAAGGGCTGGAGATCCTGGAAAGGGTTAATAGAAGCTTCTTGCTTCTGACCTGGAACAGAGCCCACAGCTGCCAGATGAGTGACCCCTGAGCCCTGTTCATGGAGAGGAGAACCAGGAGCTCTGCTCTGTCTCTAAGAGGCTGTGAGGAAGGAGAAAAGGGGGAGATGTGACTTGAGTCCAGGCTGTTCTGTCTGATATTGTTCATGTAGCAGCACTGATTGTCTCAATGTGCTCTGGTTCTGGATTGTCAGGATAAAGAGAAGGATGGAGATGAGCTTCTGTGTGTTCAGTACGGAGGAGTTTGGTTAAAGTACTGAAGGACCCAGAGCTCTGTGTTTGAGTCTGAGCTGTGAATCTGACTGAGAGGAGATAAAGATTTTTTTATTATTCTGCCTCTGAGAAGTCTTTTCCTTTGCCGATCAATGTTACATCCCCTTCAGATACTCTGCACAGACTGTCAGAGTGAGAGAAGAGGAGAGAGAGATGGACAGATAAGAGCACACACAGCGAGAGAGACAGGAAGGGAGAGAGAGAGGAGAAGGAGCAGGAAGACAGTGCAGGTGTTCAACCACACTGTGAGCACAGGACACAGGAGGCTTTTCTCAGCTGCTGAGGAGCTCAGTGCTCATGGCCACTCAGGGTGAGAGGCTCTGGCAGCAGTCAGGTCTGGGAGCTTCTCCTCATACTGACACTGGAGCTCTGAGAGTCAGCCTCCATTCTGACAGGAACAGCCCCTCCTGTTCAGCCCTGAGAGACACACTGAGAGAGCTGTGTGGGGAGAGGACCTGTCACCCTGTAGAGCTCTGAACACTGGACTCTCCTGTGTCTCCCTGTGCAGCACTAGAGCTCTGAACACTGGGCTCCCCTGTGTCTCCCTGTGCAGCACTGGAGCTCTGAACACTGGACTCCCTGTGTGTCTCTCTGTACAGCTCAGCTCTCAGCTGCCTCATCACACTGACACCCACAGCCTCACAGTACAGCCTGGCTTCCTGTGCTGGAAGAGCTCGGAGGAGCACAAACCACAGTCTCACTGCAGAGCCTTACCTGTAGCTCCAGTACAGCTCTGCCTTAAATCACCACTGTATTAACAAGGACTGAACTTTTTTTATTTCATAATTTTGTTGCTTTTTCAAATTTGAAACTGACTCTGTGGCTCCTGCTGCTGCAGCTATTATGGTGAAGCTGTAACACAAGAACTCTGCTATATTGAACAGGAGAGTTTAAATACAGCATAACTGCTAATACTACTACTGCTACCACAACTGCTGCTGCCACTGATACTACTGCTGCTACTAATATTTTACTGCTGCTCCTACTGCTGCTCCTACTACCTATAATAATAAGGAAGAGGATGTGAGCTGTGCCCTCACACTGTTCAGCCTGGTGGTGCATCAGTCTATCAGTATCAGTTCAGCTCCACTGTGCTGTTAGAGAGTCTCAGTCACACAGTCGGCTCCACACAGAGAGACACTGGGGCCACAGCTGGAGGGGTTGGAACATCTGTGTGGACTGGAGCTGCGCAGAGATAGACTGAGGGTCTGAGGGAGTCAACTGGAAGAGCTGCTGTCCAACAGGCTCAGTACATAAGGGACAATCACTGCTGGGCTTTCTTTCTTTTTCATTTAAATTATTGATCACAGTCACAGGACAGCCAGTTCTTATTCAGTCCACCTTGTCTCCGTATTCCTGTGCTGACCTGAGTGACCTCACTGCCACCTTGAGCACAGGCTCTCCTCACACTGCCCTTGACCATGACCAGAAGACATTACTGTCTGGAGACACAACAACTCTGTGAGTCACTGCAGGACACCAGTCATTGGACACTGCCTGACACAGACAGCAAGACAGGACCATATTCAGGACACCAGTCACTGGACACTGCCTTACACAGACAGAAAGACAGGAACAAGTTCTAGACACTTCCTGATACAGACAACAAGAATTACAGGACCATATATACATAATTGATTATCTTGATACTGATTTTCAATTATAATACTTGTCTAGAACTGCAAAGATTTTTTTTGTTTAATATCTGATCTCTTCCTGCCCCTGTAGCACCTGCAGCCCTGCTGTCTGTATCTGTATCTGTGTTTCCTCCAGTGAGACACAGAGCTGCTCCTGTCTCTCCTCTCCTCCGCGCTGCTGGGAGTGTCTTCAGGGAGAGGAAACAGTGATGTGTCTCTGATATATATGGAGAAGACTGAAAGGTCCCTGTCTGATTGGCCATTCCGCCTGTGTGAGAGGTTCCTGCTGTCAGTCTGAAAAGGCAGTGCTGTGTGTGATTGGCGGGGCGGGGGGCTGTGTTGTTACTGGGGGTCTGGGGTGCGGAGCAGCAGCTCAGTTGCCCTGTGGGCTCAGGGGTGAAGACAGGGGTCTCAGCTGCGCTCTGTCCTGATGACAATGGAGAGCTGCCTGTCCATCTTATCTCTCGCTGTCCTGGTGCTGCACAGCTCAGCCAGTAAGTGACCAGTCTTCTCCTGTCCAGACAGACAGACAACAACTGGAATTAAATTAAGTAAAGCTTTGATGGAAATGGAGCAATAAGTGGGTTGAACAATTTTTAAATGTTTAATTTACATTCAGCTTTGTGGGTATTCATCAAAAATATTTTAACTGTATTTTATCTTGGTCTGTAAGTAAGGAAATATAATTAGCTGTGTCTAAATATAATTAGTTGCTTTTAATTTTTATTGGATTTTTTAAAAATATTCTTAAGATTTCTAAACATTATATAATAAAAATGTTATAGATGGATACAGCAGAAGCTGGCCATTATCACCCTCTATTGATAATTTGTGAAAACATGGAGTGTATACAATCTTTAAAAAGTTATTTAACTTACTTGTTACTGTAATAATCAACTTTATATATAAGTGATAATTTGAGTGATATGCTGTGACATGTGAAAAAGTCTTCATTTACTCAAAAACAAAAAAAGTGTGAGCAATAAAAAATGTTTCTAGAATAATATCATATTATACAGGATGATTCAGAAATACCCTGGGTTGTTTATTGTTTTATTGTGTTCAATTCTGACTCCTCTGTATTGTCTTATTACAGACTGGTGCATTAATAGAGATTCACGTGTTTTTAAATAGTGAATTATTATTGAGACTGATATTAAATTATTACAGACTGATGTATTAATAGATATACAGTAAATGTGTTATTACCACCTAAAGTGTTTATGCTAGAGAATTAAGACAGGAGTTTTAATGCTGTCATTATACTGTATCTTTGGTGTATTCAGACAGTCCAGGTTTCTATCGTTAGGCTATGCGATATTCAGTTGCTGTGAAAACAAGTAGTACCTCTAGGTGTTATAAGAATATGTGTTCCAATATGATAGGAAGTTATGAATGTGAATTCTTCATTTTAAAGACATACAATTACATTTTCAAAATGTAAAACCTTTTCAGTCATAGGACAATTAGCTCTTGTATTTTTATATTTATGTGAAAATAAAATTTGTATACTGTATGTATAACCTCGTTCATAAAGACCAGGTCTGCTTGTTTTCACATTGAAAAGTACAGGCTGATAAAAGTTACATTCATTATTGGTTTATAAGCTATAAAATGAAAAATATTAACAAAATTGTGGAAATTCTTAGTATTGTAGGTGTATTATTATTAACTGGGGTCTCATCAGAAACTGAGGTGTAACATTAATAATTTAACAACTACAAGACATTGTGGCATTACAGGAGGAATTAAAAAATGGTGTTAAGGGTTCGGTAATAGGGACCGAACCAGTGAGTGAACCCACTTGCAGGAGCGAACAAAGCCAAGTCGTAGTCCGAAAGCAAACCGTAGTAGTAGGAACGAGCCGAGAGTCCAGGGGAAGCAAGATATCCGAAAGGGAACGAGTACCGAAGCCGAAGCGTGATCCGAAGTCGTAGTCCGTAGAGCAATCCGAGAATCCAGAGGTAGCCAGTTATCCAAGACAGAGCGAAAGTACCAATCCAAGCCGAGATCCGAAAAGCCGAAGTACAAAGGGAAAAACCGTAAGCCGAAATCCAAGACAAACACAGAGTAGAAGAAGCGCAACCAGGAAGCTCAATAGGGAAAACCAATACTGAGCAACGAGGTAGGGAAGGACAGGTGTTTAAGTAGGATGAGACGGGGGTGTGGTGGTGAATGGGAAAACTGATAGGTGAACTGATGGATAGGGGCTACACCTACTTCTGCCTCCTCCGTTGCCGAGAGGCAGGGATTGTAACAAATGGTAGTTGTGTTTTGTGTTTATACAGGATTTGTCTATTATTTAACAGCTAAATAATTTAATTTGTGTTTTTAGGTTAGTTATCTAATGACAGGGTTTTTTTGTAAATTGTGAAGTTTTAATACGAATGCTTTATTGTTTTTGACTACATTCGAAATCTGAAATTATTATCAAATGCAATTATATAAGTATGATTAATACAAATTAAATATTTAATTACATGTTATCATACAAATGCAATATTTAAAAATTAATTCGTAATCACAGGACTCAAGTTTAGATTTTTGAGCAGTTGCTCAGGACAACATCATAATAAATGTATCTGTGCCTATATGTTAAACCTGTCTGGTATTTTTGAAAAAATTTTGTTCTTTAATATAATTTAATCTGATGATCATGTGTTAAGTTTAGATGTAAGCAGGTAAAGGCTAGAAAATCATTGTCAACAATTCACATACAGACAATGATATACACCTCACACACATTTCAGCACAACATGTGAAGCACCTGTCAGCCTCTGACCACTGTTGTGACCACAGGTCCCACTAACACAGAAACACTGGTCCCAGGACTTGGAAGCCACAGAGTTAGTACAGTCACTGTCCAGTATAGTGACCACAGTCTCCTGGAACCCAGGACCAGCCATCTGAGGTTCTACAGTCATTACAGCCACTGCCCGCCGTAGTGACCACAGTTTGCAGAAGCGCTTTTCTGTTTAATTTAAAACTCAGCTTTATGGATATTCCTTAAAATTATAATTGATTTTATTCTGGTGCTATAAATAAGGAAAAATAATAAACAATTTGCAGTATTAACAAGAATTTCACCTCTACAATTAATCATAATATTAATTCAGCTTATATGTTTTTTAAACTATTTTCTATTAATGCTGTATTAATAGTTTTATATGCAGTTATACACTATTACACACAACACAGACTAAGGATAATGTTTTTTAAGTACTAACATATAATTATTATAACTATTAATATAGTAGATATTTATCAACTTTATCAAACATGTTGTACAACTTGACAATCCCTTATCTATTACCATAATAATAAAAACAAAATATTGGTTGTAATTTGGGTCATGTGCTAACATTTGTGGAAATTTTCCCATTTGCAAAAAAAAAAGGAATACAAATGTTTTAACAATAATACAACGTCTTCAAAATATTTACCAGGGGTTGTTTATTTCATTGTGCTCAATTCTGCCCTCTCTAACAGGTATAATAACAGACTAGTGTATTAACGGAGATCAGTTGTTTTTAAACATTGTTGTATTGATCGGACTGATATTTTATTTTACACACTGATGAATTAATATGTTTTATTAAAGTAATTAACTGATGTGTTATTAAACACAATATTTTAGACTAATATTTTAACTGAGATAAGTGTGTTATTAAATACTAGAGTATTATTGAGACTCCAGTATTATTACTATTGATACATTTTATATTTACTGTATTATTCAAGTAACATTAATAATAATAACATTATAACATTATGGAAATGTTATTAAAAATAGAGTATTTTGAGAGAAGGTGACAATTTTAGTGCAAAGAACTATTACAGACAGGTGATCAGAGATAAAAGTATATTTAAGGCACGTTTCCGATTAACAAATAATATTAGTAACTCGGGCCCTATTGCAGGTGAATGTGCTAATACAAATAGGAGTACTGAAGGTAAATGTATTAAAATATTTTTGATCCATGGTTATTTTTGAGAATGATTACAATAGTTTTAGATACTATGGTAATTATATTGCAGAAGGATCTAACATTGTAACATGATTGAGGACAAGACATATAGTTGTGTTTATTTGTTATAACAGTCACGTTCAGGTGGTAGGTATTTGTATTGCAGTGTGTTGTAGTTTTTTGACCTGAATCCATACTGGGTGCTTTTAGACAACAGTGTCCAGTTTCAGTAACAACACAGGAGTCCTGAGGCAAATCTTGTATCAAATCTTTAAACAAAAGTTTGGGATCTGTTCAGACTGGAGTCTATTATGTTGGAAGAAATGTGTATTTGACCCGGAAGTCCTTCATTTTGAAAAGATAAAGGTTTAATTCTTGTTCCATGTTTATTCTGCATTTGTCTGATACTTCACAGCTAAATGAATTGTTGTTTGTAAGTCTTAGGTAACTAATGATAGGGATCATTTTTCTTACATCATGGAATTTTAAAAAAGAATGATTAATAAAAATAACCTGTGCACTGTGCTTTTAGAATATATTATTAAATGCAACTATAATTCAATCTGTGAATAATGGATTAAGATCTTGAGAGGTAAAAGCTAAAACACATTGTTCACATATATATCATGTTATCATAGTAAAAATCATATATGAATAAAAAGTAGTATTACAATGAATTGTAGTATATGATAGAAAAAAAATATTTCACACTCCAAACTGAAGGTGATTGAATATTTAATCAAAAAGAACAAATCTAGTTAATGTAAATGTGCGCTGGACAGTAAGTATACACACTTCACGTACAGTCTGGGCTGGGACTGACTTGCGTCAACAGCAACATTCCCTCGAGCTTTCACCCTGTCATTCAGAATGGACATTCATTCAGACATTCACCCTGTCATTCAGACTGGGTCAGGACGTCTTTCAATTAAACTTTCAGTCTTTCATTCAGGCTCCCAGTCACACTAATCACCTCTTTATTTGAAACTGTTCAGAACACCGAATCTCAATCATTAGAGCTAAACCTTGTGAAACTAGCGATCGCATTCCTCTCATAGTCAAGTTTTTACTTGGATATTTTCATATCTCACTGCTCCTGCTCTTCAATCCTGAAATATTTTCTCTGTTTTAATTTTTTCCCTTTTCTGCGCCGACTCTCCAGCCTCTCTTTTCTTTATTTCAGCTAGGAGATGGGCGTCCCTCTTTATGTTTTCTTTCTGCTCGCCTTTTTAATTCAGCCCAACCTATTATCAGCAGCCTGCATTTGATCTGTTACTCCCTGATCAATAAATCTCTGAAAGTCCTGCACCTGGGTTTCAATTATATCTCCTGCTGCAGAACTGCTTTTCCATCTTTCTGCAGCATTACACTTCACATATTTCAGCACAACTTGTGAAGCACCCATCTATTAAAAATATTTTTATTGATTCTGTTTTGGATTTTATAACTTATTTTCAAAGTAGAATGTTGAAGAGACTCATCAGTGTTTAAATCTCTTACCTGATACAGACATGTGGTCAGTGTCCACTTTTAAGTACATGTGGGGCCTGAGACCCAGATACACCAGATACACCAAACCTGGTTTCAGTGATTCAGCCTTCTGACACCACAGCCACTGTCCACTGTACTGACCACAGCTTCCAGAAACACAGGAACACAGTCATTACAGCCACTGTCCACTGTACTGACCACAGCTTCTAGAAACACAGGAACATGATCATTACAGCCACTGACCACTATACTGACCACAGCTTCCAGAAACACAGGAACATGATCATTACAGCCACTGACCACTATACTGACCACAGCTTCCAGAAACACAGGAACATGATCATTACAGCCACTGTCCACTGTACTGACCACAGCTTCCAGAAACACAGGAAAAAAGTAATTAGAGCCACTGTCCACTGTAGTAACCATAGCAGAACAGCCCTCTGCAGTCACACAGTGATATGGACAGAGAGATATATAACAGGATCTGGACACAGGTGTGTGGAGGGAGAGGTAAGATGGCTGCTGGTGGACTTCCTGTCACTCCACTGTCTCTTGTTCCCCATGGGAGAGACTAGCAATCCAATCAAACAGGTAAAACAAAATAAAAATTCCAGGTGTATTTCTAAAACTTCTTAATATAAAAATATCCTGTAGACATGGTGATAGGGATTGTTTCTCTCTCTCTCTGCAGGCAGTGCTGATGTGAGGCTGGTGAATGGTGCCAGTCCCTGTGAGGGCACAGTGGAGGTGTATCATGGTGGAGAGTGGGGGACAGTAATTCACTATGGTTGGGATCTCAATGATGCTACAGTGGTGTGCAGACAGCTGGGCTGTGGATCTGCTGTTTCAGCACCAGGAAGAGCTTACTTCGGACCAGGGTCTGGATCAGTCCTGCTGAGTGGGGTTTCCTGCACGGGGTCAGAGGCTGTGCTGAGGGACTGTGGAAAACAAGAAGTGAAGCAGTATAGCTACTCTCATGCCTATGATGCTGGAGTGAGGTGTTCAGGTAAGAGACAGAGACTCTCTCCAGTCTCCAGCTTGAGGACAATGAAAACTCCTCCACTGATCTAGAGTCCATCATCATGATCAATTAAATTAAAATTTAATTAATTAAAATCTAGTATTGATAATATGATGATAATAATAATTCAAAGCAATATACGTTATAAACATAATATAGTTAATTTGATTGGTGTGTCTTGTTTCTGTGTTTCCTCTGTGTTTATGCAGTCTCACTGAGCCTGTAGCTCATCCTCTCTCTCCAGGCACTTCAGTGTTGTTCAGTTTAAACAGGCAGGCTGTGCTAAGTGAGTCTGTATCTACTTCACTTTGTCTTTACTGTTTTAGCACTGGTGAAGTGACAATCTGCTGTGGTTCCACTGTGCTGTTGGGTGAAATGCCTTTTCATTTTCAGGTGTTTTAATGGTATTTTGGTGTCAGTGTCAGTGGATCTGGTCAGTTTCAGGTGTGTTTAAATGGTATTTTGGTGTCAGTGTCAGTGGATCTGGTCAGTCTCAGGTGTGTTTAAATGGTATTTTGGTGTCAGTGTCAGTGGATCTGGTCAGTCTCAGGTGTGTTTTAATGGTATGTTGGTGTCAGTGTCAGTGGATCTGGTCAGTTTCAGGTGTGTTTTAATGGTATGTTGGTGTCAGTGTCAGTGGATCTGGTCAGTCTCAGGTGTGTTTAAATGGTATGTTGGTGTCAGTGTCAGTGGATCTGGACAGTCTCAGGTGTGTTTTAATGGTATGTTGGTGTCAGTGTCAGTGGATCTGGTCAGTCTCAGGTGTGTTTTAATGGTACATTGGTGTCAGTGTCAGTGGATCTGGTCAGTTTCAGGTGTGTTTTAATGGTATGTTGGTGTCAGTGTCAGTGGATCTGGTCAGTTTCAGGTGTTTTAATGGTATGTTGGTGTCAGTGGATCTGGTCAGTCTCAGGTGTGTTTTAATGGTATGTTGGTGTCAGTGTCAGTGGATCTGGTCAGTTTCAGGTGTGTTTAAATGGTATGTTGGTGTCAGTGTCAGTGGATCTGATCAGTCTCAGGTGTCTTATAATGGTCTTGTGGGGCTCAGTGCTGTAGTGGAGTTCAGCTGCACTACCAGCTGTCCAAGGGGCTGATCCTTGGTGGTAGAGTGACTCTCGGTCTGATTCTGATGAGCCCAGAATTTAATAATTTAATGTCAGATAAGCTCCTAATGCAGCTTTGGATATAAATAGAAAAGAAAAAGAACAGTTCTGTTGGTTCATTCATGTAATTCAATTATTTCACATTTGCTATTTCAGACTGGACCTCTAACGTCTTAACTGCTCTGCCATATTTTGACTTCTTTAAGGCACTGATGGTCATGTATTTTCTTGTGATGCACTGTAGCCAGGAGCTGACTCTAGACCCAGGTGTGTGTAATTAGTGCTGAACTCCATGAGAGTGTGTCATTCTCTGAGATCTGCTTTCATGTGGAGAAGCACAACCCTGGATGTGTCCAGAGTGTCTGTCAGTGCCCAGGTCAGACAGTCCTAATCCAGCAGTGCAAGGCTGTGACAGTCCTGGTCTTGTCCAGAGTGTGTGTCAGTGTCCAGGTCAGACAGTCCTGCTCCAGCAGTGCAAGGCTGTGACAGTCCTGGTCTTGTCCAGAGTGTCTGTCAGTGCCCAGGTCAGACAGTCCTGCTCTAGTAATGCCAGGCTGTGACAGTGCTGGTCTTGTCCAGAGTGTGTGTCAGTGTTCAGGTCAGACAGTCCTGTTTCAGCAGCACCAGGCTATAGGGAATCTTTTCTTTGAGTCTAGGACATGTCGTTCTGCTTCTGTGAATTTGGTGATAAGGATCAGTTTTTCCTTCTGTATTTATTAATTCTACAGTCCTAGATACACTTGGAACCATGAATTGGAAGAAGCAGTTAGAAAATGGATGGATGGATTTGTGATCAGTTTCTATTTTTACTTATTCTACAGTTGAATGTGTTCCACAGGTGGCATCTTCAGCACTGTGATTATTGGTATGAACATGTGGAACAGCTGGAATGATGCTGATAGTTTGATTTGTAATATTCCACAAACTGATAAATTTAGTGTCTCTGATTTTTGTATCTTGCATTTGCCCCAGTGTACAGATAATAATGCACTGAACACCTTCTTTAGAGGCAAATGCTAGAGCACAGAGGTGGAGATTGATGATTTAGAGTCTTAACATTCATCTACAATTATTAGATGTACATGTATCTACATTATTTCCAGAGGAAAGGAATCAATTTTACAATCTGTAAAAAAGTTCAGCCCCAAAATATTTTATGGTTAAACTTTTTGAAGTTGACCTTTCAGATTTTTTTCCGACTCTCCTCTCTTTCATTTAATTTTTGTTTATGTCCTATTATCTACTGTTTTTATCTATATCTATCCTATTATCTATATTCTTATTGAAAGCACTCTGTATTATTGTACAATTGATTGTAATAGTGTATGTATTTCTAAAATGTAATTTTCTATGCCTAATTATAGGTGTAAATATATTTATGAATGAAACAATAGGAAGTCAAGATTTAAATTGAGAATCTATGATATCTGTTTTTCACATTAAGTTAATTTATTTTCATAGGGTACTAAGTTAAATTTTCACAGAAGCCAGGTTCAGCGACAGTGAGCAATGAGCTGCACTGTGAGAGATTACCTGCTCAGACTGACAGCCTGTAGTTCTCTATTGCAGGTTTTGTGAGGCTGGTGAATGGACACAGTCTTTGCTCCGGGAGAGTGGAGGTGAATCTCAAGAACACCTGGACCTCAGTGTGCGACTCTGACTTTGACTGGCAGGATGCAGAGGTTGTCTGTCGGGAGCTGGACTGTGGGGCTCCTTCAGTGATACACAGAGGGGCTCATTTCGGACAGGGCCAGGGTCCAGTTGGGTCAGAGCAGTTCCAGTGTAGAGGACAAGAGTCCAAGCTACAGCACTGCCCCACTGCAGCCAGGCCAGAGCAGAGTTGCTCCCAGAACAGAGCTGTGGGTCTGACTTGTACAGGTAAGATTGTCACACTGTTTTCACTCATGGAAACAATCGTTATAGAGTCATAAATGATACATATTTTGATTGGGTGATCTCTGTTGTAGACTGAGTGATCTCCTGAGGAGAGTGGGTGATCTCCTGAGGAGTGTCGAGTGGGGCAGCATGCAATCGGCAGGTTCTAGGCAGGGTCCCAAGCACACACCCCACACACCAGACTTAATTTAAAACATGATTTGTTAGCTGGAACTTACAGTATATGACCTGGACCTGGCACAGTAGACATAGGAGCTTGTTGTTTTTGAGGATGTCGGTTGGCTGTGTTGGTGTTCCGATCGGCACCCGGTGTGGAACTGCTAGGGGAAGACAATAACACAGGTGGTTCAGTGTAAGAACTGAGGGGATGGTGCTTTCTGCCTGGGCTGTCTTGTGAAACGTGTATCTACAGCCTGTGCAATGGCGAAAACTGCCCTTCAGCCTTGAGGCTGGGAAAACGAATCAGCCTAGGCTGTGCCAAAGCCTGTTTTAATAGCAGCAGCCTACAATTCAGCCCACTCAGACTGTGTGGGAAAAAAGTACAGTTAGCAGGTAGTAGGTAGATTTTTCAATTGTAACAAAGCTCCTCACCAATGAAGCTAGGAAAAGTAAGGTAAACAGCCAGTGTGATGGCAAGGACTGTTACAGAAATATCAACGCTATTCTTCAGGCCTAAGACTGGAATTGTAGAGATAAAAATATAAGTGAAAACCTTCATCTTGGGGACGGTTTATTAATACTTTATTTCAATATGTGCCAGGCTGAGGCAATTATTGGGGAATTTTTCTGTCTTCTCAAAGTCCATCCTGGTTTTATGTGGCCTAGAGCAGGGTGCTAATTGTCTCCTATGAGCTGCACATCGTTATCTTACATATGGGGAAAACTTGGAAAAATTAGTCCCCAGGGAAAGTAGCACCCTTTGAGGAAACAATCCCTTATGGCATCACAATATCTGTCCTTATTCTATGCCTGCTATTGGTTTCTCACTCACTATGTGCTGGATCTTATAGTTTTTTTCACTGTATTGGTACTTTAATTTGTTGTATTTCTTGTGGCCTGCTGTGGTGTCATGCTGGTGAAGTTCTCTCCTATCTGCAGGATACACAGGGTTCAGGCTGGCGAACGGCTCTGACTCCTGCTCTGGCCGAGTGGAGTTACAGTGGCTCTTCAGGGACTGGGGGACAGTGTGTGACCTGTACTGGGATCTGAGAGATGCCAGGGCTCTCTGCCAGCAGCTGGGCTGTGGAGAGGCTGTAGCAGCACCAGGACAGGCCTGGTTTGGACAGGGCAGTGGACCAGTAACGGCTGATGTGTTTGAGTGCAAGGGCAATGAGAGCCGTCTCTCACACTGTGCTGTCTCTACATGGGGGAGAGCAGGGTGCTCTCATGGACAGGAAGCAGGAGTCATCTGCTCTGGTGAGAATCGTGTATTTAAAACACAGTGACACTCCCTCTGCTTACACACAGAAGCACACTGTTTTCATTATTGAATATCTGCTCTGTTACACACTCCCAGTTATGTAAGAGATGCAAAGATGAAAACACATATTCCTTAAAATGTGAGTGTGTTTTAAACATGTCATATCTATCTCAAATATTCCCTAAGGTGTTATTAGGTTGTTATTTTCTTTCTGATGGATAGATGCACAAATACACTGAGGACTAAAGCTCAGTTTTATATTTATGTTGATATCAATGCTCTAAAAGATTAAAGAAAGTTCTGTACCTCAGTATCCTGTAATTAACATCTGACCTGCTTAATTAGTTTAATTAATAGAGCCCAATTAAACAGGAGCCTGAAAAGAAAGTGAGTCTCAGAAAGTCAAAGTTTACAGATGTTATGTGCAGTTGAGCCCCACACACAGCTGACATTCCACTGGTGAAACATCACTCCTGTGGACCGAAATGAGCTCCTTTCTTCTCTTTTACAGACTCAAATATGACCAGAGATTCACCTGGAGCAGGTAAAGAGAGAATGAGGACTGTCTTAATCACATCAGTGCTGTTTTATTTGTAGTTTCATTTCTGGTGTTAAATTGCTCCTCTCACACAAGGTTAACAGTCTGATTTCTCTCTCTCTGTTTGTTTCACAGACTTCCTTTCTTCAGCTCTTCCCTCTTCCAAAACACCAGGTATGAATAAGCCCCTGTTCTGTATCTCCAGGGCTCTCAGTGTGTGCTGATGTCTCTGTTGCTCAGTGGAATCCCAGATCAGTCAGTGAGGCAACAGCTGTGTGTGTGCAGTTTTTTCAGTGTGTCACAAACACACTCGGGTCTTTGGGATCTACAGGAAACACATCTATCTGAATAATGCAATTTGACACTGGTGGAGCTATTGTCTCTATGCCCAACAGTGGGTCAGAAAAAATAACTTATCTGGTATACTGTTTATGAACAATGTGGAATATGTTAAACTTACTGTATATATTAAATATATATATATATAATATGATATATATATACTGCTTATGAACAATTTGTTACAGTAAGTGTATATATTAAATTAATCAAAAGTCAAGAAACACTGTACTTGAACTGTATCTGCTGTGCCTAGTGGGCCAACTTGTAACAGGAGGTCATGGTGATCTCTTAGAACTCCTGATCTCTGACCCCTGACCTCTAATTTTCTGGTCCTAGATCAGCTATCCCTTAGGCTGGTTGGGAGAGGAGATGATTGTGCTGGGAGGCTGGAGGTTTATCACAATGGCTCCTGGGGGACAGTCTGCGATGACTCCTGGGACCTGGCAGACTCTCAGGTGGTGTGCAGGCAGCTCCAGTGTGGGACGGCCCTCAGTGCCCCAGTGCCAGCCTCCTTCAGCCAGGGAACTGGACCCATCTGGCTGGACGAGGTGGGCTGTCTGGGGAATGAGTCGTCCCTGGGGGAGTGTCCCTCAGCATGGTGGGGACAGCACGACTGTGGACACAAGGAGGATGTGAGAATCCTGTGTTCAGGTAAGGGGAGATAATTAAAATTACAATGATTCAGATAATTGAATCCCACATTGTGGATATGGCTTGCATCTAGAGTGCCTAGATATGTTTGACTTGTGAGGATGTGAGAATCTTGTGTTCAGTAAGTTAGTTAAGTAAAATAATCCATATTCTTAAATTCCACGTTGTGGATATGGTTTGCATCTGGAGTGCTTGAATACATCTTGTTGAGGAAAAGACTGAGCTGGATGCAGAATTAATTTTAAAATAAATATTTATATTTATGATACAGTTGTGAATGCACATATTCACATCCCAGCAAAAATAAATAAAGAGAGAAAGAAACTCAAGATAAATTCTACTTTCATGCCTCAGTCTCTTAGTTGTGCTGCTGCTGAATAGCCAAGCTGATCAGAATTACATTTTGGGTCAGAACCTGCTCATGTAATGGGATTTTAAAGCTCTGTGTGATGCACTGTCCAG
This sequence comes from Lepisosteus oculatus, assembly GCF_040954835.1. Taxonomy (NCBI): domain Eukaryota; kingdom Metazoa; phylum Chordata; class Actinopteri; order Semionotiformes; family Lepisosteidae; genus Lepisosteus; species Lepisosteus oculatus. The sequence continues at coordinate 33,452,912 of NC_090709.1, forward strand.
GTTCTGAATGAACAGAACCACACAGTCACATTCATGTCAACTGTGTTATTGTACAGCTGTCCTTGTTTCATTACGTGAGTCAGTTATAACTGGATTAGTACGGGAAATGAGACTGGTTGCTGTTCACATTGTTTGCTTGTTGTTTCTTTCCAGTTCAGAACTAAACGTTGGGCTGTCTTGTCAGGGTTTGTTTCCTTTGACTTTCCCTGCTGTCTTGACAGATCACACTCTCCTGAGACTGTCTGCAGGCTGTTCAGGACAGGCAGAGGTTTACTACAATGGCACCTGGGGCAGTGTGTGTCAGAACGGCATGACTGACTCCACAGCCGCAGTGATCTGTAAACAGCTGGGCTGTGGAGACAAGGGCACCATCAGTGAGATAAACTCCAGGCTGAGCCCTGATCCCAGATGGCTGGACTTTGTCTCCTGTCGCAAACACGACTCCACCCTGTGGCAGTGTCCCTCCTCCCCCTGGGGTCAGAATGACTGCACAGACCGAGAAGTGGCTAACATCACCTGCTCAGGTACAGAGGGAAGAGTAATGCTCTGTAAATTAGTGTTTTGCCATATTTAGAACAGACAAAAGCTTTAAACTGAATTCTTATTAATTTATCTCCAAACATGTATAAAATGAAATAATTATTATTAATCTTTGAAGGTCCTAGAAAAGAAGCTGACAGAAGCACTCCAGCCCCTCAGGAAGAGCAGCCACAGCAGCACTGCCCAGGTGAGTTCAGTGTGGAAAACAGACAGGGACACCGCAGCCCTGAGCTGAGGAACAGTAACCATACAGCTCTCTTCTAGAGCCACTCAATACCTCACTAACCTCTACTACAGTCACTGAGCTGAAGACACTCAGTTATCTCTCTGCTCTTGTCTACAGTCACAGATCTAATGACACTCGTTAACCTTTCTGTTGACTTTCAGTCCCACTGGCTCTGCGCCTGGTTGGAGGCACTAACTGCTCTGGCCGGGTGGAGCTGCGGTATGAGGGCTCCTGGGGGACAGTCTGTGACGACTCCTGGGACCTGCAGGATGCCCAGGTGGTCTGCAGACAGCTGGGCTGTGGGGACGCAGTGAGCGCAGCAATAGAGGCCTCATTCGGACCAGGAAATGGCGCCATCTGGCTGGACGAGGTGAACTGCACAGGCAGTGAACTTCACCTGTGGGACTGCTGTCACTCTGGACTAAATCAGAGTGACTGTCGACACAAGGAGGATGCAGGGGTTACCTGTACAGGTGAGGATAGTCGTAGAACTGTAGATAAACAAGGTAGCAGATCAATGGAGAAGTTAGACTGATGTCACCCATACTCTATCACTGCTTAATAACTAACTGAACCAACTAAGATCATCAGTCACAAGATTGGGATGTTTTGTAGCCCTGTGTATGTGAACAACACTAGGCTTTAATTCCGAACAAGACACCATTCATCCAGCAATCCTAGATTTGACCTCAAGGAACAAATGTAAAGATTTTCTTTTTATTAAGACCACTCTGGATTCAACTTGCTTTAAAACCAAAGACAAAATAATGACAGTTCTCCTATCTCTTTTACAGGTTTGTCAGAGACAACAGCCAGTCCAGCAACAGCTACAGGTGAACAGAAATCTTCCTTGTCATTGATAACTCCTGTCTTTCTGTCTCTTCAGATTCCCAGTGTTGTTGTAGTGTCTCCTCTCCTCTCTCAGAGTGAAGATCAGTGTTTTCAGATTTCCAGTGTAGATCTTGTGCTAGTGTCCTCTTTCCTCACTGATTTAGTGACAGTCCTGATGGGTTAGATTGGGAATCCTTAGCTATTCTTCATTGATCTTGGGTTCACCCTGAAGCCATGAGAGCCACATATCGGAACAGGAGGAGAACAGGACATGTGTCGAAGTGTATATGAGCCCAAGAGCACTTCTCCTGATCCCTGTTCATCCATTGTCTCCCCCTCTCTCAGGCAGAACCAGGACAACAACCCAGACACAGCCACTGGGAGGCCTGTCTGCCTCGCCCCTGGTCCTCCTGCTGCTGGGGGCTCTGCTCTTCGTGGTGCTGGCCCTGTTAGTGGGGCAGCTGATCCAGAACAGGAATCTGAGGAAAGGTAGGGAGGGAACTCTCCATCCACATAGTGACCTCTAGTGGTCAGTTCTGTCACTCACATGGAACTTATATTTACATAATTACCTTGAGGAAGAATTCAATTCAATTCAATTCAACTTTATTGTCATTAAACTTACACAGGTGCATAGTATAATGAAAAGTGTTTCTCATTAGTCACTCAGGTGCAGTATATAAATAGGACAGAAGATGAGACAATAGACAGTTACACAATAAGACAGTTACACAATAGCAATAATAGTAACATGTAATAACATAACATAAATAACATGTAATCAAGTAATCGAAAACTGTGCAAAATTCCGCAGAGAAAATTTAACAGGACAAAAACAGTGCAAGGTAATTCTTGGAACAGTGCAAAAAAATAGTGTGGTTAAAAGTAGTGTGGTTAATTAATATTGAATATTATTATGCCTGTTACAATTTTACTGGGCTATCGAGGGGACAGTACAATTTTGGCTTACATGTGTGTGTGGTGGTGTAGGAGTAGAGTGGTTGTGGGTACAGGAGGACGTTAGGAGAGATCATAATATGGTGGGAGGGAGTGGGGGCGTCACCAACTTGACAGCTCTGGGGAAGAAGCTATTTTGGAGTCTAGTTGTGTGCAACTGGAGTGACCGGAACCTTCTGCCAGATGGTAGGGGAACAAACAAGTTATGACTGGGGTGAGTGGGGTCAGACATAATTTTGGTGGCTTTTTTCAGACTCCTGGTGTTGTATATTTCCTGGATGGATGGTAAGGCACTGCCGATGATGTGTTGGGCAGTTTTGACCACCCGCTGTAGTGCCTTACGGTCGGATGCGGTGCAGTTGCCGTACCAGACTGTGATGCAGGTGGTCAGTATGCTCTCCACCATACATCTGTAGAAGTTGGTGAGGATCAGTGGGTGTAGGTGTATTTTCTTCAGCCTTCTCAGGAAGTACAGCCGCTGTTGTGCCTTCTTGATGAGACTGGAGGTGTTCAGTGTCCATGTAAGGTCCTTAGAGATGTGAACGCCTAGGAATTTGAAGTTATTCACCATCTCCACCGCAGACCCTTCTATGTAGATGGGGGAGTGAACTTTTACTTGTCTTCTGAAGTCAACAATCAGCTCTTTGGTTTTGCTGATGTTGAGACATAGGTTGTTGGTTCGGCACCAGTCTGCAAGTTGTTTTATCTCCTCCCTGTAGGCAGTCTCATCATTGTCAGTGATCAGGCCCACGACTATGGTATCGTCGGCACACTTGATGATGGTGTTTGTGCTGAACTTAGCAGTACAGTCGTGGATGAACAGGGAGTAAACCAGTGGGCTGAGCACACAGCCTTGAGGGGCACCGGCTGTGCCCTGGTAGAGACCTGGTAGAGGAAACCATTTAAAGTTTAAAAAAGATTATCAACAATTACAGATGGAGATATCAGGAAATTTGCAAATCAAGAAGCATAACATTTATGTGCTGTAATGTCCAAAGAAGGTTTAGTAGTCAATGTTTGATCTTGTACTCCTCTCCCTGCATGTTAACCCTGAGTGGCTGTTTTCTCACACAGCCCTATCTAAGGGAGCACTCGCCCCCTATCATGATGCCGTTTACGAGGAAATAGAGTACAAACTGGCCAGGGAGGGAACCTACAGCGCCCCCAGGAGAGGTGAGTGAAGAGAGTCTTCAGGAGTGATTAGTCTCCATCTTCTGAGGAAGATCTGAGGACTTAACACTTGTAGAAAATCTCACCATACTGGTTTTAAATCTGTAGAGTTTTCTTTCTCAACTGCTGTCAAAGTAAGTGAAGAAAAGCATCATAAACTCTGTGTTTCTGTTGACAACCTGGCTTCTCTCCCAGTAAGAGACAGTGCTGACTGACTGTAGGATTGTTTTTTCTCAATTGGTGTCAAAGTAACTGACACCACAGTTCACAGTTCCTGATCTGCCTTATACACACAAACTCTGAGATACTGTTCACACCCTGCCTTCTTCCACAGCCAGTGGAAGACAATGAGTCTGCTGTCTGACTGCAGGTAATATTGATCTGTCCTCCTGTTCACAGGGAGATTCCTCTCTGACGAGCTGCCCTCTGGATACGATGATGTGGAGGACAGTGAGGGAGACCCAGTACCAGGTGAGGGGAGATGGAGTCAAGGGGCTCAGTGTGGGAGTGAGGAGGTCTTCAGTCCAGTACTCACTCTCACCTCAAACCAGGCTGACGTTTAGAGAACTTATGTAGAAAATCCTGAATTATATAAATATAACCACACGTGTTTCTTCAGTGTTGCCTCACACTAGCCTTATCTCAGTGTAGTGGTTTGATGGGTTTACTGAGACAATTATTAATTGTAGCAGTAATCACGAGGTTGTTCGTTGGGGCTTTTAGAAAATCAATCGTCAGAACAACTAACAACGCACACACACGGGTTCAATACACGGGATACATTTCTTAATATAAACTGTGCACCAAACATATACTAGTCTGCCTGGATACGAACGGCAGACCTTACTGTGAGGGTTATCAATATACAAGGTATATAATCTCGAAGAGATGCAAACACAAAGAGATACACAACAGAGAATATATGTCAATATATATCGTTCGGTTACCAAATCGCTAATCAGTGTTATTACCCACTGTTACTCTAAACTCGGAAGTAAATACATTACTCATGAATTAAATTGATAACAACTTGTGTTGAGGTACAATTGAATTCTCGAGATGCAATGTAGAACATGGGGTTTACTTATCCACTGTGTATGGATTTGGAATTTCCCGGCACGAGCACCAAACCAGCTGACAGGCTCTGTTGCAGCCTCGGTTCCAGCGGTTGTCCAATGGGCTTTGTGTCGGCGTCCTCTGGCTACCGGCCAACCAGTCAAGGTGCAGCTCGGAGTAGGACGGGCGGAGGAATCTGACTGCGGTGCGCAGGGCAGTCGTTGCTCCGAGGGGATCTACCAGCAGTCCGGCTGGCTAGTAGAAAGTCTCTATGCACAGAGTGTGACTGCGAGTCCTCACAAGTCACTCTTTTGCCTGGGAAGAAGCTGGTTCGTTCCCGGTCCAGCGCTGCTTCTGAATAAGCTATTCAGGTTGTCGACGAGGGTCCAACTGTAGGCTGCCGTTGATCAAGCGGAGCATTCACGTTGGTAGAATTCTGAGTACGTACGGGATCCTTGGCCTCGCGCTTAGAACAAAGTCCAAGTCCTTTTGCAGACAACAGCAGTTGTCACGTGATTGTCTCTGAGGATGCGCGAAAATGGCCAAGGAGAGCTCCGATCTGAGCTTGCGCTCCCTTTTTGATCAAGACCCAGATGTGTGCTGATTGGTTGAGAGTTTGGCGGGCATTGGAGACCCACGTGGTTTTACCACGCCCTGCCAGTCCCTGATTGGTTGGTCAAGGTGAGATATAAGTCACTTACTCTTGACACTTAGGAATGCAGTCCAGATGTCCATTCGGCACTCCCTAGACTGATAGGCGCCAATGGTTGACCATTGATCATGATAGCCAGGCTTAGCTAATTGCATCCCCGTCTGGGAGCTTGTTTCTTATCAAAAGAAAACATCTTAAATCAGCCTGCATGAATTCTTTCTCTGTGGCTGCACCACAGAGATGGAGGGTGAGATGGAGCCTACTTTAGGAGCATACCAACGCTTAATTCTGTCTTATTAACAAGCATTGCTGCTACATCAGCAAATCATAGATGCCGAGCAAAACTAGACCTGGTCAATACTAGGGTGCTCTCATTGGTTTTGATAGAAAAGGAGACTGCGGAACAGCATGCTGTAAAAACGGCCTTTCAGATCAGATTAATCAGCGACCCTAGAGTTTTGGCTTAACTATACACCACAAAACATTTAAAATCACACTTTCCAATTACTTTGCAGCTCTATGGTCAAAGTAAGTCTGAGTCCTGAAGTGTAAATTCTCTGTCTCTCTGTGTGGTTCAGGAGACTCGATAACCTCTCTGAAAGAAGAGATCCCAGAGTACTATGATGATGCTGTAACTGTACCTCAGAGTCCAGATGCCTTGTCAGGTGGGTTATTTCAGTCCAATCACATGGGGAAACTCTGCACCAATACACACAACATAAACATACAGCACGCAATTACAAATTTGCTAACAAGGTGTTTTAGACACCTACATCCTAAACCTACATCCCAGAAAATCCTCAAACTGCTACCAAGTATTCAGCTTTTACAGAACACCTACATAAAAGAAAGAGATAAACCAAACCTTCTAAACCAAAGACATTACAACCTACAGTTAAATCTCTCTCTTTGTGAACCCAATTGCTACAAAATAAATGGGAACCTATCTCCCTGTTCTAAAGATGCTCCCACTAGCCAGGAGAGGCACTTTTTAACTAAGGGATTCTCTAAAAAAGAAATAAAAGTTTCTAAAAACAACAGAAAGGCAAGCTCTCTTTATGAGGTTCAAAGACTAAACTCCAGTCTGGACTCCCACAGAGTCTGAATCTCTCTACTCTTTCTTGGATCTCAGCCTCTGAATACGGAGTCTGTACTATTCTGTACCAGTTACATGAAGTCTCTGAGTCTGAGTCTCTCTCTGTGATCTCAGCCCTGCACACTCAATCTGGGTCACTGCTGACAGTGTCCGGCTCCTCTTCAGTATCTCATAGGGTTCACATCACCACCCTCTCTGTCCAAATACAGCCAAACTTTCTCTGCCCTGTTTTCCTTCAACATCTTATTTGAAAATCTAGGAATTGTTTTACATTTATTACAGTTGTGAATAGGACTGGAAATCAGGTTCCCCCTGATCTCCTGTACTTAGAGCCTGGAGTTTTAGATCCTGTGTGATGTTCAGTTAATCAGTGTGTTCTGATGAGCTCCAGCAGTCCTGTGCTCTAGATAACTCAGTGTGCTGATGTGTGACAGTGAAGCTGTGCTCTGTGTGCTTTAGGAAAGCTGATGTCCTCTGTGAAAGAAGAGGCCCCTGAGTACTATGATGATGCCATCACTGTGCCCCAGAGTCCAGACACTGTGTCAGGTGAGTTATTATAAATAAGACTAAGGAGTACCCCCTGTACCAGCCCACAGTAGCCTTTGTCATTAGAAATTAGTCTCAACCTAATTTCATATCTTCAAATAAACACTACCTAGAAGAGAAGAGGTCTCTGACAGGCCAGTCTATGTCAGAATGACAGAGCCATTACTGACCTGCTCTTCTGTTCACAGGGAGACTCCTCTCTGATGAGACACCCTCTGGGTACAGTGATGTGTTCAGCAGTGAGGAAGACCCCACTTCAGGTAAAAGTACAGCCAGGGGGCTCAGTGTGGGTTAGGTATTTCAGGGATGGGAAAGATAATCCATCTCTGTTGCACTGTCATCCAAGACAGGGGGGAATCAGGCATTTTGCAGTAGCGGTAGCTTCACTCTATCATGTCCTACAAGGATCAATAACAGCCAATAAAGACTGAGTGACCTGAATTGTACAAAGTTAGATCACAAAGATCACAGTGTCACTGAAACCCACCTACTGACACACCTAGCCAATCAGATTTAAATTAATTTAAATTGATCAGCAGCTTTAGATTCCCCAAGACCAGGAATTCTGTTCTCTGACTGCAGAGAGAATTACTAGGCTCAGAAATAGGCACAGTCTTCCTCACTGTGGTTTTAGAGCATTGATACTTCATAAGTATAAGTTAATTCTACACTGAATCATCAATTCTTCCAAAAAGATACAATTTAATTAAAAAAACCTATTAAACGCTTTTGAGTACAATATTGTAACATCTATTCTGTATACTATAACTGTTAGCCCACTAATAGCCATTGATATCAAAGCAGAGTACTTCTCAGATACAGTATGTTCTATTATGCTTATTGTTTGTTATGCAAATTATGATTATATCAATAAATTGTATATTGTCTGGTTAGAATACATGAGTGAGACTATAGATTATTATGTTTGATTAGTTCCTAAAAGTCTACAAGTACTCTCAAAATATACTGCTATAATTTCTTATTGTTACAGAAAATTAAAATCCCCATTCACTACACTATTGTGACTATGTAAGTGTTTTAAAAAATCTAGGTACACCTGGGTGATGTCATCAATTCCAATTCCAATTACAGTACATGGCTAGGGGCTGCAAAGCAAGGAGATGTTTGCTGAGATGCTGAGGTGTGAGATTCAGAGATCAAAGCAACCATAAAGTTCTGGGTAAATGATTGTCAATCAACTGTCCAGGAATGATAGAAGGCAAGAGCTACTTCTTGCTTCTACTACTTGTCCAGATCAACTGGAAAGACCAGACTGGAGTTTAGTCTTTGAACCTCATAAAGAGAGCTTGCCTTTCTGTTGTTTTTAGAAACTTTTATTTCTTTTTTAGAGAATCCCTTAGTTAAAAAGTGCCTATCCTGGCTAGTGGGAGCATCTTTAGAACAGGGAGATAGGTTCCCATTCATTTTGTAGCAATTGGGTTCACAAAGAAAGAGATTTAACTGTAGGTTGTAATGTCTTTGGTTTAGAAGGTTTGGTTTATCTCTTTCTTTTATGTAGGTGTTCTGTAAAAGGTGAATACTTAGTAGCAGTTTGAGGATTTTCGGGGTGTTTAGGATGTAGGTGTCTAAAACACCTTGTTAGCAAATTTGTAATTGCGTGTTGTATGTTTATGTTGTGTGTAGTGTTGTTAACAAATATTTAACTAATTGTCTCAACTATTACTTTTTTTCAATAAAGCTGTTCCAAAGAACAAATCTCTTATGTGCCTTTAACTATACCAAATGCTTGGGTATATTCTTGGCAAAATCTTTAAAAGTTGGGGGTTATGATTAATTTATTTTTTAATTTATCTACTCAGTCATTTTTGATATTCACAATTTTCATAATCCTAATAAGTAACAATATTATTTCAATAACTGGCTCATTTGACAAATCATGAGTCTGTCTCTCTGTCAGGTGTCCTCCAGCCTGGCCCTGGAGTGGACAGGGTCCTGCCCACACTGCCCTCTGAAGAAGGAGCCCCTGCCCCTGACAGGACTGACTACGATGATGTTGGGGATGAGTCTCAGGGAGAGGATGGGCGCTGTGAGACTGACAGAGCTGTCTGGGAGAACCTCCTCCAGCAGGTCTAGACACAGAAGAGCTTCACCAACAGAGTCACACAGTCTTACAACAGTTCTGAGCACTGAGACTGTCTGTGACCTGAGTCCACTACACTCCACTGCTTCCACACTGACACTCTCTGTCACCTGAGAGCTCTGACCAGTAAGTCACTGTCCTCATTGACTTTGTCTACAGGACCTGCAGTTTGTGTTTTAAAACAGGGAGACCTTAAAGTTCCCTATTCCACTCAGTCTTTTTTCTTGTACAATATGATATGTTTCTGAAATAAAACTATTAATTGATATAGAATTCTGAATGTAACATTTCTGATGTGCAGAAATGTATATACATTTTCTTAACATTTCCTTTTTAAAAATAAACTTTTTAAAACCATTTTGTCATTCATTTGTAATTTCTTAATTTTGTACAATTAAAGACTTTTAATTAAATATATAAGGAACCTTTGGCCACTCACAATGATAAAATCAACCCCAGAAGGAGAGAATGCCTAAATGTTTGTGATCAATTCATAAGTATGATTTAATCCACACAAGGAACAAAAGGCACTGTCGACAGAGCCAGATACAACACAACCAAAGAGACAACCTGGCTGTTATTTACATTCCCTTCAAATCAAAAGGTTAAGGTAGATAGAAACTTTATTGATCCCATGAGAAGAAATTGCATCTATCTATCTAAGACTCCTTGTCCTGCCTTCAGGAGCTGCTCAATTTAAAACGCAGCATCCCACAGCACTAGAGACACCCCAATATTCACTTTATACTGCACCTCAAATCATAGGTATTTTATAGCACCCAGATTGACCAGTACAGAGCACTAGATACAGTAAAACATCTTCATATTTGAAAGAAATGTGAGTGTTTTGCACATTTCAAGCTACACCAAGTAAACATTTGAGTACCTAAGTCAATATCACCTGGAATGATCAATAATGACCAACATCGGCAACTTCCAAGAAAATCATTTTCACTCATTGAATTTGATCTTCATACTCACCTTGCATTCTCAGCTATAATACTTCAAAATTACACTGCAGATTTGGTGGAAAACTTCACAAATCTGTACAATTGTATTTTAATATCTTGGTATATGTACCTTCATTTTAATATACATGTAAGCATAAATGCTGCTCAGTATATTGTACTTTTGTTGTACTTTTTAAAACATTTTACCTGAGGACGCAAGGGGACTGTTATATCTTGTGATAGATGCAAGACATCTGTAAAAGAAGGTGAAATTTTAATAAAATTGGTAATTAAAAGAAAACCACAACTTGTATGATATTATCCCTCGATATCGAAGATCAGTTGAAGGATATGAAGAAACTATCAAAGAAACAACAGCGATACCAGATGATTTGGGTTTTGAACCAATGATTACACCTCAATAATCAATTTGTCCTCAAAAAATGAAGAGACAGGCATGTTTTGAGCCTCATAATGATCCTCTTCTGGATCCACAAGAAACGTGTTTTGGATGTACTTATAACTTCCATCGAAGAGAGATCTCATCAGTTGCATGCAATTGAAACTTGACTTTTTGGATGGTATTGAAAATATTTTTAAAAAATAAAATAAACAATTTTCCAACGAAGATCTCATGAAGTATTGCCAGGATCTATTCTTAGCGTTTGGTAGTGATAACACTGCTGATGTTGATGGAGTAGAAACGTACGATGCATTGACAGGATTTCTGAAGCGAGAAGTCCTAGAATGCCGCCTATAAATGAGCTAGGATTCATACCAAGAAATACTTTTTGTTTTCCACCCAGAAGGCTGCTATTGCATTACACAGCTTGTGAACATTAGCAGTTTAGGTAGCTTCTGGGCGCGATTTTCTGAAACCGAAACTAATAACAAAATTATTTAAGATGCACCATGTCCAAAAATTGTAAATCGAGACTAGTATTACTACAGAAGAAAATATTTAGCTGAAATATTAATAAGACTATGTAAGTATAAAAAGTAGAACAATTCAATTTATATAACTTATTTTTTATTCTTATTAGAAATGGGATCACACACCGGAAGACACTAACGTTTATCTTCGTTAGAGTGTGTGAATAACAGTTTAACCCAAAATGTTTGTAATTGTGATTTTGTTGAAATGCAATAAATCGCCTATCAGCAGTAACAAATTATTAAGAAAGTAAGAAAGTTTTTCACAAACTGTAAGACGTGAAGAGAGTTTACAGTTCGTATCCTTCGCTTTGTCTTAATTTAAGCGTTCAGGATCCAAGCCCGTGTGTGGATGGTTGTGTTTCTTGAATCTCTTGTAATCATCAAAAGTCGTTGTTTAGTCCTTCAGTACTTTCTCGAGTTGTACCATGGATATTTTATACGATTAATACTATTCATGCTCTTTTGCCTTTTCCTTCACATACGGAAAAAGTTCAAAGTGTCCTTATGGCTGTGCTCCACATCTACACGAAAGCACCTGTAACAGTACAGGACACGCAGTGAGGAGTTCGCGCAGCTTTCAGTTTAGTGCGGAGCCCAGAGGGAGGACTCGCTCGCTGAATGATTTCTCAAGAAATCCCAGGTGAGATTTAAAAGGTGATTTCTTCAACAGCCACGACAAGTGTGGAGACGTTCTCTGGATTTCCTGAATATGACGTTAAAATAGTTCAAATCATTTGTTGAAGTTAACAGAACTAAATGCTTTGGAGGTACATCTAAAACAGCAGAGCAACACTGTAGCACTTCGTGTGTGACTGAACTTAATTGTGTAAACCTGTCTCTCTATGAACACCAACAAAGAGTTCTCACTCAACAGAAGATTGTGATGTGAGCACAATAATAAAAAGCACGTGGAGATGCCAAGGATTGAACCCGGGACCTCATAAACGCGACGCATGCGCTCTACCACCGAGCTACATCCCCAGTGGTGGGTGCTCATGGAGAATGCCTGCAATTTCCCACTTTCGTGTTTCCTCTACTACAGAGTAAATTCATGGGAATGAAGAAATAAGGAAGGAAAAATAATCACATTGAAGCTTCCAGAGACTGGGCAAAAATGAATCAGTTATTTTTATATCCAGTCACACGGGCGACGGTGGTTAATTCCTCGACGGGGGAGTGCTTTTTTACCTCCTTACACTACTGTCTTTCAATTCTGTTTTCTTTGAAAGCGTTTTGCATCTTTTAAGTGCTCTCGGTTAAACTACGCATAGAACAACAGCAGTACTGATGATTTTCATGGACCGATGCACACTTCTTCTGTACAACTCCAGTGATAAAGCCCTGTCTGTAAATATTGTAGAAGAACGAAAAAGGGTGAAACAACGCTCCAACCACAGGAATGGTAACCGGAAGGATCGTGTTCTTATTTAATATGTCATTTTGAGATGCCTTGTCAACGCAGACAGGCGTTAGAGCTGAACAAATAATTTAAAGTGGTGGTTGTAAACATGGAACATGTTATTTCTATACCAGGAAGAAAGGAGCAGACTCTTAAACTCTTTAACTCTTAAGTTAAAAGAGACAAAAACGACACCTAATCACAGCTAACATTAATTAAAATGACATCACAACAGCGGAGCCTTGAGTGAATCAAATTCGTTTTCATTGAATGTCTGTGTCTTCATCACTTTGACCGGGGTAAAGTAAGCTTGATGTTCAAAAACGATTTTGGCACGCCTGTAGCGTTTTTATGAAACAATTGTATATATACAATTGCTCTGTGTATAAAGTACATTGTGAATGTTCTCACAGCCTTCAGTTTGTCTTTTTATTCCACGCACGAATATTCTTGTGTCCATATCACATATCATATAACACAGAACGCCTTCAAACCAAATGCATTTTAAAGACCACGACTCACAACCCCTCCATAAACATATCAGTGAGCTAATTATCCTTTTCTGACAGTCGGGGTTTTGATTGATGCGCAATTACGCACCATCTGGAACACTGGGGGACCGCTGTATACTATGTTCACAACGCAGAAATACTGCTCAATAGAGTTTCATGCGAAAAACCCATATATGACCATAGGAAGCAGAACAGCAGTTTCCAATTACCCAGACTGTCAGCACGGGAATAAAGCTTTGTTTTATTTCTGAAACCCTTTCTTTATTTCCTGTTTTCATTCTGCAGGAAAATTCCTATTCTTTACTCAACAGCTTTTTAAAACAGCACCCATGATGTTCAAATCATGATGTCCATGATTGTTTACACAGAAGACTGGCAGAGCTTTGGGTTGTGAATCTCTTTTTCTCATGGTTTTATTGAATGTGGCACTGTGCACTAGGATAGGGGGATGCTGTTCACAAGCCAATAGCATTTAAACCACAGCACCCACAATGCTGCAAGTAAGTGTTTTACACACTAAGCAGGTCCTCTGACCTTTCCCAGCCTTGCTTTGGGTTGTGAAACCTCTTTCAGTTTTTTTATGATTTTTTCAATACGGCACCGATTAGACATGCAATACACTGGGATAGGGAGGTCCTCTTCATGACTCAATAGCATTTGAAGCACAACATTCACAATGCTACAACCAAGTGTTTTACACACCAGACAGCCCCCCTCACCTTATACAACCTTGTGTTGGATTGTGAAAGTGTTCTTTCTTTTTTATGATTTTTTTAATATGGGGGTCTTCTTAATACATGGGGTACATGCGGATAGAGCCTTAAAAGGTGGCTTCTCAAAGCTCTTTACAGAATGACAACAACAATAAATAAAAATACACAAGATAAAACACAATTACAATATATAGAGGAGATCGTGGATGGTGGTACTAAGAAAAGCAGAGGGGTGAAGAATGGAACCAGTTCAGTAAAGGCTTTTCTAAAGAAGAGGGTTTTGAGTCTGGATTTGAAGGAGTTTAGAGAAGGTGACTCTGTGATATCCTTGGGGAGAGAGTTCCAGAGCTTGGGGGCAAAACAGGAGAAGGCCCTGTCACCCACAGAATGTAGATGGGCTTGGGGAACAGTTAGGAGAGCAGAATTAGAAGAGAGAAGGTTGCAAGGTTGGGAGTAGGGCGATAATAGTTCAGACAGGTACTGAGGTGCCAAGCCATGCAGAGCCTTATAGGTGAGCATGAGAAATTTCATGTTGTGATTTTTTCCCATCTGTAACAAGAAACGTGTGCACTCTGAATTGAGTGGGTGTCAAATTTGTAAACCTGAAATTATTTTTTGTTCATATAGTCATTAAGATCCAAAAGACTTGGACAGAGGTTCAACGAGCCCAGGCATAGAGACTGAGTGTCGAGCGAGCAGGAGCGGTGAGGAAGGAGACTGCGAGAGCATAGATATAGATACTTTACACAAAGTACAGACAGTGCATCAAGACAATATACTGTACAAACAGTAGACAACGTACAAGTAAACAATGCAGACATGTAAACAGTGACTGCAGATGTGCGGAATAAATAAGAAATTAAGGTAGATGTTTCTATTAAATTAACGGTATTCGAAATGTTGCAAAAAGAAAAGCGATTTGTTTTGTAAAAAAATTAGAGATGATTTTTACTTTATACAGGAAAGGCATGTGCGTCAAGTTGATCTTTTTGGATTGCACCATTTGAAAATATAAATTGGAAGTTAGTTTGGACAACTCCTGTTGGATATTGTATTACAAATAAAGTTAAAGATATCATTTAAAATTGTTCATAGGTTTTATCCAGTTAAATAATTACTCTCTAAAGTACTTATTTAAGCATGAGCAGGATGATTTGTGCATTTTTTGTCGGGCTGAAAGGGAACCTTTGGTACATTTAGGTGTGTGTTTGTGAAGTTGTTTTGGACGGACTTGCAGAATTTTGTTTGTAGGCATTTAAAGGTGTTTTTTAGGTTTAAGGACTTTGATATTGTACGGTGTAAGATAACTTTTAAAAAAAACATTTATTTATAGCAAATTTATTACTCATTCTTAGTACATTTCACATTCATAAAATCAAAATGGTCCAATAATACTCCCCTTTTTAGTACTTTTCAGATGGAGTTGAAATATTATTTAAATTATATAAAAATCAATCAAAAGGAAAACATTTGATATATGTAAAAAATATAATTTACTTCGTTACCTCTGGCAGTTAATTTTTTTCTGTTCGTGTTTTTTTTCTTGTATCCATTTCTGCTCCTGTAGTTGTATTTGTAAATTATTCAGGTGGGTAGCTGCGTCAGCATGCGTAGGCTGCAAAGGAACAAGTAATAGGTTTATTCCATGCTGAAAAAAAGAAGAAAGAGAACACAACGTTTCGGCCGTGGAGCCTTCTTCAGGTGTCAATAATGAAGAATAATGAAGAATTGACACCTGAAGAAGGCTCCACGGCCGAAACGTTGTGTTCTCTTTCTTCTTTTTTTCAGCATGGAATAAACCTATTACTTGTTCCTTTGTAAATTATTTACACATTTAATAAAAATAAAATAAAAAATGTCGGTCGTATACGCTACACTATAATATAACGCAAACATCTATTCTGGACTATTTTTTTAAGATTATTATTATTCGACTAATATTTTTGTGGTTCATAGCAACGGTCACTAAGGAAGTTCATCTGATAACCCGGAAGTCCTCTGTTTGACCACGTTTCGCTTTCTCTGTTCAAACCCACGTGTTTACAGCCACCGCAGCTGCAGGAATTGTTTGTGTTTTTCAGATCGACTCTGAAAAAAATGGAGAATCTGTTGCTTAATCTGGAAACTGAGGCGCACTCTTTCATGGAGATTGTGCTTAAATCGATCGTGCACGAAGTTTCGGAAGTTTTCCGAAACCTGACAGATGATTCCGAGAAGTCGATTGAAGAAAAACTCCGCCGGATCTCCCAGGTTCTGGCGAGACGGGTCTTGATTAAAATCATGTCAGTCGACAATGTTTTCGGGGCCGAAATCGCGCAAATGAAGCAGGAAAACGATCTTCACTGTTTCATGGAGGTTTTGCTCAAATCGTTCGTGTCTGAAGTTTCAGAAGTTTTCCGAAACAGGATGTCTGACTCCCAGGACTCGTTTCGAGACAAACTCCGCAGCGTCTCCCAGATCCTGGTGAGTCGGGCCGTGATTAATATCACACAGTGTGTCAGGGACAGTTTCGGGACAGAAATAACGCGAATGAAGGAAAACGAGACCTTTAAAGTGCGACTGCAGCTGTGGGAGAAGGAGTCGGGAGCAGGAGGAGATCAGGGAGGGACAGATCATGTTGGACTCATGCCTCCCTGTGAAATCACTGCAGAAACACATGAAGAAACGGAGCCGTCGGGTAAGTGCAGTGACTTTTAATTAGTAACGTTTGTGTTTAAAAACGGTGTTTTTAACTTCCTCACTGTTGAAACTGTAGAGGAGAGATGCAGAACGAAGTAGGAAAGGTTTGTGATGTTTCCGAGGGATTCTTTTCTGCGAACTAAACTAGTTGTGGTCTGGTTATATTCTCATTAATGTTATTGCTGTTCTTTAAATGTGGACAGAAATATGTCGTCAATTGATACACTTTCTCCATGTGAAAGCCAATTTAGGAGACTTTGGAGTCTTGGAAATATGTTTGTGGGCAGATTATTTATCGATGTGGCGGTAACTATCTCTTCTGTGCAGTGTTAATGTACCTTATTGTACATTAAAGCAGTGTCCAGTCAGCCAGTGTGTCTGTATGAACCCCTCTCTCTCTCAGTGCAGTGTTAATGTACTGGAGTGTCCAGTCAGTGTGTGTCTGTATGAACCCCTCTCTCTCTCAGTGCAGTGTTAATGTACTGGAGTGTCCAGTCAGTGTGTGTCTGTATGAACCCCTCTCTCTCAGTGCAGTGTTAATGTACTGGAGTGTCCAGTCAGTCAGTGTGTCTGTATGAACCCCTCTCTCTCAGTGCAGTGTTACTGTACTGGAGTGTCCAGTCAGTCAGTGTGTCTGTATTAACTCCCCTCCAGTGCAGTGTTAAATACTGGCAATTTAGACAGAACAAATGTTTTCGTGAAATTACATCCCCGACTGTCCTCCGCTGCTCTTTTCAATCTTCTGGAGAGCACAAAAGAGTCTTAAGAAAATGATTACAACTTTGTTCGATCAGCTTCTCCTCCTAGACCCTGTTAATTGCTACGGTGAGTTATTGCTTTGTGCTCTGTTTTGCCGTCTTCTAAATATAGTCTGAGGAATACCCAGCAAAGAAGTGATGTAGCTGGTGTAGTAAAGCAGGCTTTATTATTATTGAACCACTAATGTCAAGACAGCGCTTGCTTTCCCCCCACAATTGGAAAGTAAAATATTAATTTTACGGTTTTAAAACTAGCATATTTTATGTAAAACAAAATTACATAAATTCGACTACCTTCGGTTCGGGAACAAGTAAAGGTTTATTCCCTGCCGGAAAGAGAAGATACAACATTTCAGCTGTGGAAGAAGGTTTTGACGCCCGAAGAAGGCTCCACAGCCGAAATGTTGTTTCTTTTCTTCTCTTTTCAGCACAGGAATATACCTCTACTTGTTCCTTTGCAGCCTACGCATACTGATGCAGCTCCCTACGTGAACTACTTTAGGTATTCATGCTGTATGTATTATTTACATCTGTAGATTATGTATTACTTTCAGATTCATCCTGTTTGTGTTCTAGGTACAATGTTTTGACGTACAGATTTGATTTCGCCACCCCATTTTGGTGAATATAATATTGGTTAACCTGCAGTATATTTTGTAGATGGAATATTTAATAGCAGACATATTCAATAGTACAAAGCTTTGAGGTTCAGCCTAGTTTGCATTGAAAGAAAGCGAATGAATGATTTTCCTCCTACTGTCATTTGTGTACTGGGATAGTCAAGTTGAAATGTCTTTAGTAACACAAAGCCGCGGATAAACAGGGCGGTATCACCAAGTTTTCCCTTCTTTACTTTGCCTGTTTGGAGTCGAGTCTGCTCAACACGAATGAACACAACGCGTCACTCCGTTTTGGTTCAGGGATAGACGTGGTGAGATTCAAGTTCATCAGCCTGCGAATGGAGAAAGGATAAAAAACATATTTAAGAAATTCTGTCCACATGCACTCAATCACTGCAAAAGCAGCAGCAACCACAGGAAGCGTTTTGACCCACGTAACAAACCGGTGACGTCACTTGGGGGGGTGTCCCATGCCCCCCTTTTTGTAACGGTGCCTCTCAAATCCTCATGTACTTGAAGTCCACACTTCTTATGCTGTGTTATGGAGGTGTGGACCTGGAGGAAGGGCTTAGGGTACAGTTTGAAAACTGGGACATGGTCTTATAATGTTAGTGAATAGGGAGGACAAGTTATGCCATGGATAAAAAAATGTGTGTTGAATGTCTTTTAAACCCTCTAACACTGACACAAGAGCAGGATTTGTGGCTTCTGCGGTTCGGAGCCTCGCTTTGTCAAATGTGCTCATCTGTGTGACAGTGAACCCTTTTTTCGGTCTGTCTGGGGGGTGGGGCTCAAGCTACTGTTCCTCAATTTAACATTGATTCATCCTCACTACCAGATAGGGCTTAAGAGCTCATGAATTTAAAGTGAATATTTAACAGGTTGTGATATGTACAGTGGTGTGAAAAAGTATTTGCCCCCTTCCTGATTTCTTATTTTTTTGCATGTTTGTCACACTGAAATGTTTCAGATCATCAAACAAATTGAAAAATTAGACAAAGATAACACAAGTAAACATAAAATGCAGTTTTTAAATGAAGGTTTTTATTATTAAGGGAAGAAAAATCCAAACCTACATGGCCCTGTGTGAAAAAGTGATTGCATTATACATTTGTATAAAAAATTTCAGATTAAAACAAAGATTTTGCATATTCTTTGTTGTATGTATGTATAGTTCAGCCACAGAACCAGGAGAATATGTCTCCTTCTTATAATAATTATTGTGGTTTTGTTTTTGTTACTGAGAGATCTTGCTACATAGTGTATATATGTAAAACCATTTTCTTTTGCAATTCAAGGTTCTGGATCGTACAAAAAATACTTTTCCTTGCTGAAAGTCTAACACACAAGAGAGAATGGTGATATACATAGAAAAATAGGTACCAGGTGATAATTTGTAGCGGCTTCTTGAATATTTATCTCGCAAGAGAGACTTTTTTTGTGGAAACTATCAGGTTTTGATTTACTTTCATGTGAACTCTTGCTCTTAAGATGGTAAGAGATTGCATCTGGTATTGTATGTAATTAAATGGTAATTCTTTTATTTGCTCTGTTTCCTATATTGGGAAAATAAAGTATATACTCAGTAGAGGGGCAGAGTTTTGAGTAGTGTCGTGGGAATTTTCTCTAAACACTTAAACAAACAAACAAGCAGATAGAGATTCTTCATGCGAATAGTAAGCTCTGTGAATTTGCCATCCCCACAGACAGCACAAACAATGAAACTCACCTCATTCGTTAGTGCTGGGATTGTGCCGGTTTGTGCCGTTGAAAGTAGCGTTTGTGCTGCTTTCATTCCCGAGATATAGCGCCTTGTTTTTCCGGTGATCACGTGACCATGCACAGTGACTTTGACCTCCAGTAACCCCATCTGCCAAGTTCAAGCACTCTGTTACCGGCGCGAGAGTAACAATTCTGCAACTCTGTTCCTCTGTTTGCCCAGGTAGGGGGCAGCGGTGGATTTTGCATTTAATATCATTATCTTCTATGTGTTTGTGTGAATAGGAAAATTACATTTGTCTCTAATATCATACCCGTATCAGAAGAGTTTCAAGTGTAACCTTAAAAAGCGACATTAAAAAACAATTGTATGTTCTTGCAAAGAGGCTTTAACGAGTCTTAATACCTCATAACATTGTCCTTTTTTAAAAATCTGAAGAAGTAATCAGTTTCATATTGTCTCCTTCTTATATAAACATAGGCATCAAGGGACGTGTGAAGATTTTTATTTGTGTTTCTGGTCAGACCTTGGTATAGAATACAGCGTGAGGGCACACCTTGACCACTGAAGACACAGATTTGATTGTCTTTGTTAGATCATCAGATTTATCCCAGATGAAGTCGTGTCTTTTGCAGTATGCAATGTAATGACCCAGGACAGGTGGGCAGAACGCAGTGACACCTCTTAATTTGAAGGTCTTCCCATTTAATTCCAGGTTATGTGGAAAATCTGAAAGTTGACTCTCAAAGATATTTTGAGACTGGACAGTGTTTTCTTCATGACTCAGCCAATCTCCCATGTCACCAATTTGAGAGAGACATTTGGATTGGCTTAATTTAATTTGTTTCTGTACAGCCTCCTATAGCCCTGTTACTCCTCTTGCTCTCAGCGTATTCAAATCTACAGAAACAAATGGGATATTGCGTGACTCCACAATGGAGGGGACAACTTGGCGATGAGCGCCGACTCAGTGCTACCACACTAGGCACTGTTAAGAACACTTTTGCTATGATTTCTGAAATGTTACATTCAGCCCTCACTTGTTGTAGCCCTGACTATTTTCGTTGCACCAAAAATGTCCCTCAAAATTTTAGCTCTTAGAACATAAACATCTTTGTGCACACCTTTCTGTGCCAAATGTTTCACCAGTTGTAGATGCTATCTACAGCCTGATTAACATAGCTGCTAGAAGTCCTGCTGTCACAATAGGCACTGCATAGGCACTGACATCAAAGGCACAAGTGTTCAGTACATTCACAGTGTCTCCACTCACCTTTACTGGGGGCAGGTCTCTGCTGCTTCAGTTCCTCATCAGAGCCACTACATCTTTTTTCACAGGAACAGAATAATCTATGTGTAACCACTCAGAATGAGGCATAAGATAAAAAGATGGTTTCCGTTTTTTAGGTGGTGCAGCAAGCCCTCTCCAATTTTCCAAACAACTCAGATTTTATGGATACACCAGTTCTTTGTCCTTTTTGAGCTCTGTTTGTTTTTCAGAACTTATAACAAGTGTTCCGCTCTGCTGTTCTAGAGAGCTGGATGTGGTAGCACTGATAATGGCCCTCTCACACTGCTGGTAAACACCATAAACACCCATTGATATTCTCATACCTTCTATGGGTGCTAGGTGCTTCATAAGGAACCTGTCAACTCATGCTTCAGCACTGATTGTTTTAGGATTTTGAAACCCATCTCCACACTGGCTGAGCTTGCAGTGATGTTCACACTTTTGAAAAGTGGAACCATTAAGCCAGTCCAGAGTGGGAGATATCAAGCAAGCCTGGTGAGATGAGGAACAGTCTCCGGTAGGAAATGCAGGTTATATCTATCACCACTGTCCACAACAAGCAACCTGCATTCTTCACAGATTTTTGTTACCCAGTCTTCCAATGCTGTCGGGCATGCATCAAGGGTACAGCTTGGCTCTTGGTCCCTTGCTTCACCTATTTCTTCTAGAACTTCATCAGAAGGAAAAGCATCGTATCCTTCTGCTATTTTTTGGTTCTAAGTGTGAGGTTTTAAGTGTGATTTTATAGTTTGCAGTTACTCTGTTATGCATGTATACATTGATTCTTTGTTACCTTTGCAGCCCTGCAGCACTTGAGTATATTCTTTTGTCGGGTTGTCTGGCAGCACAGCCTGAATGTTAGTACTGTTAAGTTCCTACCCTCCTAACAGTGCCTGTAGGTGATGAATCCTGGAATGAAGGGCAAATATGTAGAATGAGTACTATGGTGCAACAACATACATTGTTTAAAATACAAAAAAACAAATCCTGTCCTCACAGCGACTTTCATAACCAAACAATGTGTAAAATGTTTAACAATGTCAGAATAACAATGAACAATGCAGAGCTTTAATCCAGTACATTTCCTTGGTCTCTTAAGTGTGGTAACAGTGTAACACACCAAATGATGCAATTTTATACCAACTCTGTACTTCCTTAATATACTCTGTTGTGTGAGGGGATAACTTAATAAAGCTCACAAAACTCATTTTATCCTGTTCTATGCTCTGTGAAGGCAGACCTTAATCTATTGTCAAATGGTTAACTCTGCTACATTTACTACAATAGTGGAATCACCAGTTTCATGCCTGCTGCTTCTGGGACATGATCAATCAATGTAAACCGTGCAAACATTCCCAAAGATGCTCAGAACTTCACAGAGGCAGGTACTTCAACGTACATTATAAACCCCTCTCCCTCTCTACAGGTAATGGAGCAATAGAAAGGCAACAGCTCCTTAATAAGCTATTGCATGCAGTAGGTCTGATATCTACTTTCATACACAATTAAGAATTAACAACCAAAAATCACAAATATGTAGTGCAGTACGTGGAATGGGACCGCTCAAGGTTTAAAAAAAATCAAGCAATTGATGAGTAGTTTAAATCCCCAGAAAGAAATAAGGATGAATGCAAAACACTGTATATTGCTTAGAACTGAAGTCTCAAACAACAAATCGTGGTGAGCTTTACACTTCTCATTTGTTAGCTCTATGATGTCACCCTTTAATCTTAGTGTTCATTTGATGGCCGAATCCCCAGCTAGACCCATGGCCCGGGTTTTATGGGAAATGTTTAATGCAAAGTGTGGAGAAGTCTGATTAACACTCAAAAATGTAACAAAAATGAATTTCACCAAACCTGGGTTAAACTGTGCTTCTTCCCAATTTTTACGTGATTTATAATAATATCCTTTCAGCTACATAGTGCTTCTCTGGAAACCCCAGTGAAAGCGCTCTACAGGTAATGGGGACTTTCCTCCACTGCGTAAATGAAAATAACTAAGTTTTTTACATTGTAATGGATTACAGTTTAAGTGCACATCAAAAAGTCTCTGTATATGTAGATAGAAATCGATAAATTAATATTTTTTAGACCTGCCTACTCACGTTAACTCCAATACCAAGGCCCATCACCACTTCTTTCGTTTATGATATGTTTTTAAAGCATTGCATTCACCACTTAATCATTTCAGCTTTCACATCAGCAATTTGTAACATGTCGGAGATTTTTTGGGGTTCAGTTCTCCTTGTAACACTTACAGAAACAAAACATTATAATTTAAATTCAGAAGTGTGACAAATCCTTTCAAGTTTCACTTGCATGTGTAGAAATATGATAACGACAAATGCAGCTTACTAATTTTTGTAGTATTCCCCGCGATATGAAACAAGTTTCTCAAATATCTTTACTTTAAAATAAATTCATGGGAACGTCAACGTAGCATCATAATTACAGTATAGCATTTCTAGTTTGTAAAGTAACTTACGATTTGGAAGAAGAGGTCTTCGCCAGAGATGCAGATAATAAATCAAACATCAACTCCAAAGGCTGGGGTCAGCTGATCAAGAGATCACAATTGAAAGATCTGGTGATCGTGAACTTGCGGTTTTGTATGGAGCTGATGGCACAGAGTGACGTCACGACCAGAAAAAGAAGGCGCTATATTAAAATGTAAAACATCCACCCCCACCCGACCAGACAGAGTCGGAAAACAAATTGCATTCATTGTTTTCATCACATCCAGTAATTTAAGTACTGAGTGTGTTGGTACCTGTAAGCGTCCTTGTAGTCATATCTGTGTATTCAGAGGTCAAGGTGTGCCCTCATGCTGTATTCTACACCAAGGACTGACCAGAAACGCAGATAAAAAAACTGTGAGCTAACTGTGAGCGTTTCATGTTTGCGCATAAGACCCCTGTAAATACAAACACGTGGATAATGCCAGTTTTTCAGAGAACCTAGATATATGTTCAGTTCTGTTCTGTGAAAATAAAAATATTTCCCAATATTGCCACGGTGTTCATGTGTGAGATGGTAAGACTCTTGTTTCTCGGATGTGTTATGAACTTGTGTAAACTTTGTACATAGTGCCCCTTAAAAATAAAAGTCCTGAAGTCGTAGTTCCTTTTCACTTTGGCTTTTCATATAAAAGAGCAACAGTGGTTCAGAATGTTGCAAATTCAAGTCTTTTTAAATACGTGACTCGACAGACAGGTCGAATCTTCACACGTCCCTTGATGCCTGTTTATTTAAGAAGGAGACAATGCGAAACTGATTACTTCTTCATATTTTTAAAAAGGGACAATGCCATGAGGTATTAAGACTTGTTTGTTAAAGCCTCTTTGTAAGAGTATACAATTTTGCTAATGTTCGCTTTTTAAGTCTACACCCGCAACTCCTCTGATTCGGGTATGATATTGGAGACAAATGTAATTTTCCTGTTCACACAAACACATAGAAGATAATGATATTAAATGCAAAATCCACCGCTGCCCCCTACCTGGGCAAACAGAGGAACAAAGTTGCAGAATTGTTACTCTCGCGCTGGTAACAGAGTGCTTGAACTCGGCAGATGGGGTTACTGGAGGTCCAAGTCACCGTGCATGATCACGTGATCACCAGAAAAACAAGGCACTATATCTCGGGAATGAAAGCAGCAAAAATGCTATTTTTAACAGCACAAACCGACACAAACATAGCACTAACGAATGAGGTAAGTTTCATTGTTTGTGCTGTCTGTAGGGGGGCAACTTTACGGAGCTAATTAACCCCCTTCTCAGTGTAGTGTTAATGTACTGCAGCATCCAGTCGGTGTGTCTGTATTAACCCCTCTCTCTCAGTGCAGTGTTAATGTACTGCAGCATCCAGTCGGTGTGTCTGTATTAACCCCTCTCTCTCAGTGCAGTGTTAATGTACTGGAGTGTCCAGTCAGTGTGTCTCTATGAACCCCTCTCTTTCATTACATTGTTAATGCACTGTAGTTTCCAGTCAGTCTGTCTGTATTTACCCCCCTCTCTCAGTGCAGTCTTAATATGCTGTAATTTCCAGTTTGTCCTTGTCAGTATAAATCCCTCACTCTCAGTGTAGTGTAAATGTACTGTAGTGTGCAGTCAGTGTGTCTGCATGAACCCCTCTTTCTCAGTGCAGTGTTAATGTAAATGTAATGTATTATTATTATTTCTGTAGTCTTATTTTTTACATGGTAAAATTGATTGCGAGTATACTAGACGTGTGTTTGTGTAGCTTAAAGCTTACAGCTTTAGCTTGAAGCTTTTAAGATCTCATAGCCTCAGCTATCATTACTATGCTAATGTTACTCATATATACATACATACCAAACCTTATGCTGATGTGACTGTCTCTATTCTAATTGCAGCTCTGACATAAGAACTTGGATGACTCAAAATGTCCTTCATGTTAACTGTGACAAGACTGAAACCATGCTTATTGGCACCACCCATCAACTTTATAAAACCTGTAAGAAACCCTATCTGTAGATGGTCTTGTACTTGAGCTTCAGTCTAAATTGAAAAACTTGGGGATGATATTTGACGTTCGACCCACATGCGCAGAATGTTGTCAAAACATCTTTCATTCACTTCAGAAATATTCCTCGACTACGCCCTATGTTATCACTAACTGTGGCTGAAAAGTGTTGTCTAATCTTGAATCGACTTCTGTAACGCTCTACTCTCTGGGGTTTCTAAATCCCCATTGAACAAACTCCAGTATGTCCACAATTCGGCAGCCAGAATCCTGACCAGGTCTAGTGCAAGTGTTCACATTACTCCTATCCTGGAGTCCTTGCACTGGCTTCCTGTCAAGTTTCATATTGACTTAACAATCCTCCTGCGCACCTATAAGACTCTCCATGGCTCCGTACCTGTCTGAGTTATCACCCTACTCCCCACCTCACAACCTTCGCTCTTCTAATTCTGCTCTCCTTACTGTCCCTCAAGCCCGTCTACATTGTATAGGTGACAGGGCCTTCACCTGTTATCCCCCCAAGCTCTGGAACTCTCTCCCTAAGGATATCGGAGAGTGGCCTTCTCTAAACTCCTTCAAATCCAGACTCAAAACCTTCTTCAGAAGAGCCTTTATTTAACTGTTCTTTACCCCTCTTACCACCATCTACTGTCTCCTCTAACTGTGTATTCTCATTGTGCTAATTTTGTGTATTTTTTGTTGTAGGTCATTCTATAAAACGCTTTGAGAAGCCACCTTTAAAGGTGCTACATAAAATAGTTTTTTTATTATTATTATAAAGGTCTTGTTTTCTTGTCCTGTGTTTACAGGCTCAGAGGCCAGTACTCTCTCTGAACCTGGGGAAAGGGCTCCTCTTGAACAGCAGCACAGTGAGGAGGAGTGGGGCTCCAGTCTGATGCAGGAGACAGTGCTCACTGCCGCACAAGAGAAAGAGAAACTCAGGGAGCAGCACACAGAGAGCAGACAGAGTGTCAGGTACCTGGACTCTGTGCCCACGATGAAGACAGACCCTGAGAGTGAGACACCTGGGCTCTTTGTATGTGATGATTTTATAGAGAAGATGAATAATCTGGACTCGAACAATATTACACAAGGTTGTAATGAATTGGGCTGTGTCTCTGTACAAGAGCACAGTGAAGAACTGGATGTCTTTAATCTTACAGAGCAGGACATGGAGCCCCAGTTGATTGACTGTGCAGAGCAGCAGACTGATGTACCTGGTGAAGAGAACAGTGTTGAGATACAGCACCGAGAGGAGAGTCAGTACAGGGAGGAGCAACAGCAGCTCCTACAGGGCTTGATAATAATTAGGCCTTGTTCTGTTCAAGTGGAGAGACTGTCATTGCACAGTCTCAAACAATCATGTAATCCCTTAGCATCTGATGACTTAACACACAGGTTTAATAATCTGGTTACTGAGAAAATCGTTGAAAGTTTTAATGAACTGGAGAGTATGTCTGTTCTTGGGCAAAGAGAGGAACAACTGAATGAACTGGATGGTTTAAGTCTCAGAGAGCTGGAGATGGAGCCCCAGATGATTCACACTGCTGAGCAGCACACTGAAGGTCACGGTGGAGAAAACAAATCTCACTTTCAGCACACAGAGCAAGACCATTCCATGGAGCATTTGCAGAATAAGAGACCCCAGCACGATCAGGGGATGAGGAAGAATCACTCAAGGCCTTGCTCAGATGGAGTGGACAAACTGATATTATGGCACAGGGAGGAGCAGCGTTTCTGTCAGTCTAGCATTTCAAAACCCTACCAGCACCTTCACACAGGAGAGAGACCTTTCAGGTGCAGTCAGTGTGGGAAGAGTTTTAGTCAGTCAAGTAACTTAATTATCCACCAGCGCATTCACACAGGAGAGAGACCGTTCAGCTGTAGTCAGGGTGGGAAGAGTTTTAGTAAGTCAAGTAACTTAATTATCCACCAGCACATTCACACAGGAGAGAGACCGTTCAGCTGCAGTCAGTGTGGGAAGAGCTTTAGTCGGAAAAACCACTTACAATCACACCAGCGCAGTCACAATGGAGAGAGACCATTCAGCTGCAGTCAGTGTGGAAAGAGTTTTAGTAAGTCAAATCACTTAAGAAGGCACAAGCGCATTCACACAGGAGAAAGACCGTTCAGCTGCAGTCAGTGTGGGAAGAGTTTTAGTCAGTCAAATAGCTTAATAGCCCACCAGCGCATTCACACAGGAGAGAGACCGTTCAGCTGCAGTCAGTGTGGGAAGAGCTTTAGTTGGAAAAACCACTTACAATCACACCAGCGCAGTCACAATGGAGAGAGACCATTCAGCTGCAGTCAGTGTGGAAAGAGTTTTAGTCAGTCAAATCACTTAAAAAGGCACAAGCGCATTCACACAGGAGAGAGACCGTTCAGCTGCAGTCAGTGTGGGAAAAGTTTTAGTAACTCAAGTAGCTTAATAATCCACCAGCGCATTCACACAGGAGAGAGGCCGTTCATCTGCAGTCAGTGTGGGAAGAGTTTTAGTCGGTCAGGTCACTTAAAAACCCACCAGCATATTCACACAGGAGAGAGACCATTCAGTTGCAGTCAGTGTGGGAAGAGTTTTAGTCGGTCAAGTACCTTAATAACCCACCAGCGCATACACACAGGAGAGAGACCGTTCAGCTGCAGTCAGTGTGGGAAGAGTTTTAGTCAGTCCAGTACCTTAATAACCCACCAGCGCATTCACACAGGAGAGAGACCGTTCAGCTGCAGTCAGTGTGGGAAGAGCTTTAGTTGGAAAAACCACTTACAATCACACCAGCGCATTCACACAGGAGAGAGGCCGTTCATCTGCAGTCAGTGTGGGAAGAGTTTTAGTCAGTCAAGTGACTTAAAAACCCACCAGCGCATTCACACAGGAGAGAGACCATTGTAGCGGCAAGGTTTATTAAAATACAGGAATTAAGTTTGCTGCTCCCTTGCCAGTCTCTCTCTCCTTCATCTCAAGTGGTGCTTGATACAGAGAGGCCTTTCCATTTGGTTCACATTTAAGGTGTTTTTCTAGCTGATAGAGTGTTCTGATAAGGAACAACTCCCAAAGCTGAGACACATGAATGGTCATCTCTGGTGCCTCACTGTCTGGGAGATTCCAAGGGAGAGTCTCATCCCAAGTGGTTTACAACCCCAAGGTCAGAGTTCATGGTTACTCATCCTCACACGGGGCACCAGTAAATGTAGGCATCCTCTCACGAGGCACCAGTAACTGTAGGGGTTTGTGCATTTACTGGGACAATTGTTAATTGTTGCAGTAAGTCACAAAATGATTCTCGAATGCCCATGGAACTTTCAACCAATGAGCGACCGTAGTTCCTCCAGGTACAACTCCAGCTCCTCCTGGACATCTTCAGACTCGGCTCAGACAGTCACGTAACGGCCAGTGTGTCCCAGTGCCAGGACTTGTTCTAAGAGTCGAGAACGGAGGTTGCCAGCATGTAACCAAAGGATCCTACCGAGGTTAGCCCAGCAGCAAGCCTCGTGAACCCACCGCAAACGCTCACCTGATCGACGAGTGAACTACGGTTGGAACTGTGGACAGCTGAATATCAGTATTCAGGACTCGCGCTACATCGGGAACGAACCGGCCTTCTTCCTGTCTAAAGATTGTGACTTATCTGCGTGCAAACTCTACTAGTTTCAGCCAACACTAACTAGCCGGTCTTCAGAGAGCATCAGCAGCGCACCGCAGCAGAAACCAGCACTGCCTTGCACCGGGCCAGAGAGCGCCGATTGGACACGGTAACAGCCTGCCACTGCTTCTTTGCGTCCGCGGGAGATCTGAATCCCCATAAAGCGGATGAGTATTCAACATTCTGCATTACAGCTCGAGAATTCAATTGTTACCTCAACCTGAGTTGATAGCAATTTAATTCCTATGAGTCATGTACTTGCTTTTGAGTATCTAATGTACAAGTTGTAACAAAGTTCATTTACAAAACAGTCTAAATGAATGATATTACAGAATGTATGTCCGTCTTGGTTTGTAACTCTTCGTTATTGAATATATACCTTTTGTATACTGCTAACCCCCTCTATAAGATCTGTTATGTTTATGCACATTTTATGTATTAATAAATGTATTGTCGTGTATTAGTATCCAAGTGTGTGCGTTGTTTGAGTTATCCTGCAAGGTTGTTTCTAATAGCCATCAGAAGAATAATTTTTGTGACTTGCTGCTACAATTAATAATTGTCCCAGTTAAGCGCAAAACCCCTACATTTACTGGTGCCTCGTGAGAGGATGCCTATAGAGTGAAGAACAGGAACATGTAAGATGATTAATATACATTAATATACCCATCCACTCTAATCAGGGTTGTGGTGGAACTGGAACAATCCTGGCAAGCAGTGGATGCAAAGCAGAGTATCGCCCATAATGTGACACCAGTCCACCTGCAGCACCCAGGGGTGGTAAAGAACATGACAGTAAGAATACTTTCAAACAACAAAAAGAGTAAATTACATATATATGATATTTTTACAGTTTGGTGTATTCATTTTTATTTTCTCACTATTACAGGTCGAGGAATGGATGCAAAGAAAGAGTTGTGTCAACACGTGGGCACAAAAATGGTAATAATTGCTTTAAAAGAGCACAAAACCTCAAACAGCAGCTAACTTCCTTTGCATTGAGTGAAGAAGAGGAACATGTAAGTTGATGGCTACATTAATATACCCATCCACTCGATTCAGGGTTGTGGTGGAACTGGAACAATCCTGGCAAGCAGTGGGTGCAAAGCACTATCGCAGATAATGTGACACCAGTCCATCACAGGACTCACTCACACCATGGCCAATTTTCATAGAAGCCCATTAAAATCCATGTCAATACAGAACAACAGACCTCCACCTCCATAGTTTCCATGTTGTACAGTATTTTGAGAAAATCTGGAATGTACCTTTCTTGCATTTTATTTGTGTTTTATCAGATGTTTAATCTTAAACTAAGCTGCAGTCTGTGGGATCTGTAGGATTCCGGTCACGCATAAGGATCCTCCAATTCTACCTATAGGTTCCCTGACACAGACGAAGGCAGTCCGGGTGTCCGTGTGGCGGCGCAGAAAAAGTTACAGAAATTTAAACGCCCTACTAAAATGGATTAGTAGGGTGATGTCCCATTTTATTAGAAAGAGATTTGATCTCCTGACTGTTACTCTCACTAATATAATACTGTCT
Source organism: Lepisosteus oculatus (assembly GCF_040954835.1). NCBI lineage: Eukaryota > Metazoa > Chordata > Actinopteri > Semionotiformes > Lepisosteidae > Lepisosteus > Lepisosteus oculatus. The sequence continues at coordinate 33,483,338 of NC_090709.1, forward strand.
GTGTTGTTATCAGTTACAGTTACTCCGACATCGGGACTCATTACAGCTCGTGACATTAATTACAATTAATTAACTCTTTATCCTGAGTGTCTTCAGTCGTGAACAGAGGTCCGTCCAATTTCTTTGCGCTGTATCCAGTACAGGGTCGTGTCTTTCACACTAATGAAATGTAAAGAATGAAAACACATTGAAACAAGCAGTAAAACGGGGGAATTTATTAAAATGAGACTGTATTAAATACGAGTGACCCAGTGGGCAAAAGACGTATAATATACGTCTATTAAACGCATACCTTAGACGTCTAAATGTGGTCTGCAATTCGTCTGGAATGAAATTCTTATATACGTCTATTGTTATACGTCAATTATACATCTATGATTATATGTTCATTATACATAAATGGTTGAAGTTCTATTATACAGATAAATTTAGAGGACTATTATACATATATGGTTGGAGTTTTGGATAACTTTAGAGGACTATTATACATATATGGTTAGAAGACTATTATACGTATATGGTTAGAGGTCTATTATACGGATAACTTTAAAGGTCTATTATACATCAAAGACAGGTTTTACAGGTGTAGAAACTAGTAAACCAAGAAATGATTTGGTTTCAAAATTTATTCTGAAAATACACATTCACATCTGAAAAACATGTATTTCAAATTATACATTGTATACAATCAATCAACAATCAACATATGGGCAATAATCATAAAACAAACACAACTAGTCTTAAACCTCAGCTACAAATTCTGTATACAGTATAGTAATGACAAACAAACTACATTAACACATTATCTAACTCAAAACCACATTTTCATTCAAATATAAATTTTAAAATGTACAACTTCTATATTTCCAAGAAAAAAAAATATTACAGTGGAAGTTAAGACTATTTTTGTCTACCATTTGCAAACCCTTTCTAATTGTCCTAACAGTTAGAACCAGAAACTTATTATTTTCAGTGTACAGATCTCCTGGCCCCTTGCCTTGCATATGCATTCTTCAAGTTATGCATTGCGTGCTCCTTTATTTCTTTTTCTGTCGATGTAGGGTAGGACTTCAGCACCGCAGCTAGGAGAAAATTATATAATATTACTACTCAAATAAATGAACCATTAAGGTTTACTTAACTCAAAGCTGAAATAAACAAATAAAATTTGGCTTGCATCATAGCGATTGAGCAATAAAGTCTGAAAACCAAATTCAGACATTTATTTTAGACATTTTTTCCACTCAACATTTATTTACTCAAATATATAGGATCAAATATAGTACTGTAATCCTTATATTTTAAAAGACAATTTTGCAGTTTTACACCTTGCACATTCAGTGGTTAACACATAGGTATCTATAAGCTCAATTCTGTGGATATGTTAACTTGATCAAAGTAAAAATGTAATGTAAAAACATTTTTAAAAATCAACAAGCAATACCTTGACAAGACTGAACACACTCTCTCTGACATCACTGCCACCTACTCATCGAAGTTGGTTTATTTGGAAATAATATTATATTCGAAATAATATCAGAAGCTACTAGATCTTCATTAATCAACTAATCAGACATACCCATTACACATGACCATTCAATGAAACGAACACATTTTCACGTATTAACTGCACTTTTTTGCAGTATTTTCTGTGTATAAATACAGTGAAAAAAAAATTGTAGTAGCGTTTTAGAACATGAAAACACTTTATTTTGCCATTAAAGGATAAGCAAGATTATACATTATAAACTAAAAATATGAACGTATGCCAGAGATGGATCATATTAATCAGATGTAGGCTATAAAATTATGACCTATCTGAAACCTAGAATATTAGTAGTGAATATTTTCGACACCACAGTGAGAATACAATATCATACCAGCAGGTTTTGATTGTCCATGCTGTCAAGTGCTTGCTCGTATGCACAGAACTCTTCCATTGTGGTCAGCCTCCTGATGTGGAATTGGGAGTCCACCGGTTCTGTGGACCTACTCAAACGCCTCAATTCATCCCTCTTCTCTTTTAGGAGGCCCAATACCTGCTTCTGAAACTCTGAAATTATTTACATTTTATATCAGCATTTAAAAGGAATTAGGTTAGGATTTTCTTAGACTATTGTCACATTAGCATAACTGTAGTGTTGCTAATGTGCTACATGCAATTTATAATCTTAAAAAGTAAAAATTCCCACATCTGTAGTTCATTTTAACTGTACTTCCTTCTGAAAGAGGATATCTCTCTCTCTTCTGTTCTGGTCTGGACGTGGTCTGCTGCCTGGGAGACTCTGAAAAGAATTCAGTTATGGAAAACATTTACTTTATCACACAACTTAATATTTCAATTTAGTCATTTAGTCTGTCATTGAACTAGGATTCTATCAACAATGTCAATTAAACTCCATTGGTGTATTTATTAAAAACATAGCTTCAATTTTGAATATGTTTGTGTCGTTTGTAGCATTGTGGTAAAAGACAATTTATTTTTATATTGTATACGAGCCTACACATAATTAAAATACATTCTGTGTAAAACTATAATATGCGTAGTTTTATTTATTACTTTATCCAATAAAAAAGACATACTTTTTGACAGTCTTCCAGGATCATTTCTGCCATCTGGCCAATCCTGGTTTGATACTAGAAATTAAAAAGTTAACAATAATCTCATACTTAACAAATCTATCATTTGCAGAGGGATGATAAACTATTCTTAAATTTAATAATTTAATTAATATGATACAAGTAATGTACTAAGTACTGAGGAGGCATGGTGACTCTGGGGTTCAGTTGAAGACTTTGGTCTTATAACTTGCTTAGGACTTCGAACTTTGCGTGGTGAGGTCACAATTTGGACTACCTGGGCTGTTAATATAATATTGCAGATTAACTTAATATTTAAGTATGGACGTAAAATTTTCACCAGTCCAATAATCTTTTAATATAATTCGCTTATGGTAGACAGTTCTCCAGACTTAGGAAAGTATAGTGACATAACCTCAGACGTAATAAAAAAAATTAACTTGAGAATTTCATAGAGTAATTAGATGTAGGCAAGAAATGTAGTAATAACTTCAGGAATGTTGAAGCCAGAACTTAGCACCGTTTTTTTTCCTTGGGGAGGTTCTCACCTTTGATTGTTGGGCTTCCATAACATAAAGAATAGTGTTAACTTGTCTTTAGATATGATTGATGATGGTTATCTTCTAAGGACATTAAGAAAACATTTTAACTTTGATTGCAATAACCTACCTTTAAGCATACTTGAACAGCTGAGTGAGGTCTGGGAGACTCTCTTCCTAGGAGAGAACCTCAGTTTTGGGGGTGGCACTGGCAGCTTCAGTGGCTTCTTCTTTTCTAAACAGAAAAAATATGGCAGTAAAATATTTACAAGTTCGGTAGATAGATTTGGCCTTGCTGGGTCAGTCTGTGCCTCATCTACAAGGTCAGTAGATTCAGGACTGGGGTCATTTACATCAGATTCATCAGAGTCAGAAATTTCAACCTCGTTCAAGATTTCTTCTTCAGAAGTAATAACTTCTTCAGTGTACCCATAGTCATTTGAATCCTGGTGTGTAATGTCATCACTGACACAAGCACCCATATCACCAGACGACTGTTCCACATTCTCATCCTTGGTGTCATCTATGTGAAAACTGTCATCTTCATCATCTTGATCATCACTGCTGGATTCTGCAAGTGCATTTAGCTCTGCACGTCGCTTCCTCCATCGGGATAAATAGTCCTTTGACATAAAGTCTGATTTGGTGTGCCCCCTGTGTGCTGATGTGCACCTACAGATAGTTGTAACACATGCAGTTAGTAAATAAACAGCGACTGCTGTATGTAAGGTACAATAAGGACTATGGAATATAAAAGGAAATGGTATCAACTTTTCTTAAGAAAATAGAAATATTGTCATTCAAAGAAATCAACATTTAATTACATTTTTTCAGGCAGGTGGCAAGACCCCCTCGTGAAACTCCTGTATGCAAAGCTGTGTAAATAACTTACAGCACTGTTGCACGTTTTAGACCGTACCGTACGCTCTGTAATTTTCGTCAATTCCCATCAGCAGTTTCATTTTTGGGATTTTAACAAAGATTTTCCAATGTTTACATGTATATAATCTAATTTACATATAATTATATAAGGGTACATATAATTTACATTTATATAAGGGTTAAGAACAAAATGACTGAGATGAAAATGTTGTTAAATTTAAAAGGGTGAGTAAAAAAGGTCACACTACGCAGGTATTTCCCGTATATCATTGTCTAGTTAAATCTAGAAAAAAAACATTATTTCAGAAATCACACAGAAAGGAGTATAACACGTGATTATTTTTTTCCATAAAAAACATATCGTTATTCCTTAAAGTTGTCTTGCTGAGGCAATTCCAATTTCTAAGAATATCCATATATTTTTAGGAGAATCAGAGAAAATTATCATCACATACTTTACAAATCCATGGGGTACTATAAAATTAAGGGTTGGTTAGCATTGACATTGTTAATGGTACATGTTACATACTTCTTTTCAATGACCCGTTGAACATGTGCTGTTTTTTCTGATTCTCAAATTAGAGAAACGGCAAAATGATTTTGTGTAATCTTCCCCTTCACACTATTTTTATGTGCCATTTTTTGCTTATTAATGTAATATTTTAATCCAAATAATATTAAGTAATACTATCTGTATGTATTCAGATAGTATTATTATTTATACTTACTCGTCAAAAGAGGATTGCTGAGATTTCTGCGGATTTCTTCTACGATTGAAAAACGTGGCCAAAATGGCGACCAACGAATACTAGCAATGCAATGTGGTATATAACCGGAAAATATGCTGGGTTAGATATTTTCTCAACATATGCGTTTATTAATGTTGTCGATATTATGGTTTTAATTTAACATTGATAATACATTGCGGCTATGTGCCCCCTGCTATGTGCTGATGTGCAATTTTAACGCATGCAGTTGGTAAGGATCGGTCACTGTTGTATGGTATTATATATAATGACATTATGGAATAGGATGGGGACAGGCCTGGCATCACGTGGGGAGGGGGGAATATCGCCCCTTCAGTTTTGGGCAAAAAGATTTACTTAACTTAACTTGCGCCCTAAAAAAATAGTTGTACTTTGTCAATGGTCAGACAACACTAATTGACACTAACAGTCACTCGGACTGTTTGATGTGCAGGAGTTAATTTATTTACTATATTTATTACTATAATTACTATATTTGTTATACACGTGTAAATAAATTAATTATTGCGAAAAGAATTTACTTCGTACACTGCAGATTGCTGTATACTCCTAGTTGCGGCACACACGATATATACGGTAAAAAGCCTCAGACACTGTGTTAGATGTGTTTTCGACGTCATATGTGCATTTATTAATGTCGTTGATTTTACGGTTGCAATTCAACGTTGATTATACATTGTGGCGATATATATATACGTATAGACGTATTTTCCCCATGGTATATATGTATATTCGACGAATCACTGCCCACTGGGTCAGTGTCTGGTCTGCTATGTAAAAGAGGCAATTTACTCTGAGAGCAGGCTCAGTGCTTACTGAACGCAGATGTCTCAGAGTGGTGTGTCCAAGTGGCTGTAAAAGGCGAGCATTCTTGGTTATCAGTGCAGAAGAAATATTGCCTGCTGGCAAAAAAAGCTATTTTTTTAACCTGAAACTTGTGATTCGAGAAAAGTACCCACCCGCCAGTCCCTGTGGCACAATTGGTAAGCGCGTTTGGCTGTTAACCGATAGGTTGGTGGTTCGACCCACCCAGGGACGGATTTATTCTGTGATTTAAACATTGTCTCCGCAAAGGTCGATTGGATTTCTCAGCAAAACCTTAACCATTTTAATATTTGCAGGAAATGCAAGTGTTTAACATGTGTCAGAATCACCAGGAAATGTCCAATAATAGTTCAGGTGGGTAGCTGCGTCAGCATGCGTAGGCTGAAAAGGAACAAGTAATAAGTTTATTCCATGCTGAAAAAAAGAAGAAAGAGAACACAACGTTTCGGCCGTGGAGCCTTCTTCGGGTGTGAGTTGTCCAATTGTGAATGTCCAATAATGCCTAACAACACAACTTCCCAGAAAACCATATTCACCCAAGAAAAATGATAGTCGAATCGGCATTTATACTCCCATTGCATCTTCTGCTGAAATATTTTAAAAATACAATGCAGATTTGTTTGAGAACTTGACAAGCATTGATACGTTAGCACTCTGCAGTTGGATTTTGATATTTTGACATATTTACCTTAATTTTAAACACGAATACTGTATAATCTATTGTAATTTTGTTGAAATATTAAAATATGTTAGCTAAGGATGCAAAAGGGTGAAAGGGAAAGGTCAGAGGGTATAGTAACAACAAGGTTAGGATTGGTGGAGGTGGTAGGGGTGTTGATGGTTTTTCTCTGTAGAGGATGATAGAGTTTTTTATCCTTCTCTGAAGTGAGAAGCTGGAGTTGGGAGTTGAGGGATCTGATGAGGTTAGTTATAAAAGGAAGTTGATGTGGAGCTTTTAGCCATAAGGATTCCTTTATATCTTTGATTTTATCATCAAAGATAAACTGGAGTCAGCAAAGATAAAAAGATAATTATCTTTGCTTACTGCCCTGTCTTTCTCACACCTGAAGAAGGCTCCACAGCCAAAACGTTGTGTTTCCTTTCTTCTCTTTTCAGCATGGAACAACCCTTTACTTGTTCCTTTGCAGCCTACACATGCAGGCACAGCTACCCACTTGATACTGTATATAACATTCCTATAATCACAACTATGAATGTCCACTGCAGGCATTTTTTCCATGATTAATTATTCTGGCATTGAAGCGTATTTTATGTCATAATCACTGAAAAAAGACGTTTTGTACATCCAGATTTTCTATATACTTTAACACACCATGTTCAGAATGTCACAATTCAGAAATGCAACAGTGAAGTGTCGTAATTACAAATGTCCATGATGAGTGATTCTGTCTCTCTTACCTTAGTGTTGGAATTTTAATATGTTTTGGTAATGAGGAAGGAAGGACATGCCATGTTTACAGGGTCATATTTTAAAAATGGTACAGTAAAATTTCCTGAAGTTCAGGATTTTGATAGTTTGTTCCATTGTCTCTCACACCTCAGTGTCTGAATTTTGAGCTGTTTTTATAACCTGGAGATAGTTTCATAGCAATAATCACCCTTTGCTCACCCTCGGTTAACCATATATTCTCATATGCCATGTTCTAAATGTCCCAAATTAAAACTGCTATATTAAAAGTTCTTGCAAAATGCAAGATTTTAAGATTTTTAATGATCAGAAGGCAAGGTCGCGGTAAATATGCAGAAAGTGCCAATGAATTCACATTTTGTCTTTGTCTTATTTACTCGATTTTCATCAGCCCAAAATCAATGTACTCTCCAATCGCTGTTGCTTCTTCAAATCCTTTAACTGAACGTTGATATTGAGGGATTATATTGCACATATTGTGGTTTTCTTTTTAAAGCAAATTTGAAAATCTGAGCCTCTATTACAGTTGTCTTGGATGTTTCGCAAGGTATAACAGACCCCTTGCACCCTCAGTTAAACTATTTAAAAATATAACAAACTTAATTGATATAGAACAGCATTTAAGGTTACATGTATACTTAAATTAAGGTAAATATACAAAGGTATTAAAATGCAAATGTACAGTCCTAACATAATTATGCTGTCCAACTGTCTTTTTTGCTTGTCAAGTTCTCCAACAAATCGGTGTTGTAATTTTAAATATTCTAACTAAGGGTGCAGCGAGAGAATAAATGAATTCTCCTGCCAGCCATTCAAAGATCAAAGTGCATGGCTGAATACAATGTCCTTGAATGTTGGTCATTATTGGCCACTCCCAGTGATAATGACTTACGTACTCAATTGTCTAAACAGCGCCCAGAGAATCAGGTGTGTCCCTTTTCTCCATTTGTAAGCTTTTGGTTAAGAAAAAAGAAAAAAATGCTTTTTTTCTTGCCAGCCTGCAATATTTCTTTTGCACTAATAAGCAAGATTTGTATTTCATCTTTCACAAGCTGTATGTATTTCATGAAAAGCAAGTTGTTCCAGAAAGGAAAATCAAGCAACATGTGATCATGCATTCTATAAGACAAGACAGGAAGAAAGGCACTGTTTTCACTGCTATAAGAGCACAATAAATATTTCCTGTTAGAGAAATGTTGTAAGAATAACAGGAAGTAATCAGCCACCCTGACACAATATCAACAACACAAATAATTATTATTTGACATTATCAAAAAATATAAACATATCACAAAACTATAAACTGAACCCACATAAGGAAATCAGTAAGATCACCATTAAGCAGAAACAGAACAGTTATTGGGTCCAGTTCCTTTCATCAAGCCCGTCACTGGTTATTCTCACACAGAGAGCACACTGCTGAGCAACACACTGAGGGACAGAATGGAGTAAACACAGTTCAGTTTCAGCACACAGAGCAAGAATATTACTGGGAATATTTACTGGGTGAGAAATCACAGCAAGGCCAGATGTTCAGGAAGAATCATTCAAGCCCTTGCTCAGAGGAAGGGGACAAACTGTCATTACAGGATGGACAAGAGTAATGCTGGGCGATAATTCGATAACGATAATTATCAGGATATAATTTTCCTCTATATAATTTTAACAAAAGTTCGATAAATGTTTGATATATATGTTTATGCCAAAATACTGCACGAGTGCGCGTGCGTGTTGCAGACCGGGCAGCTAACGTGGTATTGTTTACCCACACGGTGGTGGCTGACAGGATTGTAGTTAGAGTGGAAAAATGAGCGACACTGAAGCTAATGTAGTGCTGCCAACGACCAGCTCGAAGGACGATGACATCGTTGACAGAAAAGGTCATTCAATTTCGGAAATTTGGAGATATTTTGGCAATCAGACATAAAACAGAGCAGCATGCACTGCAAACTGTGCCGCAGATCCGTGCCAGCAAAGACAGGCAACACCACAAACCTATTTCACCATTTAAAACAGCATCACCTGTTAGAACACGCAGAAAGTAAAAATTAACAAGCACAAACTAGTGTTGTTAGTGCAAGGGGACCATCTATAAACACCATGCATATTTTGACACAAAAAAAGACTTGAATACTCTCTACCTCAGATTTGTTTAATGTTTCTGCTGTTTGGCAAGTGTTTGTTGTGTTCTTAAAATAAAGAGTTGTTTAATTTACCAATTAACTGTCTTGTTTCTTCAACTTTCACTCAGGAGAAAAAATCTGCCTTTAAACTTGAAAGAAATAATAATTTGACATTTATCGTGATAATTATCGATATCGACTGATATGAAAATTTTTATCGTGATAGCGTTTTTGGCCATATCGCCCAGCCCTAGACAAGAGCAGTTTTTTTGTCAGTCTAGCACTTCAAAATCCTACCAGAACCTTCACACGGGAGAGAGACTGTTCCCTTGCAGGGAGTGTGGGAAGGGTTTTAAAAACATAAGCCACTTAAAAACTCACTGGCACATTCACACAGGAGAGAAACCAGAGAGTTTTAATCAGTCAAACAACTTGAGAGCCCACCTGTGCTCTTAAGGTACTGCTCTCTGTGTGCTGCTCACTGAGTGTCTCTTTCCCTTCTGCAGCACTGAGCTCTGTTTCCTGCATCAGACTGGAGCCCCACTCCTCCTCACTTTGCTGCTGTTCAAGAGGAGCCCTTTCCCCAGCATCAGGGAGAGCACTAGCCTCTGACCCTGAAAACACAGGACAAGAGAACAAGGCCTTTAACATAAGCTTAGAATACTGTTCAAAAGTAAATAATATCCACACAAAAACAAGCTTAACAACTTAAATTTGAGATAACAAAGAAATATAATCTGGCAACTGTGTTTAAATTAACTTGTTAAAGCTAATTTAAAAACTAGATGTAGACCAAATATCCAAACAGATATACAACAAAGATACAGACACTCTGGACACAACAAGACATTAACACTGCACTGAGAGAGAGGGGTTAATAAAGACACACTGAGTGGACACAACAAGACATTAACACTGCACTGAGAGAAAGGGGTTAATACAGACACACTGGACACTACAGTACACTGCACTGATTTAATACATGTTAATACACACAGACGCTTAAAATACTAATCTGGTGCTTTGGGGAGTTATTTTTCAACAAACATAAATATACATACTGGAACTTGTATTATTTTTATAACTTCTGTATAGTATTATTTATCATACATATGCTCGAAAAGAGTAGGGGTGTGACCCCGGCGTCCTGGCCAAAATTTCCATGGCCTCCTAATAATCCCCATCTATGAACTGGCTTCATTACTCTGCTCTCCTCCCCACTGATAGCTGATGTGTGGTGAGTGTTCAGGCGGACTACGGCTGCTGTCGCATCATCTAGGTGGATGCAGCACATTGGTGGTGGTGGAGGGCAGTCCCCATTACCCCATTAGTGCTTTGAGTGTAGTGTCCAGTGTCCAGTGTAGTGTCCAGAAAAGCGCTATATAAGTGTATAATTAATTATACAAATATTGCACAATAATTTTGGTAATGAGGCTAAATTATAGAAACTGATTCGGTTATACAGCTATTGTGTAAAGGAACAAGTAATAGGTTTATTCCATGTTGTAAAGAGAAGAGAGAGAAAACGTTTCGGCTGTGAAGCCTTCTACGGGTGCCTTCACCTGAAAAAGGCTTCACAGCCGAAAGGTTGTTTTCTCTCTTCTCTTTTCAGCATCAAATAAACTTATTACTTGTTCCTTTGCTGACTATGCATGCTGACGCACCTGAACTATACAATAATTGTTCAGAAGTTGTTGAATTGTTCGACTATTAATGACAACTTTTCCATTCTACAGGATGATCCCTCCATTGGGGGCCTCTTTTCTGACCGCCCCATCATCTCATATCACCGATCACCTAATCTGCGCAACCTTCTTGTTCACAGCTCCCTTGACCGCCCTCAGCAACCATCCACACCAGGTACTTCCCCTTTCAACAGAGCTCGCTGTATCGCCTGCAAGTACACATCCAACACCACACTCATTCAAGACCCCTCAGGACAATTCTGGATCACCCAGATGGCATCTTGTACCTCCAGCAACCTTATTTACTGTATCTCTTGCAGTAAATGCTCAGTTTCTCTCTACATTGGAGAAACAGGAAGGAGACTTGGAGACCGCTTCAGAGGACACGTCAGGGCTGTGAAGATTAAAGATCTCTCCAAGCCCATTGTTTCTCATTTCACCTCTGACGGCCATGACCACTCTAATCTCTCTGTCTGTGTTCTCAAAGATGGTTTTCCAAACTCATACATCAGAAAGACTACCGAAACCAAACTTATCCTGCAGCTAGGATCACACCTTCCCCCTTCTCTTAACGACAGACTACTATTCTACTAAATTTTCTCCATTCATTGGAAGTTTCATTTCACATCTTTCTACACCTATCCTGACTTCACACCTCTTGATTGGCCTCTCTTTCTGTCCCCTGCTCCCTCCCAGCCTTTGTTCTCCCACTACATTACCTTTGCCTACTGCCTTGTCTCTCTCACACCTGAAGAAGGCTCCACGGCCGAAACGTTGTGTTTTGTTTTCTCTTTTCTTTTTTTCAGCATGGAAAAAACCTATTACTTGTTCCTATACAATTATTGTGTCTTCAATCATTTTTACCTTTAGATTAATTACATACCAAAGACCTAAAAGTATTCCAGAATAAAGTTTCACATTATACGTTGGCAATCTGAATTTACAAATGCAAATAAAACAATTTACCGATTTTTTGCTAATCCTAAAAATCCTAAGAGTCTAAAAGTGCTGTTTTCAGCCCTGTTACTGTATTACTGATGTTTTCAGCATCATAACTGGACAACAACAGTTCAGTTTCTATTAAAATAATCCTGCTGCTACACAAGACTTTCCCACTTCACTCTGTATCTCTCCACTATATTCTCACCAGTGAGGAAGTTAAAGACACTGTTTTTAAACACACACACTGACCTCATACAAGTCACCACACTGACCTGACAGCTCCAGTTTCGTGTCCATTTCTTCCTTTATTCCTGCAGTGGCTTCACAGGGAAGCGTGTGTCCAACATGATCTGTCTGTCCCTGATATCCTCCAGCTCCCGACTCCTTCTCCCACAGCTGCAATCTCCGCTTCAGGCTCTCGTTTTCCTTCTTCAGCTGCGCCACTTCACTCCCGAAACTCTCTTCCACACACTGTGTGATTTTAACTGTTCTGTTTCGGAAAACTTCAGAAAATTCATCCACGATCGATTTAAGCAAAACCTCCATGAAAGAGTGAAGCTCGGTCTCCAGCGTGAATAATAAATTAGCCATCTTTCTAAACAGTCGATCCAAAACAAAGCCTGAGTTTACGATTAGATTCAGTGTGCACAAATCTGCATCAAAACAGGGTCGCGCCACCAGGAGTTAAAACGTTTTTTTAATAACTGCCTTTATTATTCTTCTAAAATAGAAAAAGAATAACATTTTTTTAATTATTATTCATCTAAACAGCGGATTCAATCACGGCCACGCAGCCTGATGACGTCATTTTAGCGCTGCAGAGGCTTTAAAACAACCCAGGAGGGAAGCCGACAGGGATTTTCTGTAACGATATGAACTTCACTGCAACCGTCTAGCACCAACTAGTCAGGAGGAGTGAATAGGCACTGAGCTACATGTTCGTGTGTGTGATTTGCATTCAGCTATACATTTCTTTCCTATAAATATAGTAAAATTGTGTACATTATTCTCAAATTCCAAATTGAACATGAACATAGTCTGAACCAGTCAGCAGATATTACATAACGTGCCCACCTTTGACCAGACAAAACTACAGCAAGTTGTAGGGGATTTGTGATTTTACTGAGACAAGTATTAATTGTGGCAGTAATCACGTGGTAGTTCGTTATGGCTTTTAGAAAATCAATCGTCAGAACAACTAACAACGCACACACACGGGTTCAATACACGAGATACATTTATTAAACATAAATTGTGTACCAAACATATACCAGTCTGCCTGAATACAGGCGGCAGACCTTACTTTGAGACTTATCAATATACAAGGTATATAATCTCGGAGAGATGCAAACACAAAGAGATACACAACAGAGAATATACTTCAATATGCCGTTCGGCTATACCAAATCTCTAATCAGTGTTATTACCCACTGTTACTCTAAACTCGAAAGTAAATACATTACTCATGAATTAAATTGATAAAAACTTGTGCTGAGGTAACAATGAAATTCTCAAGATGGAATGTAGAACATGGGGTTACTTATCCACTGTATGGATTCGGTTTTCCCAGTACAAACACCCAACCAGCTGACAGGTTCTGTTGCAACCTCTGTTCCAGCGGTTGTCCAAAAGGTGCCCTTCTAGGCGTCCTCTGGCTACCGGCCAACCAATTGAGGTGCAGCTCGGAGTAGGACTGGCGGAGGAATCTAACTGCAGCGCACAGGGCAGTCGTTGCTCCCAGGGAATCTACCAGCAGTCCGGCTGGGTAGTAGAAAGTCTCTAAGCACAGAGTGTGACTGCGAGTCCTCACAAGTCACTCTTCTGCATGGCAAGAAACTGGTTAGTTCCCGGTCCAGCGGTGCTGCTGAATAAACTATTCAGGTTGTCGGCGAGGGTCCAACTGTAGGCTGCCGTTGATCAAGCGGAGCGTTCACGTTGGTTGTTGCAGAATTCTAGTACGCATGGGATCCTCAGCCTCACGCTTAGAACAAAGTCTAAGTCCCAGTGCAGACAACACCAGTTGCCACGTGATCGTCTCTGAGAGTGCGCGGAAAATGGCCAAGGAGAGCTCCGACCTGAGCTTGTGCTAACTTTTTGGCGGGAATGGGAGACCAACGTGGTGTTACCACGCCCTCCCAGTCCCTGATTGGTTGATCAAGGTGAGAGATGAGTCACTTACTCCTGACACATAGGAATGCAGTTCAGATGTCCAGCTGGCACTCCCTAGACAAATAGGTCCCAGGGATAGACCATTGATCATGATAGCCAATCTTAGCTAAGTGCATCCCCATTTGGGAGCTGCTACTTATCAAAAGAACACACTTTAAATCAGCCTGCATGAATAGCTTCTCTGTGGCTGCACCACAAAGATGAAGAGAGAGATGGGGCCTTATTTAGGAAAGCACAGCAATGCTTAATTCTGTCTTATTAACAAGCATTGCCTCTACAAGTCAAATCATATTAAATAACACAACACATCTATTCATTTAACACCCAGACGTGACAGCACACATGTAAGATTTACACACAGATTTTAATGTGTGACAGTGTGGAAGACCAAGCCAAAAGGTCAAGACTATGCGTGGGAAAGGTTTTCTGTTCGCACCTTAGATCACTGTCTTAGGTGCAAACTAAAGCCTGTGATTTCTCACACCCATTCAACCAGAGAAAATTGAAACAGATTGTAGGATGCCAAATGGCACCCCCCTGTCCTGTTTGTTTGACTTCTGACACTGCCCCTTTTCCCTGTATGTTTCTTTGATATGCTTAAGTCTTGCCTACTTTTAATGTAAATAAAGGAAAGTGTAACTTCAGTCCAGGGAGCATGTTTTGAGTGCTAGGGGAAACCCTTTCTCTGTGATGTGCTCCCCTTCAGCTGATTGAATTAAAGATCTCTGTTTGACAATCTCCCAACCTGAGTGAAGACCGAGTTTTCTTTGACAATAGTGAATTTGCAGGTATCCTGGGGAGGGAAGAGAACTGATATTAATGAAATACATATTTAAAGGGGTGTAAGTCTTAAATGTATTCTGTCACATCTGGGTGTTAACTGAATAGATTTGTAATATTATTTATTCTATTTTGTCTCTATACTTGTGTTTCTCAGGAGTGTAGTGGTTTGATGGGTTTACTGAGACAATTATTAATTGTAGCAGTAATCACGAGGTTGTTTGTTGGGGCTTTTAGAAAATCAATCGTCAGAACAACTAACAACGCACACACACGGGTTCAATACACGGGATACATTTATTAATATAAATTGTGCACCAAACATATACTAGTCTGCCTGGATACAAGCGGCAGACCTTACCGTGAGGGTTATCAATATACAAGGTATATAATCTCGAAGAGATGCAAACACAAAGAGATACACAACAGAGAATATATGTCAATATATATCGTTCGGTTACCAAATCGCTAATCAGTGTCATTACTCACTGTTACTCTAAGCTCGGAAGTAAATGCAATACTCATGAATTAAATTGATAACAACTTGTGTTGAGGTACAATTGAATTCTCGAGACGCAATGTAGAACATTGTGTTTACTTATCCACTGTGTATGGATTTGGAATTTCCCGGCACGAACACCAAACCAGCTGACAGGCTCTGTTGCAGCCTCGGTTCCAGCGGTTGTCCAATGGGCGTTGTGTCGGCGTTCTCTGGCTACCGGCCAACCAGTCGAGGTGCAGCTCGGAGTAGGACGGGCGGAGGAATCTGACTGCAGCGCGCAGGGCAGTCGTTGCTCCGAGGGGATCTACCAGCAGTCCGGCTGGCTAGTAGAAAGTCTCTATGCGCAGAGTGTGACCGTGAGTCCTCACAAGTCACTCTTTTGCCCGGGAAGAAGCTGGTTCGTTCCCGGACCAGCGCTGCTTCTGAATAAGCTATTCAGGTTGTCGACGAGGGTCCAACTGTAGGCTGCCGTTGATCAAGCAGAGCATTCACGTTGGTAGAATTCTGAGTACGTACGGGATTCTCGGCCTCGCGCTTAGAACAAAGTCCAAGTCCCTTTGCAGACAACAGCAGTTGTCACGTGATTGTCTCTGAGGATGCGCGAAAATGGCCAAGGAGAGCCCCGATCTGAGCTTGCGCTCCCTTTTTGACCAAGACACAGATGTGTGCTGATTGGTTGAGAGTTTGGCGGGCATTGGAGACCCACGTGGTTTTACCACGCCGTGCCAGTCCCTGATTGGTTGATCAAGGTGAGATATGAGTCACTTACTCCTGACACTTAGGAATGCAGTCCAGATGTCCATTCAGCACTCCCTAGACAGATAGGCGCCAATGGATGACCATTGATCATGATAGCCAGGCTTAGCTAAATGCATCCCCCTTTGGGAGCTGTCCCTTATCAAAAGAAAACATCTTAAATCAGCCTCCATGAATACTTTCTCTGTGGCTGCACCACAGAGATGGAGGGTGAGATGGGGCCTCATTTAGGAAAGCACACCAACGCTTAATTCTGTCTTATTAACAAGCATTGCCGCTACACGTGTCAACCAGGAAGCCTGTGTCATTATGTCTTGTAAAAGAATTTAAAGCCTACAATCAGGATCAAACAACATCACAAACTGATAAACTAATGCATATACATTTTTTTAGATAGATACTTTATGGATCCCATAAGGGAAATTGCAGTGCAACAGCAGCTTAACACAGACAACACAGCCACAGTGTAACGAATGATACAATAAAAATAGTACAATACATACAGATGCAGCCATTCAAAGTGCGCAGCACAGACACGTACCGGAATTTATTGGCTACGGCCTCGCGCATCGCGAAGCGCGATGATGCAAAATACCGCGGTACGTGATTGGTTGACCGACAGGGGCACTCGTGGTGCGTTGGTAGGTTGTAGAAAGATTTAAATGTCTTTACTGTGCCCGTTTTAGTGTTGAATATTTATACGGCTGGTCTCGTTACTTTAATGAAAACATACACACCAGTATTCCATTTCTCCCTAAACATTTTAAGCATCGAAGTCTTTAACTAACGTGATACCGGAGTCAACAAGCATACTTTTAGAATTTGATTAAAAGGGAATATAATATAGAATCACGTATCTAAAGAAATTAATAACGATATAATTATATTCATGTATCGCAACACAAGCCGGAATCCAGCCGGAGCCATGACTTTATTTTTTAACAAACATTTCTTTGAAAAAATAAAACGTTTCCCTGGGTCAGATATTAAAAAAAACTTCACTCGCACCAAACAAATTTATATTTCTAAATATCACAACATGATCGAATTAAGCTATTTTAATAACAATGAATAGTCACCTATGCGTTACAATATAAACATTTATATTGATTTAAATCTCGTTTTGATTTAAATCGCAAACGCAGGTTTAAATATATGTGTTTTTTGATTCACAATCAGACAAATGCAACATAAATTGATATCTTTGTCTTAATAAATAAGTCTAAATAAGTATCTTAATAAACTCAGCATAGCTTTCTCCCCGTTTAGATTTATTTTTCTTGGGATCTTGGGATCAAACGTGGAAAGATTAGATTGTAATCGTTTTTATTTTTTAAATACATTTTATAAAAGTGTAATCTATACTGAAAAGCTGTACACCACCTGCTATAAAGATACATATTGTAATACTTTCGGGCTAAGATAGGACGGACACAAGAACTCAGACTTGCGGAGTTAAAGCAAGTTAAAGCCTTGATTTTATATATCACCTTTAAAAGTGGCATCTCAAAGCAATACAGATTACAAAGTAAATACCCAACACTGATTGTACCCATCTGTCATGCGAATAAAGCACCTTGAATTGAATTGAATTGGGAGAGAGAGGGGGGGAGAGAGAGGGGGGGAGCACAGTCAGGACAGACAGGCAAATAAGATACACTCCACAGACATTCACAACAGCGACATATCATAAAACATTTGTACATATTGTTAAATTATTACTTGTTTTTCAGGAAGTTAAAAAAAACACTTGAATTACTTATCCAGTCTCTCGAAATAAAAATATTTTTCAAGCCATGCAACTAATGTCGGGCAATGTGTTTTTTTTAATCCAACATTGACAGGCACATCTTAAATCTTGTCAGTCAGCTCTTTTTTCTCTATTTGAATTGTGGCGATTCAAACAACCTGGGATAACAAGTGGTTCCAAAGTCACCGAGCTCACAGAGCTTCAGCAACAGATGACAACTTCCTTAGTCCTTCCTTAGTCTTCCTGAAATTGTCAGATTATGAGTGAATAAAAGCATTTTATTAAAAACACGTTTGTGTTTGTTTGGGAGCTATATTATGTATTTTTCATATGTAAGATATAATGATGTGTTCCTGCTTACACATTGCACGACTTTAAAAGCTAGAAAAACAGGTTTCGATTCACATTATCTGGCGAGCCTTATTTTGTCAAAGGAAAATTCTATTCTACTCTGAGAATGTAGGGGGAGGAAGAATGCCCCTGGTCTTTTCACTTACTCCAATACACCAACGCATTAGCATGTTAAAGCGATTTCATTGAGGAGCCTAGCTTAAGTTAACTAGTAAGTACTGTACTTACTGGGTTTTGAAGTGGGGGAGGTGTCTTTTGCTGGAAATCTCGCCCCCTTCTACTTTGAAAATACCTGTGAAACCGGTTTAATTCATCACAGCCAGCACTCCCGCAGAGAGGGGGGTTGTACTTGCAGTGCATCGGTATAGATGGGAAAGCCAGAGCCGAGTCAAGTCTAGCCATGTGTGAGTCTAGTCTCACAGAGCTTCAACAGCAGATGACAACTTGTGAGTTTGATTAAGAATGAATAAAAGTATTTCATTAATAACGCGTTTGCGTTTGTCTGGGTGCTGAGAAAGTAAAAAACAATTACTGTTTGACAATGAAGAACTGTGTGTGTGTCTCTCTCTCTGCTGGCGTTTGTAATTGTTTTTTATTTTTAAATACATTTTAGCAAAGTAATGTACCATAAAAGTATTGTGAGACATATTTGGGTTAACATGTTCAGTGTTCAGTGTGTGGTAATTTGTTGGGTGCGAGTTAAGTTTTATTTAAAATCTGACCCAGGAAAAAGGGAGGTGTGGACGGCTGAGGAAAGAATGCAGGCTCGCGCTGTGTCAGTTATTCTTTTTGTCTTTTTGAGCCAGTGAAAGCTCTGTTGTCCTTCACATGAATGCCTGAATCATTGTACCGAACCCAGGATTTTACAGTATTTTTTCTTTAAAATACCAATAACAGCAACAATAACAGTTTACATAATATGTTGATGTTCCAAAATGAATATAGTTTATGACCTTTATGACCTTCGTTATGCTCTTCGTTAATGTCTAAGCCGGAACACATCATTATATCTCAGTATTGTTGTTATTGTTTTTATCCTGTAAAGCGCTTTGAGGAGCCACCTTTAAAGGCGCCATATACAATAAAGTTCATTATTATTACTATTGTTAATTTGCTGGACAGAGAGGTGAGCATTATTACGCAGAAGACAAAGATAGTGATTTACGTTGCATTGTGCATTGTGCTGCTATAATACAGTTTTAAATAATTAAAAGTCTAAACAGTATCAGCTTTATTTATGGGTTTTAAATAAAGGCGATTTAAACGCGATTTAAATCAATATAAATGTTTATATTGCAACCCATAGGTGACTATTCATTGTTATTAAAATGACTTAAATCCGATCATGTTGTGATATTTAGAAATATAAATTTGTTTGGTGCGAGTGAAGTTTTATTTAATCTCTGACCCAGGGAAATGTTTTATTTTTTCAAAGAAAAGTTTGTTAAAAAAAAAGTCACGGCTTCGAACATACCATGTGATATAGGAGTAAAGAACCTAACCCACAGCACCACCAGCAAGGTTGCATGAGGAGTGTTGAAAAAGCCCTACAAACATTATCAACAGACATCGTACAGCGTGTACTATTCATGTGTTGCGGTACATGAATATAATTATATCGTTATTAATTTCTTTAGATACGCGATTCCATATAATATTCCCTTTTAATCAAATTCTAAAAGTATGCTTGTTGACTCCGGTATCACGTTAGCTAAAGACTTCGATGCTTAAAATGTTTAGGGAAAAATGGAATACTGGTGTGTATGTTTTCTTTAAAGTACCGAGACCAACCATTTACTGTATGTTTTTGTTCCAAAATTAATATCGTTTATGGCTTTCACACACGTTACAGTATGCTCCTATTCTTTTTATGCTCAGCTACTAAGATTTCCCTTCAGTGGTAAAATTCCATCTAAATGTTCAATACTAAAACGGGCACAGTAAAGACATTTAAATCTTTCTACGACCGACCAACGCACCACGAGTGCCCCTGTCGGTCAACCAATCACGTACCGCGGTATTTTGCGTTATGATGCGCGAGGCCGTAGCCAATTACCCGCGGTATGTGTCTGTGCCGCGTACTTTGAGTGGCTGCATCTGTATACGTATAGCCGTATTTTCGCCGTGATATATACGTATATTCAATGAATCACTGCCCACTGGGTGTGCGGACCTTTTCTTATTTACCTTGTGCAATCGTTTTTCATAAAATGTACTTGTATTATAGCATGAACCCCTGGCGATTTTCGTGATACGTTATATGTGCTCTTGTTTGTATTGTATGTATTTTTGTTGTTAAAATAAAAAGTAAAAAGGACAATTTTCCGAATGCAGTTGCTGTAAAAAAAAAATGAGATCAAGGGTGCTGTACGCAGACGTCTGAAGCCTGCTCCACAGAAAAACTTTATCCAGAAACTTTATGTTAAAGAAGTCGAGATCTCACCATGAGAGGGGAAGCATCTCAGAAAAAGCAGGTGCAGTCGGTTCCACAGTCATAACGCCACTAAGTTGGATGACAAGGGCAAGAGCCACCCGGCTTCCTCCAGGCAAGTAATGAGACAAAGAGACAAGGCACAGCGGGTAGTGTGGCTGAGCAGTCTAAGGTGCTGGCTTAAGGCTCCAGGTTCTTTGGGGGCATGGGTTCAACATTTGTCTTTCATCTTCCGCAAGCTGTATAGATTTCTTTAAAAACAAGTTGTTTCAGAAAGGAAACGAACACTTGCATTCACGTAAATTAAAAAGCATGGGATTTGCCTATAACGATAAACTCTGTACAGTAAGACATGAAGAAAGGCACTGCTGGGAATCGGACGCAGGGTCTCCTGTTTACTAGCCAGCTAAGCCAATTAAGCGAAATCTGTTCCACAGATGTACAATGTGCCTTTCCTCTTGTCGTATTCAAGAGAACTGACTGCGTGAGCTCCTCACAATGTGTCCTGTACTCTACTGTGATTTCATTTAGATCATCTACGTGGAGTACAGTGACAAGATCGCCTTGAATATTTTCACTTTGAGTAAGTCATTGAAGAAAACAGAAGATGTCAGAGTGGCCTCATCAACAATCCACTCAGGCAGCACTCCTCTGTAAAGTGCTGTTTGTTCACATCGATTGGCTTTTTTTTTGCCTTCATTCATGCAAGTATTACAGGCAGACGCCCCTATTCTGCCGTGACCCAGATTCGAACCGAGGTTGTTGCGACCACAATGCAAAGTACTGACCACTATACAATCATGGCAAGTTACCAACACACACTGGGGGTGGAAAAGGCTGTGCTCTCTCGTGTGACAGGAGTCACCTGCTCCTGCTTTCCAAAAGATCAGCACCATGTACGAAAGAGACGCATTAAAACCCCTCAAACATGTGCAAAACGTGCGAGAAGAGGGGGCTCTTGTTTCCACCGGAAGACTTCTCGCACGTGAGACGAACTGATCATTGCTGCAGCTCGGAAACCTGCAGGAGGTGGGAGGGGTACTCTCGTAGACAGTGCTGACCTTCGGCAAGAGGATTTATACTCTCCAAGATGATATTTGCACTTTCTGGAGAGGAGATTTTCTCCATTTCAGTCGCCCAATTTCATCGATTGCGTGGAGAGGGCTGTAGAATGTGGCACTGCCTTTCCTGCTCTGTCCATGACAGGCGTGCTGGTCTCTGGAGAATGAGCAAGGTCCATCAGCGCACTCCAATAAAGGCACTGGAAGCTGCTGAATCGCATTGGCGAAGCTCGGCACTGGACCACTGGGAACAACTTCCCACCATTTCCGTAGTGTTGTGGTTATCACGTTAGCCTCACACGCGAAAGGTCCCTGGTTGAAAACCAGGCGGAAACAGACCGGCTTCTTTTGTCGTCACGCACACTGTTTGGGGATTTGCCTAGCGCTGTGATTGAACAGACCCACTCACCCCTTAGTGTGGCGGGATCTGCACAGTGCATGTCACAGCGCATCCTGCTTTCACTTCAATGTGCTTCCTGATGTACCCCAGTCTCCTGCGTCACAGGTGGGGATACTAACCACTATACTAACGAGGAAGACATCGCTCTCTCCGACCCCCGGCATCGTGTCCCGACCCACCATGCTGGAAGCCGACGCGTGCTGTGATTCCTTTATGGAGCAGAAATGAAAACCGAGGAGCCGAGAGATCATTTCAGCATTTCGCATGTGAATGGAAAACACAAATGACCAACTCTGAATGACTTGCTTTTGACGCTTTTCAAAGCATTCTTTGTGCATCGAACAGACCCACTCTCCTCTTAATGTGGAGGGATCTGCACAGTGCATGTTTCCTGCTTTCACTTCAATGCACGTCCTGATGTTAAGTCGTGTGCCTTGCAGAGGCTCTGAAAGTGAGAGCAATGAAAAGGTGCATGGCGCTGTGAAAGAAACGGAGGTAAAGATGTCTCTATACATGGATGACATAACCCTGCTCCTCTCTGACAATGCCTCAATTAGCAGAGCTCTGCAGTGCTGTGATTGGTTCTCTTTGGCTTCCTCTGCAAAAATTAACAAATCTAAGAGTGAGATTTTTTATCAGAACTGGAGGGAGCCAAAAGAAGGACATGATCTCAGGGTGCAAGAGAAGAGAATTAAGGTCCTGGGGGTGTATTTTGGAGAAGAGATGGGACCTCGGTTTTACGCCTCCCTCGAAGGACGGCGCCTGTTTGTGCAGCAGAGTGTCGCCATCAGGATGCTGGGGCATAAGAAAGCCAAACAGACCGCAGGGTGAGCGCTCCCTACTGGCCCAGTCACACCTCTTGCAGGAGCAGCAGCAACCTGAGCTTTTCTGGGGGGAATCTCCCATCTGGGTGCTGGCTAGGCTCACACCTGCTGAGCTGCCATGGGTGAGCCCAGTCATGAGTGGCAGGGTGAGATCTAGTAACCGGGGAGAAATGATACAAGCGAAGGATTACTCGGCTCCCAGCACTTGAAAAGACCGACAAATGACTCGTTTCCGCCGGAGCTGAATGTACCTGCATGTGTCGTGTCGTCTTCTTCCCCCGCCCCGCTGTGTTTGCTGTATTGTCTTTGAAGCCAGCCCCCGAGATGAGACGGGCTGTTCCTGTGCCCCAATTAACACTTTACAGGTGCCATTCCCCAGCCTTGTGGCCATTGTCGGTGGTCACACGCGATAAGATAAGGTGGAGGAGAGCGGGGCATGCCCAGCGCCAGACAAGGAGGGGGCTGTGCGAGGTGAGGTGAGGTGCGACACGCCGGAGCCCCGACGCTGCTAATGCGGAGCACTTGTTGAACTGGCATTGAAAGGACGTGTGCGCACGGAGCGAGCCTTCCCTGCGGCGGAGTGTGGAAACTTTCTCCCCGCGCTGCAGGAGTTGTGTGCGCTGCAGCGGTGCCGAGAGAACAGCACAGAAGAGAGCGGGTAAGAGACGGAGTCTTGTGGGCAGGCGAGCAGGCCCGTTTTTTGGAAATTGCTGAAAAGGCTCTGGTGTTTGTTCGGTGTGTGGCAGGCGCGCACGACACGAGCTTGCGTAGCGATCTGCCGGTCTGGTGTTATGCAAATGAGGCCGAATTGCGTCCCGGGACATGCTGCGAATGCGCATTGGCGACTGCAGATGTGTAGGAAACACCGCGCTCGTTTTCTCGTTTTGCCCACCCTTTTGAGTATTAGTGTGGCGTGTGAGTGTGCGAAAGAGTGGGCCCAGCAGGAAGCGGTGGTGTGCGGGGCGAGGAGCTGGCCAAGGCTGCGCGATTTGTGCTTCTGGGTACGAGCCGCTTGCAGGGGCTTGTACAGCTCATACTTACCTGGCAGGGGAGATACCTTGATCAAGATGGAGGTTCACCCAGAGCGAGGCTCGGCCATTGCACTCCGGCTGTGCTGACCCTGCGAATTCCCCAAATGTGGGAATCTTGACTGCATAATTTCTGGTAGTGGGGGACTGCGTTCGCGCTCTCCCCTGATGTGCTTGGTCCAATATCAGATACGGAAAAGTTACGACACCACGAGCTGCGATAGGATCCCAGTTCAAAAGGAGTCGATGCCACTGCTGGTTCCCGGTTTCTTTTAGTTAGAGGTCCGGAGAAGCATTTCAAGCTGGTTACACTACTCCTTCCGGACATTAATTCCCTTTTCAAAGTCAGTCATTTTGCTGTAGTCTGCATTATTTAGGCTGATTATCGAGGTTAGCCTTTATTTGGTCATGGGGACCTCGGTACTGTATGCTAATTCTCAAGACAGTTTCACCCGTTTTCTGATTGCTAGGTTCTGTACCAGTGCAGACATGTCAAACAGTGAATGGCTGTACCTCTATTGTATCCGTGCTCAATGAGTGAAATCAGTAATAAATGAATATATGTATAGTTATACGAAAAACAAGTGGTTTATCGACTCATCTTCATTTGCAGATTTAGAGGCAGCTTCGATATTCGTTTTACAAACGGGTTTTTTTTTTTATATGGGTCACACACATGCCATAGCAACAAAACATCTCTAGAGATGAGGCTATAGATCACCTTTCCATCCTCCAGGTTTTCCTCCCAAAGCCTATGGTACCAATGGAGACCCCTGCTGGCCGAGATAGCAAAAGCTTGCAGCACCTGGTATTCCCAGGCAGTCTCCTATCCAAGTACTAACCAGGCCCAACCCTGCTTAGCTTCCGAGATCAGACAAGATCAGGAACATTCAGGGTGGTGTGGCCGCAAGCGAAAGCCATGGCGCCTGACTCGCTACTTGAAGCTGTGTGTGGCTGGGGCTCCGTGCCCCCCGAGCATGACTGAAGGATCATTCGTGTGCAACTCTTTGGAAAGGAGCTGCTTTCCAAATCGCATTGCGTACCTGGATGTTGGCGAATGTGCTCCCTTGTGTTGGCTTGTCCCGCACTGGAGGAGAACAAACAAACTGCACAGAGGAGCACAAGGCAAGTCTTCACAAGACAAAAACCTCCAGTGCACAGCACTCAAAACATTTCTGGGCTTTTGCGTGTTTATTTCAGCACATAAAGCGCACCAGTCCAACACGTCGGCCGGGCGTGCAGCGCCTCCGCCCTCTTGTGGCCTTGCGGCGTCAGAGCAAGAGGCTCCTTCTCGCTGCCTTTCCGCTGTGTTGCAGAGCCCCGAGAGGGAACCTGGAGCGCACACTTTGTGGGGGGCGGGGGATCGCGTTCGCGCTCTGCCCCCGGTCTCTTGCGACAAGTACAATATCGCGGGACAGGGGGGCCTCGTCATTGATTGTTACATATGAGACGGGGATTAGGAGGAGACCCCGACTGATTGGTAAAGGGGAACACTAACACCAGAGTGACACCCCCGGCGTCTCTTTTTGAGAGACGCCCTGGGATTTCTTAATGGCCAAGGAGGGTCGGGACCTCGGTTTTACGCCTCCCCCGAAGGACGGCGCCTGTTTGTGCAGCAGAGTGTCGCCATCAGTGGGACACCTGGCATCGTCCTGCACTGTGAAATGCTGCAAGACCTGTGGCAAACAGGGACATTTAGCCTCTGACTGTTCAATGCTGCCAAAGTGCAATTTATGTGGCTCGGAAGGACACGTTTTTAAGAACTGCCCTCACGCCTACGCCAATAAACTCAAAATGAGAAAGGATGAGGCAGTGCTTGTTTCAGCCAAACCGGCCCGAAAATCCAAAGCAAATAACAAGTCAAACAAAGAACCCTTGTTGGACAAAGACTCTCTGCCTCCAGCCAGGATCAGTCCTGCTGTGGCTCCGGGGCCGGTGGAGGAGAAATCCACTACGCCCCCACAACTGCAGACTGCACCAGACAAGCACGAGGGTTTGAAAACCCCCAAGAACAGCGGGGACCCCTCCCCCACTCCTGCTCCTCAGAACGAGGGCCAGTGTGGGGCCCCCCGGTGGAGCGGGTCCAGCGAGGATACCCAGGATTCAGCGGAGCTGCTTTTCTCAGACTCTGCAAGTGCTACAGATGTCCTCCTCTCCTCCATCCAGTCCATCACGGAGGATCTGCAGCAGCTGGTGGGTGAGGGGGAAGAGGAGACTGGTGCATCGGCTGCACCCCTTTCCCCTCAGTGCTCCCAGGAGCTGGACTTGAGGAAAAGGAAAAATGACTCTGTTTTCTCCCCGAGCGAGGAGGAAGGAGAGCATGGCGATGGGGACAGCTGGAACCCCTCCACCCCTCCCTCTACCCCCTTCCTTGAAATGGACTCAGTGAACTCTTTTACTGCTGCCACCCTGATGAAGGCTCATTCAGAGGATGGCTGGCAGGAAATTGGTAAGAAGAAAAAGAAAAAGAAGAAGGTAACAGGTGAGACAGAAGAGAAATGTGTTTTGTAAAGACTGGTTCCACTTTCTTATGTAATATGGTTCTAAACATAATTTCTCTTAACACCAGAGGTATCAATGACAGAGTTAAATGCCAGTCTGTCTTTGATTACCTCCAGCAGAGAGAGGGAGATGTGTTGATGTTGCAGGAGTGTGCTTTAGCCTATCAAGAGAGGTATAAAAGCTTTGAAGATAGGTGGGATAAAGGGCCTTCTGTTTGGTCAGGGGACAATAACAACAGAGCCTCTGGCGTGGCCATTCTTTTCAAAGGATGGGCATTCACATTGAAAAGTATTCAGAGGGTCATAGATGGCAGTTTGCTGTGTGTGGATGTGGAATGGGGGACCGTTAACCTGCGGCTAATCAATGTGTATTGCCCTACTGACGTGGGAGGAAGGGTGGAGCTACTCAAGGCACTCTCCCCCCTATTGTTATGTAGCACAGACGTGATAGTGGGAGGGGATTTTAATTGTATCTTAGAGCACACAGACAGGCAGTCTAGCTCTCCGATAAAATTGGATTCCAGCTCACTGGCCCTGCAAAACTTAGTTCAAGACTTTAAACTCTCAGACACATATAGATGTATATATCCCACAACAGCAGGATATACATGGTCAGGGAGGAATAGCAGTTCCAGAATTGACTATTGCTTTGTCTCAGAGAGAGTGAAAGTTGTTGGGGTCACTCTTCAGCCTGTCTTCTTCTCAGATCATCAGGCTTTAGGGTGTAGAGTGGAACTCCAGGGCGGGACTGTCTTTGGCCCAGGCCTCTGGAAACTCAACACAAAGCTGCTAGAGAACGAGGGGGTAGTATCCCGCTACAAGGAGAAACTATCACAGTGGCTGTCCTTGCAGTGTCTGTACGGGTCAGTAGGAGAGTGGTGGGAGGAGGTGAAGGTGAGGACAAAGG
Source organism: Lepisosteus oculatus (assembly GCF_040954835.1). NCBI lineage: Eukaryota > Metazoa > Chordata > Actinopteri > Semionotiformes > Lepisosteidae > Lepisosteus > Lepisosteus oculatus. The sequence continues at coordinate 33,510,570 of NC_090709.1, forward strand.
CCTTTTTCATGGCTGAGGGAAGGAAGGCTGCTGCCAGACAGAGAGGAGTGCTAGCCAGGAAACAGAGGCAGCTGCAGCGTCTCTACACGAGACAGTGGCTTCGATGTGCTCGAGGATATCACCCTTTTAAAAAAGGATGTCCGGAGCATAGCGGAAGAAAGTAGTCGAGGAGTGCTGTTAAGAAGCTGAGTGCAGTTCTTGGAAGAAAATGAGAAGTGTACTCGCTTCTTTTTCAGTAAAGTGGTAGGCTCCAAGTCTGTCATGGAAAGTGTAGTTGATGAGGAGGGAAGAGAGAGTACAGAGCTGAGTGCTATCCTCTCCTGCATCGAGGCCTTCTTGTCACGGACGTCCAAGGGGACTAACCGTGAGGAGCAGGAGGGCGGAAAAAGGCCCATGTGCGTAGCGGCGAGACGGGAAAAAGGCCCGGGCTCATTAGTGCAAATAGTTCAGGAATGCCGTATAGAAACCTGTGCCCTCAGGGAGCGGACATGGGGCCCCCTGGTGCTCGGCGGGTCTCAGGACATCCGAACGTCAGTGCTGAGCGAGGACAGAGTGCAAGACCCTGAAATATTTAGCCCAAGGGAAAGAAAGGGACAGGAAGGACAGCAGACCAGAAACTAGGGACAGGACAGAGAAGGACCGCCCTCTGGCTGCAGAGGGCGTGACACTTCTACTCAAGACTGTACAGCTCTACAGAGGTAAAGGATGAAGAAATTCATTTTTTTACCTCAAAGCTAGAAAACGTTTTGAGTGAAGAAGATAGGGAAGTACTTGAGGGGGATTTGACAGTAGAAGAGCTGAGAGGCTATGGAGAGCTTACAGAAGGGGAAAACTCCTGGTGCTGACAGGGTCCCTAAAGGGGTGTCTGCTTTTACTACTTGCACGAATGAAGGCAAAATAAAGCCAATCGATGTGAACGAACAGCACTTTACAGAAGAGTACTGCCTGACTGGATCATTGATGAACGACAGAGGCCACTCCGACCTCTTCTCGGGTTTCTTCAATGACTTACTAAGGATCTTCTTCACATTCGCCCATGCAGGGGAAGCCAGTTACACCAAAGCAAACGCAGGAAAGTGCATTTCAAGCAGAGACCAGAAGGGACTTGTTTACACCGAGATTGGGCGGAGAATGGAACAATGTGCCCAGCCCTGTTGCTGGAGCCGATTCTTGATGAGATCTTGGGCTCACTAAGAGGCCCCCGCTGGATGCTAATCTTTCTGTTGTTCTTGCAGGTCCTGCGCTGCTTTTGAGCCGACAGAGCTCGTGCTGGTCTGTCGGCACAGCCTAATTGCAAATGATCGGCTCCGCGTACAGAAGGAACGTGCGTTTGGTACAAGAGTGCACGAAGGCACCGGAAATACATTGGGAACAAATGACCGGTCGCTCAAGACCTCTGTGAAGTACAGGAGCGTGCAAAACGAGGCTGTTTCCACCCGGTCTCGACCCGGGGACTTTTCGCGTGTTAGGCGAACGTGATAGCCGCTACACTACGGAAACGGTGAGGATATGGACCAGCGGCAGTGAGTATTCAACTTTATTGCATTACTGCTCCCAACCAGTTGATATCAATTTAATTCCTAAGGGTTATGTACTTGTTTTGAGTATCTAATGTAGAAGTTGTAAACAAGTTCAATTACGAAACGGTCTAAATGAATGATATACCGAACTTATGTCCTCTTGACATGTGTAACTCTTTGTAACTGAATGAATTTATATCTTTTGTATTCTGATAACCCTTACGATAAGATCTGTTAGGTTTGCATGCATATTCTATATATTAACAAATGTATCCTCGTGTATTAGTACCTGTGTGTGCGTTGTTTGAGTTATATCGCATGGTTGGATTCTAAGACCATTAAAAGAATCAATTTCTTGATTTACTGCCATAAAAATAATTGTCCCAGTAAATGCCCAAACCCCTACAGAACTGGTGCCTCGTGGGAGCACACTACAATAGTGTGTGATCTCCTGTCCCAGCCTGAGGAGCAGACAGCAAGCCTGTCTCTCAATAATACTAATAATACAGTGCGTGATCTCCTGTCCTAGCCTGAGGAACAGTGAGCCTGACTCTCAATATTAATAATACAGTATGATCTACTGTCTCAGCCTGAGGAACATACAGTGAGCCTGTCTCTCAATAATAATAATAATAATACAGCGTGTGATCTCCTGTCCCAGCCTGAGGAACAGTGAGCCTGACTCTCAATATTAATAATACAGTATGATCTCCTGTCCCAGCCTGAGGAACATACAGTGAGCCTGTCTCTCAATAATAATAATAATAATACAGCGTGTGATCTCCTGTCCCAGCCTGAGGAACAGTGAGCCTGACTCTCAATATTAATAATACAGTGTGTGATCTCCTGTCTTAGCCTGAGGAACAGACAGTGAACCTGTCTCTCAATAATAATAACCTAGTGTGGAATGTCCTGTCCCAGTCTGAAGAACAAACAGTGAGCATGTCTCTCAATAATAATTGAACAGTGTGTGATCTCCAGTCCCAGCAAGAGGAACAGACAGTGAGTCTGTATCTCAATACAAATAATACAGTGTGTGATCTCCTGTCCCAGCCTGGGGAACACTGAGGCTGTCTCTCAATACTAATAATACAGTGTGTGATATCCTGCCCTAGCCTGAGGAACAGACAGTGAGCCTGTCTCTCAATAATAATAATACAGTGTGTGATTTCCTCTCCCAGCCTGGGGAACAGTGAGCCAGATACTCAATAATAATAATACAGTGTGTGATCTCGTGTCCCAGCCTGGGAAACAGTGAGTCAGACTCTCAATAATGATAATACAGTGTGATCTACTGTCCCAGCCTGAGGAACAGACAGTGAGCCAGTATCTCAATAAGAATAATACAGTGCGTGATCTCCTGTACTAGCCTGAGGAACAGACAGTGAGCCTGTCTCTCAATAATAATAATACAGTGTGATCTACTGACCCAACCTGAGGAACAGTGAGTTTATCTGTCAATAATAATAATACAGTGTGATCTCCTGTCCCAGCCTGCGGAACAGTGAGCTTGTCTCTCAAGAATAATAATATAGTGTGTTCTCCTGTTCAAGCCTGAGGAACAGACAGTGAGCCTGTCTCTCAATAATAATACTACAGTTTGTGATTTCCTGTCCCAGCCTGGGGAACAGTGAGCCAGACTCTCAATAATAATAATACAGTGTGATCTACTGTCCCAGCCTGAGGAACAGACAGTGAGCCTGTATCTCAATAATAATAATACAGTGCGTGATCTCCTGTACTAGCCTGAGGAACAGACAGCGAGCCTGTCTCTCAATAATAATAATAACACAGTGTGTGATCTCCTGTCCCAGCCTGAGGAACAGACAGTGAGCCTGTCTCTCAATAATAATAATACAGTGTGTCATCTCCTGTCCCAGCCTGAGGAACAGTGAGCTTGTCTCTCAATAATAATTCAGTGTGATCTCCTGTCGCAGCCTGAGGAACAGTGAGCCAGTCTCTCAATAATAATAACCTAGTGCGGAATGTCCTGTCCCAGTCTGAGTAACAAACCGTGAGCATGTCTCTCAATAATAATAGAACAGTGTGTGATCTCCTGTCCCAGCCTGAGGAACAGACAGTGAGCTTGTAACTCAGTAATAATAATACGGTGTGTCATTTCCTGCCCCTGTCAGAAAAACAGACAGTGAGCATGTCTCTCAACAATAATATGAATAAACTGTGTGATCTCCTGTCCCAGCCGGAGGAACAGACAGTGAACCTGTCTCTCAATAATAATAATACAGTGTGTGACTTCCTGTTGCAGCCTGAGAAACAGACAGTGAGCCTGTCTCTCAATAATAATAATACAGTGTGTGACCTCCTGTCCCAACCTGAGGAACAGACAGTGAGCCTGTCTCTCAATTATAATAATACAATGTGACTGCCTGTCCCAGCCTAAGGAAAAGACAGTAAGACTGTCTCTCAATAATAATAATACAGTGTGTGACCTCCTGTCCCAGCCTGGGGAACAGTGAGCCTGTCTCTCAATAATAATAATACAGTGTGTCATCTCCTGTCCCAGCCTGAGGAACAGTGAGCTTGTCTCTCAAGAATAATAATACAGTGTGATCTCCTGTCCAATCCTGAGGAACAGAGGGCCTGTCTCTCAATAATAATAATACAGTGTGTGATCTCCTGTCCCAGCCTGAGGAACAGACAGTGAGTCTGTATATCAATAATAATAAAGCAGATTATGATCTGCTGTCTCAGCCTATGGAACAGTCAGGAAAGAGCAGGTCTCTCTATAATAATAATAAAGTTTGTGAACTCCTGTCCCAGCCTGAGGAACAGACAGTGAGCCTGTCTCTCAATAATAATAATACAATGTGACTGCCTGTCCCAGCCTCAGGAAAAGACAGTAAGACTGTCTCTCAATAATAATAATAATAATACAGTGTGTGACCTCCTGTCCCAGCCTGGGGAACAGTGAGCCAGACTCTCAATAATAATAATACAGTTTGAACTCCTGTCCCAGCCTGAGGAACAGTGAGCCTGTCTCTCAATAATAAAAATACAGTTTGAACTCCTGTCCCAGCCTGAGGAACAGTGAGCCTGTCTCTCAATAATAAAAATACAGAGTGTGATCTCCTGTCCAAGCCTGGGGAGCACTGAGGCTGTCTCTCAATACTAATAATACAGTGTGTGATATCCTACCCTAGCCTGAGGAACAGACAGTGAGCCTGTCTCTCAATAATAATAATAGAGTGTGTGAGATCCTGTCCCAACCTGAGGAACAGACTGTGAGCCTGTCACTCAATAATAATAATAATAATAATACACTGTGTGACCTCCTGTCCCAGCCTGAAGAAGAGACAGTGAGCCTCTTTCTCAATAGTAATTATACAGTGTGTGATCTCCTGTCCCAGTCTGATGAACAGACAGTGAGCTTGTCTCTCAATAATAATAATACAGTGTGATCTACTGTCCCAGACTGAGGAACAGTGAGCCTGTCTCTCAATAATAATAATACAGAGTGTCATCTCCTGTCCCAGCCTGAGGAACAGTGAGCTTGTCTCTCAATAATAATAATACAGAGTGTGATCTCCTGTCTCAGCCCAAAAGAAGAGACAGTGAGCCTATCTCTCAATAATAATAATAGTGTATGATTTCCTGTCCCAGCCTGAGGAACAGACAGTGAGCCTGTCTCTCAATAATAATAATACAGTGTGTGATCTCCTGTCCCAGCCTGAGGAACAGTGAGCCTGTCTCTTAATAATAAAAGTACAGTGTGCGATCTCTTGTCCCAGCCTGAGGAACAGACAGTGAGCCTGTCTCTCAATAATAATAATACAGAGTGTGACCTCCCGTCCCAGCCTGGGGAACAGTGAGCCAGACTCTCACTAATAATAAAACAGTGTGATCTACTTTCCCAGCCTGAGGAACAGACAGTGAGCCTGTCTCTCAATAATAATAATATAATGTGACTGTCTGTCCCAGCCTCAGGAAAAGACAGTAAGACTGTCTCTCAATAATAATAATAATACAGTGTGTGACCTCCTGTCCCAGCCTGGGGAACAGTGAGCCAGACTCTCAATAATAATAATAATAATAATGCAGTGTGATCTACTGTCCCAGCCTCAGGAACAGTGAGCCTATCTCTCAATAATAATAATACAGTTTGAACTCCTGTCCCAGCCTGAGGAACAGTGAGCCTGTCTCTCAATAATAAAAATACAGAGTGTGATCTCCTGTCCAAGCCTGGGGAGCACTGAGGCTGTCTCTCAATACTAATAATACAGTGTGTGATATCCTACCCTAGCCTGAGGAACAGACAGTGAGCCTGTCTCTCAATAATAATAATACAGTGTGTGAGATCCTGTCCCAACCTGAGGAACAGACTGTGAGCCTGTCACTCAATAATAATAATAATAATACAGTGTGTGACCTCCTGTCCCAGCCTGAAGAAGAGACAGTGAGCCTCTTTCTCAATAATAATTATACAGTGTGTGATCTCCTGTCCCAGTCTGATGAACAGACAGTGAGCTTGTCTCTCAATAATAATAATAATACAGTGTGATCTTCTCTCCCAGGCTGGGGAAATGACCGTGAGCCTGTCTCACAATAAAAATAATACAGTGTGTGATCTCTTGTCCCAGCCTGAGGAACAGACAGTGAGCCTGTCTCTCAATAATAATAATACAGTGTCTGATCTCTTGTCCCAGCATTAAGAACAGACAGTGAGCCTCTCTCTCAGTAATAATAATACAGTGTGTGATCTCCTGTCCCAGCCCAAACGACGACACAGTGTGCCTATCTGTCAATAATAATAATACAGAGTGCGATCTCCTGTCCCAGCCTGAGGAACAGTGTGCCTGTCAATCAATAATAATAATACAGTATGTGATCTCCTGCTCCAGCCTGAGGAACAGACAGTGAGACTGTCTCTCAATAATAATAATACAGTGTGATCTCCTGTCCCAGCCTGGGGAACATACAGTGAGCCTGTCTCTCTATAATAATAATATATTGTATGTCCTCCTGTCCCAGCCTGAGGAACAGAGAGTGAGCCTGTCTCTCAATAATAATACCGTGTGTGATCTCCTGCTCCAGCCTGAGGAACATACAGTGAGCCTGTCTCTCTATAATAATAATCCAGTGTGTGATCTCCTGTTCAAGCCCAATCGAAGACACAGTGAGCCTATCTGTCAATAATAGTAATACAGTGTGTGATCTCCTGTCCTAGTCTGAGGAACAGAGAGTGAGCCTGTCTCTCAATAATAATCCAGTGTGTGATCCTCTGTCCCAGCCTGAGGAACAGACAGTGAGCCTGTCTCTCAATAAAAATAATGCAGTGTGTGATCCCCTGTCCCAGCCAGAGGAACAGACAGTGAGCCTGTCTCTCAATAATAATAATACAGTGTGTTATCTCCTGTCCCAGCCTGAGGAACAGTGAGGAACAGTGAGTCTCTATATAATAATAATACACTGTGTGATCCTTTGTCCCAGCCTGAGGAACAGACAGTGAGACTGTTTCTCAATAATAATAATACACTGTGTGATCCCCTGTCCCAGCCAGAGGAACAGACAGTGAGCCTGTCTCTCAATAATAATAATAATACAGTGTGATCTTCTCTCCCAGGCTGGGGAAATGACCGTGAGCCTGTCTCACAATAAAAATAATACAGTGTGTGATCTCTTGTCCCAGCCTGAGGAACAGACAGTGAGCCTGTCTCTCAATAATAATAATACAGTGTCTGATCTCTTGTCCCAGCATTAAGAACAGACAGTGAGCCTCTCTCTCAGTAATAATAATACAGTGTGTGATCTCCTGTCCCAGCCCAAACGACGACACAGTGTGCCTATCTGTCAATAATAATAATACAGAGTGCGATCTCCTGTCCCAGCCTGAGGAACAGTGTGCCTGTCAATCAATAATAATAATACAGTATGTGATCTCCTGCTCCAGCCTGAGGAACAGACAGTGAGACTGTCTCTCAATAATAATAATACAGTGTGATCTCCTGTCCCAGCCTGGGGAACATACAGTGAGCCTGTCTCTCTATAATAATAATATATTGTATGTCCTCCTGTCCCAGCCTGAGGAACAGAGAGTGAGCCTGTCTCTCAATAATAATACCGTGTGTGATCTCCTGCTCCAGCCTGAGGAACATACAGTGAGCCTGTCTCTCTATAATAATAATCCAGTGTGTGATCTCCTGTTCAAGCCCAATCGAAGACACAGTGAGCCTATCTGTCAATAATAGTAATACAGTGTGTGATCTCCTGTCCTAGTCTGAGGAACAGAGAGTGAGCCTGTCTCTCAATAATAATCCAGTGTGTGATCCTCTGTCCCAGCCTGAGGAACAGACAGTGAGCCTGTCTCTCAATAAAAATAATGCAGTGTGTGATCCCCTGTCCCAGCCAGAGGAACAGACAGTGAGCCTGTCTCTCAATAATAATAATACAGTGTGTTATCTCCTGTCCCAGCCTGAGGAACAGTGAGGAACAGTGAGTCTCTATATAATAATAATACACTGTGTGATCCTTTGTCCCAGCCTGAGGAACAGACAGTGAGACTGTTTGTCAATAATAATAATACACTGTGTGATCCCCTGTCCCAGCCAGAGGAACAGACAGTGAGCCTGTCTCTCAATAATAACAATACAATGTGTGATCTCCTGTCCCAGCCTGAGGAACAATGAGCCTGTCAATCAATAATAATATATTATGTGATGTCCTGTCCCAGCCAGAGGAACAGACAGTGAGCCTGTCTCTCAATAATAATAATTCAGTGTGGGATCTCCTGTCCCAGTCTGATGAACAGACAGTGAGCCTCTCTCTCAATAATAATAATACAGCGTGTGATCTCCTGTCCCAGCCTTAGGAACAAACAGTGAGCCTGTCTCAAAATAATAATAATACAGTGTGATCTACTGTCCAAGCCTGAGGAATAGACAGTGAGCCTGTCTCTCAATAATAATACAGTGTTATCTCCTGTCCCAGCCTGGGGAACAGACAGTGAGCCTGTCTCTCAATAATAATAATACTGTGTGAGCTCCTGACCCAGCCTGGGGAACATACAGTGAGCCTGTCTCTCTATAATAATAATTCAGTGTGGGATCTCCTGTCCAACTCTGAGGAACAGACAGTGAGCCTGTCTCTAAATAATAATAATACAGTGTGTGATCCTCTGTCCCAGCCTGAGGAACAGACAGTGAGCCTGTCTCTCAATAATAATAATACACTGTGTGATCCCATGTCCCAGCCAGAGGAACAGACAATGAGCCCGTCTCTCAATAATATTAATACCGTGTGTGATCTCCTGTCCCAGCCTGAGGAACAGTGAGGCTGTCAATCAGTAATAATACAGTATGTGATGTCCTGTCTCAGCTTGAGGACCAGAGAGGAAGCCTGTCTCTCAATAATAATAATTCAGTGTGGGATCTCCTGTCCCAGCCTGAGGAACAAATAGTGAGCCTGTCTCGAAATAATAATAATACAATGTGGGATCTATCCATTGATCTATCCAGTTGTGGTTTATCGGGGGACTGGGAACAGGAACCATTGTTATTGTAACACTACTGCCGGGTAGCTGGATCATGACTGGATGGACTCTGAATGCTGTACTCTCACATCAAGATGTACTCTGGGTAGCATGAATGAGTCAAAGGTAGCATGTCAAAAGAAAAGAAGTGACTTCTCCCCAAATATCTACTACAGAGGTATCAGATATTGACAGTGAACTTCCTGATGTGTAATTCCTAGACTGAAGATTATGTCTCCTACCGTGTTTATACATACTCCAGATGTTATTCATCCTGTTTGTTCCCAATGCTGGTTCCGGTATGAATTCTCGAGGAGTAATGTGGACATTTAAGGTTAATGTTCTAATGACAAGGGACATCACTTAACTTTGTTTTGTTTTGAAGGCAACAACGCCTCAGGACCTCGTGACCTTCAAAAAGGGGGGATATGTAGTGGCAATGCTTGTTAATAAGACAGAATTAAGTGTTGATGTGCTTTCCCAAATGAGGCCTCATCTCTCTGTTCATCTCTGTGGTGCAGCCACAGAGAAGCTTTTCATGCAGGCTGATTTAAAGATGTTTTCTTTTGATAAGGGACAGCTCCCAAAGGAGGATGCACTTAGCTAAGCCTGGCTATCATGATCAATGGTCATCCATTGACGCCTATCTGTCTAGGGAGTGCCAGATGGACATCTGGACTGCATTCCTAAGTGTCAGGAGTAAGTGACTCATATCTCACCTTGATCAACCAATCAGGGACTGGTAGGGCCGAGTAACCCACGTGGGACTCTGATGCCCATGGAACTTTCAGCCAATGAACGAGCTGAAGTTCCTCCAGGTAGAAACAGGCAACACAGAGTTCCAGTGGAATTCTTTGGACTTTTCTAAAGGGAATTCAAAGGAGAATTCCAGGGCAGGGTGGCCCAGGAGCAGAAGGCTCCCAAGGGCATGACATTCTCGCAGCGCGCCTCCTGACCATCCTGAGACTCAGCCATGACAACCATGGAATGGCCAGTGTGTCCGAGTGCCAGAACTTTCCTTTGTTCTAAGAGTCTAGAGCTGAGGTTGCAAGAGAGTAACCAGAGGATCCACCCGAGGTTAGCACCAGCAGCAATCCTCGTGAACAGGTTGGAACTGTGGACAGCTGAATCACTATTCAGAACTAGCTCTTCATCAGAAACGAACCGGTCCTCTTTCTGACTTGCTGGGACCCACAGTCATCTTTTCTCCTGTGCACAAACTCTTGCTAGTTTCAGCCAACACTAACTAGCCGGTCAGTGAGCATCAGCAGTGCACCGTCGCAAGCCGCACAGCACAGCTTGGCACCGAGCCAGAGAGTGCGGATTGGACAGCAACAGCCTGAAACTGTGTCTTTGTGCCCGCAGAAGATCTGAATCCCCAGAGATTGGATGAGTATTCAACTTCACTGCATTACTGCTCGAGAATTCAATTGTTATCCCAACCAGTTGATATCAATTTAATTCCTAAGAGTTAATTTTCAACATAAAGCATTACACAAAATCAATACCTCAACACTCTATACTCAACAACGATAATTCACAAACAACCAGAACATGTAACTCCACATTCCCAAATAGACCTCATTTCCATAGCCCTGCCCCTTATGCAAAACCAACATCCCTCCCCTGTTCTCTCTCTCCGCTGGCGTTTGTAATCGTTTTTATTTTTAAATAAATTTTAGCAAAGTCATGTATTTTTAAAATCTTAAGATTTCTATATTTATGTCTTTATTTAGTGGTTTCATTAGTGACAAAGGCTAAACTTTCTTGGAAAATGTATTTTATGTAAACCATGTTTGCTATTTATTCAGTTAGGGCTAGAATATGTTCATTGTCTTCCAATGAAAGAATGGTTCCTTTTGCCGTAGTCGGGTTGACATTAGAAGCTTGCCACGCCCGGACTGTTACACCAACGCATTAGCATGTTAAAGCGATTTCATTGAGGAGCCTAGCTTTCTTAACTAGTAAGTAATGTACTTTTGGAGGGGGGAGGTGTCTTTCGCTGGAAAGCTTGCCCCCTTCTACTTTGAAAATACCTGTGAAACCGGTTTAATTCATCGCCCGCAGAGAGGGGGGTTGTACTTGATAATGTCTTAGCCGGAACAAATCATTATATCTCATTTTGTATTTCTATAAAAAAATCGTTTGCCCAGCCTAACACTATTGTTGTTATTGTTTTTATCCTGTAAAGCGCTTTTAGCAGCACAGCTTTCTCACCAGTTAGATTACTTTTTGATACCATCCTTACACAAAGCAGAAACTTATTGTATTTTCCAATGACATACAAGTGGAAAGATTACAGATTTTAATCATCTTTTTTCTGAACCAGGGAAAATCTGATCATGTTTCTCTATAACAATAATAAAAAACTTTATTTTACATATCACCTTTAAAAGTGGCATCTCAAAGCAATAAAGTAGATGGAAACCACAGATTACATAGTAAATACCCAGACAAACGCAAACGCGTTTTTAATAAAATGCTTTTATTCATTCAGCAGAGAGAGCGTAAAACCTGGGCATAACAGCTGTTCCTTTTTCTGATCACCCGCTCTCTGGATACACGTCTCACCTGTCCTGTTCTTTGTTTTCCTAATTTGCTGATTATGCCTTCTGCGATCCACTCCTGCCCTCACACCTAAAGAAGACTATTTTAAATTGATTTGCGCGGTCCATTGTGCAATTAACACTTGTATGTGCTGTCCTTAAGGTGATATCACATAAAGGTGATATGTAAAATAATGTTTTTTTTATTGTTAGAGAGAAACATGATCAGATTTTCCCCGTATCAGAAAAAAAGATCATGCTAATAAAGAAAAAAAGATAGTTTGTCACTAGTATACTTTTAATACAGTCTTTGCTGTGCTCTTGAGGATCCTTGTAATATTTCGAGCTCTGGTTGAATGATAAGTGTAGCAGTTTAAATAATTTTCTTAGTTAGAAATTATGAAACGCTCTGTTAAAAGCAAGGGAGTTTTTATGTCCGTTACAGTAAAAGAAAATGCCTGACAAATCAGGGCTTGGACAGATTCCAAGTGCATTTTTGCAATTTACGTTGCATTGTGCTGCTGTAATACAGTTTAAAATAATTAAAAGTCTAAACAGTATCAGCTTTATTTATGGGTTGCAATTAAAAAAAAGTCAAAAACCGCACTCAAAATGCAATTTACAGCTTTCTGGCAAGAGGAGACACCCAAATTAATAATGTAACATGCCACTGCATGAACAAGGTTATACTGCTATTTCCTTAGATACGCGATTAAAAAAATAATTTGTATTAAATTTTTAATAAAATGCTTTTGTTCACTCATAATCTGACAATTTCAGGAAGACTAAGGAAGGACTAAGGGAATTGTCATCTGTTGTGAAAGGTCTGTGAGCTCGGTGACTTTGAGACCACTTGCTATCCCAGGTTGTTGGAATCGCCACAATTCAAATAGAGAAAAAAGAGCTGACTGACAAGATTTAAGATGTGGCTCTCAATGTTGGATTAAAAAAAACACATTGCCTGACGTTAGTTGCATTGCTTGAAAAATAATTTTATTTCGAGAGACTGGATAAGTAATTCAAGTGTTTTTTTTAACTTCCTGAAAAACGAATAATAATTTAACTATATGTGCAAATGTTTTATGATATGTCGCTGTTGTGAATGTCTATGGAGTGTATCTTATTTGCCTGTCTGTCCTGGCTGTGCTCTCTCGCTTGCTCGCCCTCCCCTTCTCTCTCTCTCTCAATTCAATTCAAGGTACTTTATTAGCATGACAGATGGGTACAATCAGTGTTGGGTATTTACTTTGCTTTGAGATGCCACTTTTAAAGGTGATATATAAAATCAAGGCTTTAACTTGCTTTAACTCCGCAAGTCTGAGTTCTTGTGTCTGTCCTATCCGAACCCAAAAGTATTACAATATATATCTTTATAGCAGGTGGTGTACAACTTTTTAGTATAGATTACACTTTTCTAAAATGTATTTAAAAAATAAAAACGATTACAATCTAATCTTTCCATGTTTGATCCCAAGATCCCAAGAAAAATACATCTAAACGGGGAGAAAGCTATGCTGAAAGTTTATTAAGATACTTAGAAGACAAAGATATCAATTTATGTTGCATTTGTCTATTTGTGAATCAAAAAACACATATATTTAAACCCGCGTTTGCGATTTAAATCAAAACGCGATTTAAATCAATATAAATGTTTATATTGTAATGCATAGGTGCCTATTCATTGTTATTAAAATGACTTAAATTCGAAATATAAATATAATAGAAATATAAATTTGTTTGGTGCGAGTGAGGTTTTATTTAATCTCTGACCCAGGGAAATGTTTTATTTTTTCAAAGAAATGTTTGTTGAAAAAAAAGTCATGACTCCAGCAGGATTCAAACACACAGCATGTGAGGTAGGAGTCAGGAGCCTAACCCACAGTGCCACCGGCAAGGTCACATGGAGAGTGCTGAAAAAGCACTACAGAAACATTATCAATAGACAATGTACAGCGTGTACTATTCTTGTGTTGCGGTACATGAATATAATTATATCGTTATTAATTTCTTTAGATACGCGATTCCATATTATATTCCCTTTTAATCAAATTCTAAAAGTATGCTTGTTGACTCCAGTATCACATTAGTTAAAGACTTCGAAGCTTAAAATGTTTAAGGAGAAATGGAATACTGGTGTGTATTTTATATTTAAAGTATAGAGACCAGCCATATACTGTATGTTTATGTTCCAAAATTAATATCGTTTATGGCCTTCACACGCGTTACAGTATGCTCCTATTCTTTTTATGCTCAGGTACTAAGATTTCCCTTCAGTGGTAAAATTCCATATGAATATTCAATGCTAAAATGGGCACAGTAAAGACATTTACTGTAAATCTTTCTACGACCGACCAACGGACTACGAGTGCCCCTGTCGGTCAACCAATCACGTACCGCGGTATTTTGCGTCATCGCGCGTCACAATGCGCGACGCCGTAGCCAATTACCTCCGGTATGTGTCTTTACTGCGCACTTTGAATGGCTGCATCTGTACCTTCCAATCACTGATGTCGCTCTCCCTAAACCTTAACGTGATGTTTTGCAGATGTGCAGTGTGCCTTTACTCCTGTATTAAAAACGACCTCTGTTGTCGGGCGGAGTTGAAGGAGAACTAACTGCACAGAAAAAGTATGTAACGATAAAATGTTTCTACACTTCAGAATGTCCCTTTAAATCCCTGCTCACACACGTCAGTGTGGGGAGCGGGCAGGTAGAGAGCTTTTCCAGAAACTCATGATGTTTCTCATGGGGTGTTACCTGCAGTAGTATCTCTCTCCACGCCTTTGGAAAGAAAAGAGTGGCTCCAGTGCAGGGTAAGGTCAGAACAGCTGGTCTGATTGTCTTAGAAAACAAGAAATTAAAATCAACAGGGAAATTGAACAATACAGAAATCAGAGCAGTATACAATAGGAAGCAAGCAAACAAAATGCTCAGCAAAATCGTAGTTGAGTAAATTGGTGTAAAAAAAATATTTGTAAGCAAAGGAGAGCCTGTGCTGCGTGTGAAACACATCAATAGTTCAGCATTTCTGAAACGTTTAATTGAATTGACAAAGAAATCCTCTCCTTAAACTTCAAAAAAGGATTATCTGTGGAGCCAGCAGGCGAAACACTGCAGTTGCCCGTTTCTCACAGGTGTTTGAAGTTGTGGATAACATTTAGTTAAACCTAATAACTGGTTGGGCCACCCTTAGAAGCAACAACTGCAATCAAGCGTTTACGATAACTGGCAATGAGTCTTTTACAATGCTGTGGAGGAATTTTGGCCCACTCATCTTTGCAGAATTGTTGTAATTCAGCCACATTGGAGGGTTTTCGAGCCTTAACCGCTTTTTTAAGGTCATGCCACAACATCTCAATCAGATTCAGGTCAGGACTTTGACTAGGCCACTCCAAAGTCTTCATTTTGTTTTTCTTAAGCCATTCAGAGGTGGACTTGCCGGTGTGTTTTGAACTTGAACTTGAACTTTATTGCCATATGTAACCGGTACTGGTACAATGGAATTCTTACTTACAGAAAGTCTCTCGATTGTAAAACAAGTGTAAAAAACAAGACAAAGTGCAAACAGTGCATCAAGACAATGTACAAACAAACAATAGACAATGTGCAAGTAAACATGTAGACAGTTTGAATGTAAACAATACAGACGTGTAAACAATGACTGGAGATGTGCAATAGATAAGAAATCATAAAGAGGTAGATGGTGATGGTGTAGGTGTGGTCCGAGGGGGATGGCTAAATTTGTTCGCCAGTCTCACTGCTTGTGGATAGAAGCTATTGAAGAATCTAGTGTTAAGTGTCCGTATGCTCTTATATCTCTTGCCTGAGGGCAGTGGGGTGAAGAGCTCATGCCCGGGGTGGTGACTGTCCTCTGTGATGGCCAGAATTCTACCACGGCAGCAGTCCTCATAGAGCTGTTTAATCTCGTTGAGACCGCAGCCGATGATCTTCTGGGCCATATTGACCATTCTCTGTAGTGCCTTTCTTTCTCGCGAAGAGGTGTTACCATACAACACAGTGATCCCGTTGGTGAGGATGCTCTCGATGGTGCAGCAGTAGAAGTTCACCAACACATGTATTGGCATCCCCCATCAATTGAGGCACCTCAAGAAATAAAGGCGCTGCTGAGCCTTCTTCATGATAGAGTCAGTGTTCACAGTCCAGGTTAGATCTTTAGAGATGTGAATTCCCAAAAACCTAAAGCTGGTGACTGTTTCCACTTCCGTTCCATCAATACTGAGTGGGCTGTGAGTGTATGGCCTGTGTCTCCGAAAGTCCACTATTAGCTCTTTCGTTTTCTTTATGTTCAAGTCCAGGTTATTGCTATGACACCACCTAAGCAGCTGTACAACTTCATCCCTGTAAGTGGACTTGTCATCATCACTGATCAGTCCTATTATAGTGGTGTCATCGGCAAACTTAATGATGCGGTTGTTGCTGTGTCTTGCTGTGCAGTCGTGAGTAAATAGGGAGTACAACCTTGGACTCAGACAGCAGCCTTGTGGGGTTCCAGTGCTCAGGGTGAGTGGTGTTGATGTTTTATTGCCTATCCGCACCACCTGTGGTCTCTCGATAAGAAAGTCCAGCAGCCAGTTGCAGACAGAGTTGCACAGACCTAATCCCCTGAGCTTTGTCACCAGTTGACTGGGTATGATGGAATTGAATGCTGAACCGTAGTCCACAAACAGCATTCTCACATACGAGTTCTTAGTGTCCAGGTGTTCCAAGGTTGTACGCAGAGCCAGGGAGACAGCATCATCCACTGATCTGTTGTTCTGGTAGGCGAACTGCAAGGGGTCCAGGGACTCTGTGATGGAGGAGTTGATGTGTGACAACACCAGCTTCTCCAGGCATTTCATCACCACAGATGTTAATGCTACTGGGCAGTAATCATTCAGGCATGTCACTTTTGTCTTTTTGGGGGTTGGAACAATAGTGTTATTTTTAAAGCAGGTGGGGACCATGGACTGTGACAGGGAGGAGTTAAAGATGTCCGTAAACACTGTGGTCAGCTGGGCTGCACATGTCCTCAGGACGTGAGGTGGTATCCCATCAGGCCCTGCAGCCTTATGGATTTTCACCCTGCTCAGAGTCTTCTGCACGTCCTGCTCTGAGAGTTTCAGAACAAACTCGCCCTGCACACTTGGGGTCTTCTCAGCATTGCCCGTGTTCAGAGCATCAAAGTGGGCATAGAAGTTTGCCCGCTTTGGATCATTGTCCTGCTGCAGAACCCAAGTGCGCTTCAGCTTGAGGTCACGAACAGATGGCCAGACATTCTCCTTCACGATTTTTTGTTGACAGCAGAATTCATGGTTCCATTTACCACAGCAAGTCTTCCAGGTCCTGAAGCAGCAAAACAGCCCCAGACCATCACACTACCACCACCATATTTTACTGTTGGTATGATGTTCCTTTTCTGAAATGCTGTGTTACTTTTACGCCAGATGTAATGGGACACACACCTTCCAAAAAGTTCAACTTTTTTCTCGTCAGTCCACAGAGTATTTTCCCAAAAGTCTTGGGGGTCATCAAGATGTTTTCTGGCTCATCAGTGGTTTTCGTCTTGGAATTCTGACATGCAGGCCATTTTTGCCCAGTCTCTTTCTTATGGTGGAGTCATGAACACTGACCTTAACTGAGGCAAGTGAAGCCTGCAGTTCTTTGGATGTTGTTGTGGGGTTTTTTGTGACCTCTTGGATGAGTCTTCGCTGTGCTCTTGGGGTAATTTTGGTCTTTAGAAATGGCTTTATAAACTTTTCCAGACTGATAAATCTCAATCACTTTTTCACACAGGGCCATGTAGGTTTAATTTTTCCCTTAATAATAAAAACCTTCATTTAAAAACTGCATTTTGTGTTTACTTGTGTTATCTTTGTCTAATATTTCAATTTGTTTGATGATCTAAAACTTTCAGTGTGACAAACATGCAAAAAAATAAGAAATCAGGAAGGGGGCAAACACTTTTTCATACAGCTGGCTCTGTGGCGCAATGGAAAGCGCGTTGGACTTCTAGGCCTTGATAGAATTAAGTCATTCAAAGGTTGTGGGTTCGAGTCCCACCAGAGTCATGTATCACTTTTATTGAACCTTTCGAAATCCTCTGGGGATTGGTGTTGATCAAGTCAAATACAGGACTTCTTAAGAGTCCACAGTTGAAAATGAACCAGCAGCCACAAGAAAGAAATTGGCACTGGACTGTGATCACATCACTCCTGTCCTGGAGTCCTTGCACTGGCTTCCTGTCAACTTCAAAATCCTCAAGCTCAGCTATAAGGCTCTCCATGGCTTGGCACCTCAGTACCTGTCTGGGTTATCGCCTTACTCCCCACCTCACAACCTTCGCTCTTCTAATTGTGTTTTCCTATCTGTCCCCCAGTCCATCTGGACTACACTCTATGGGTGACAGGGCCTTCTCCTGTTTTGCCCCAAAGCTCTGGATCTTTATCCCCAAGGATATCAGTCACCTTCTCTAAACTCCTTCAAATCCAGACTCAAAACCCTCTTCTTTAGAAGAGCTTTTAATGCACTATTCTTTACCCCTCTGTTCCTACTGTATTTAATACCACCATCTATTGTCTCCTCTAACTGTGTATTCTCATCCTGCTTATCTTGTGTATTTTTTTAACTTTATTGTTGTCATTCTGTAAAGTGCTTTGAAAAGCCACCTTTAAAAGTGCTATATGATGTAAAGATTATTATTATTATTAATAATGAACAGTGCATTTAACACTGAGCACATGCGGTCCTTCTTTGCAAAGGATTGCAAAGGTTGGGAATTAGCTTTTCACTCGTGTTGTTGAAGACCATATCCTGGCTGTGTTGCAGGAAATGTCTGGATGCCATCACCGGATCAAGGAGAGGATCAGGGTTTTGGGAAGTCTTTTTGATGCCTGACACTGTGTGTTTCCTGGTTGTAACGGGTGTCATTCTGGACCTAAACAACAGAGAACACCATTGAAATCGCTGAACTGCCTAGCGGACACTTTGTCGCCTTCTTCTGACCTGTAATTAATGTGATTCTCTGAAAACGTGGCACGTTGTATCTGTGCTACCTTTATGGAGGGTGACCACACTCATAAGGATCATAGATTCGATCACAAGCATCTAAAAATGAGAATGAGAAAATGACATCACGCTATAAGGCTGAATGGCACGATTCTCCTGTTCCTTCTGCAGCAAATGTGAGTTTTTTTGCTTCTTAACACTGAGATAGTTGGAGATATTTGGCAGCTGTGGGATTCCAACTCAACCCTCAAAGAGACTGGAGCTTAAATCCAGCTCTAAACTAAAAACTGGGTGACTTGTAAGGGCTGGTAGGAGAGGAAAAGAATAAATGCTTTTGTAATATGTAAAATATTTCCGAGCACTTTTTTTGTTGCTGAAAATTAATCTTGTGCATTTGAATGAATTCCGATATTGTCACCTAATTCTATACATTGTTTCATCAGACTAGAACTTTTATAGGAGCTCAATTGCATTTATGAATTGCATAGTGATAGTATTTCTTTCCGTTTAAATACTTCAGTCAAAAATGTAGAGAAGGTGCTCCTGTTTTCACCATTATAAGAACTGTGATGCACCAGTAATATTTACTCTCACAAAAGTATTGTAATTGTATTGTTCTGTTCTGTAACAATCTTGAGTGACACAAACCTTCTGTTTTACTGCACTACACTTCTCCAGAGGCCAGTTCAGCACACAAGGATCCTCAGTCAAACAAACACTGCAATCGCTTGATAAAAGCCATTCCTCATCCTTTCTCTTAGTATTGGTGCAACTTTTGTATCCAAAGAAGGCGATTTGACAATGAAAGGTGCAATCATCTTAAAGAGAGTCTTCATGAAGGCATGCACAGCTTAAGGCACATGAAGCTGAATCCGTGAGCTGATTGACACAAAACAATGTCACTTCACATTATCCGCAAAGCTGTTTTGCTTGTCTGACCACCTCTTCGTACTTTACAGTGAGCGCATATATTTCAGTTTCTTCTTTTGTATTTTCCTTACTATTTTACTGTCTCTTTCCCCCATGTGGAGATGTATCCACTGCCAAAACTGCTGTCTGATTATTTAAATTATCTGTAAAACTGTTACATGACTTCATCTAATTGTAAATTTATAAGACAGTCTGTGAGACATTTGTGAGAGTAGCTGAATCCCAGGGCTGGTGTGGAATCACACACAGACAGGTCTTCTGTGTGATCTGAGTCCCACTGCCCAGAGCTACAGACTGGTCAAATGGTCACTATTGTAGACACGACCATCGGACCATCGGCTACAAATAATCAATATACTGATCGTATTGTCACTACTGGTGTTTATTACATAAATACTATATATAAATAATAAGATAATTCCACACTCATGTGTGTTATAAAACATTTATAAACATTTTGGGAGGCTGACATACAGTAAAGAAAGTAATACTGAAGGGCTGGAAGTCCTGGAAAGCGTTAATAGAACCTTCTTGCTTTCGACCTGGAACAGAGCCCACAACTGCCAGATCAGTGACCCCTGAGCCCAGTTCACAGAGAGGAGAACCAGGAGCTCTTCTATGTCTCTAAGAGGGCTGGGAGGAAGGATAAAAGGGGGAAATGTGACATGAGTCCAGGCTGTTCTGTCTGATATTGTTCATGTAGCAGCACTGATTGTCTGAATATCTTCTGGTTCTGGATTGTGAGGATAGAGAGCAGTACGGAGTTGAGATCCTGTCTGAGTGTGAGTCTGAGCTGTGAATCTGACTGAGAAAAGAATAATGATTTTTTATTCTGCCTGAGAATTTTCCTGAGAATTTTTCTTCTTTTCCAAGTGGTGTTACATCCCCTTCAGATACTCTACACAGACTGCCAGAGAGAAGAGGAGAGAGATATGGACAGATAAGAGCACACACAGCAAGAGACACATACGTCTTGATTTACTTTGAAGCAAGTGTTCATTTCTTTTCAGGAACAAGTTGTTTTTGAACTTCAAGAAATTCATACAACTTCTGAAAGATAAAATACAAATCTTGCTTCTCAGGACAGAAGAAATGCTGCAAAAAAATGCCAGTGATTTGTGAAAAGCAACGGGAATGTGTCCCTCTGCAGCTGTTAAACAAAGGGCTGGTGGGTCAAACGCACTCAGGGACGTGCTTCAGATTGTGATGATGTAAACATAATCTCCGCTAAAAATTGAAGGGATTTCTTTGCAAACCCTCTTGAATGTTGCAGGAAATCTTCGTGTTTTACTCGTGTGCAACTAAAACAAGTAAACAATTCAGTACCTAAGTCAATGTCCAAGAAAACCATCCTCACGTGTGGAATTTTTCTTTAACTGGCTGTTGGGAGAATTCATTTATTTATTTTAAAATTAGAACACAGATTTGTTGGAGAACTTGACAATCCTTGACAATCATTATTAAATGAGCATTATAGAAATGTGTGTTGATATTTTTAATATGTACCTTAATTGTAATATATATATATATGCTTTGATATGGATGTTCATTTGAAGGAATTGAGGAAACTATGAAGGATCGCAGAACAACCAAAGATACATTTGGGCATCTGCTATTGGTAAAGATTAACGAATACAGTAAGTGTGAAGCTTGCACACACACGAGAGAAAAAAATCAGTTTAAATTCACTTCATTAGACTGACGGTGTGTATAGCAGAGGATGGTTTCGATCCATCGACCTCTGGGTTATGGGCCCAGCACGCTTCCGCTGCGCCACTCTGCTGACAGCTGTCATAGTGTGATTCAACACAACTGCTCTATCTTTGCTTTCTAAAAGTGTGCCCGAGATGAAAAGTCTAAACGGTAAACGCAGACGTCACTTTGAGCACTTGGTCTTTTATAGTACAAATATCACACGCTGCACTACATGGGCGTGTCTTCAAGATCGTTGAGAACCAAACCTTCTGCTTTCCCAAGCAACTGATTTTTCCTCCTTAATTCACAAATCTTCAATGAGAATCAGTGAAACGAAAACCAAACACATGTGCACACTCGCGTCCTAGTGTGAAAGAAAAATGATGGAAGCATTTGAGAAATAAGAAGAGTAGTCTGAACAGCTCCAGTCTATCAACTGCTCTACAAAGTGATCGCTACTTCCACACCCAGTTTATAACACTGAAAATGATTCAGGAAGCACAGCAAAGTTCTAAAAGCAGTGGTTGAAAAGCGTCTAGATACATAAAATGACAATTTCTCAAAAGTAAAATCTTCAGCTTTTAAATATTGTCATCCACATATTTTCGTTTTTCTCTTTTTTACATAACACGCTTTCGAGAAATAGACTGTCTTGTAATGAAGGCTGCATTAGAAAACGTGTATCTAAATTAAAATCGGGTTTATGACTTCTGCGTTTTTCAGCTTTCTTAGCGCTTGGGTCTCGATTCAGATATTGCAATGAAAGCAACAGGGGAGTAAGTTTTCCTTTTCTAAATCAAAGGTGATCTGCTCACAAGGAAGTATAAAAACTTCAGCGTTTACTTTTTGAAGACCGCAAATTGTCGAAACACTATTGCTTCATAAGCTAATAAGTAACGTTTCTGAGCACGCATTGTATTACTAATGCTGTTATTAATTAAAAAAAAGCTGAAATTCACATAATGGAATTTGGACGGCTCAAAGTAGTCTATTCCTTGTACAACTAACTTGCCCGCTGAGTAGAGTTTTAAGCAACGGCAGCAGATATAGCAGTAATAGCAACAGCGTAGAGTGTCACAATACTCTATGAAAGAATTGCGGCTTCAGATCGTTTTGTTCTGTTGAAGCTACCTACAGGCTCTAAATTGTTGACATTGGCTGTGATCTTCTTTTTTCAGGTTTCATGAAATTCTTCACATATTTGAAATATTTCATTCGGGTTCGCCCAATACATGGTGCAAACCGTACCTGCAGCAGAATGCTGTGGCACATGAAGCCCTTTTGTTTGCCGGTTGTAAGGATTGAGGTGCGTACTACAAATCGAGCAAGCGAAAAGAAAATTAAACAGGAGTCTTTTATTGGATTGCTAATCCACTGTGCTCTGCTCGTCTAGGTTCAAATCCCATCCTTGTCATAGTTAAGGCCTGAGACGTGTGTGTTTTTTCTAAACGGTGTTTGCATTTGTTTCTTTTTTTACTCCTGTACTAGAGCAGTAATATTTCTAGCGGTGGAAGAACATGGTATCACATGCTGACAGCAGGAACACGTGGCCACAAGCTGCAGTACATTGGTTTTGGAACAGCAATAAATTTCCTGTGGAGACAGGTGTGCCGGTATTAATACAGCGCTTTCGAGCGGAAAGAGTTACAAGAACTGACTTAAACTTACCAGTTATGTTCAATAGCTAAAAACACAAAACCAACCTCTTCAGTGGTTGAATCTAAATAACAGAAGCCAATGCTGCCATCAAGGGAAAAAAAATCCTGAGTTATGTAGTTTTGAGACTACATATCTGACTTTCAGTTTGAAGCGGTATAATGGATTCTAGGTCACATTCGTTCTTGATTCAGGATATATATGAGTGTGGTAATGGTTAGAACTGTGTTTACATGAGGTACAAACGGTAACATTTTCATTGCGAGAAGAAAGTCAGTCCGTGCGCATTTCTCAGCATGCACATTGTCAGGAAAACTAAACCCACAGTGCCAGCAAACCTTTCGATAGCCTGTAGGTACTGCCATTGCAAATGTAACAGGTTGTTCATATACACAAATGACATCGTTGCTATATCGTAATTAGGAGATAATTTGGTATTTATTAATTAAGATTTTTTTCCTGGGTGGCAACAATGCGCTTCCGCAATAAATCATAGACTCTGCTTTCAAAATAGCTGCACCAGGCACTTGGACACAGATAAACACAAGGATTTAAAATTCAGGAATATGAATGGTCAATTGCTTACAGTTGGGTTTTTACGTTTTCTTATTTAGCGATTTGTGTATCAATCTTTTAACAATTCATTAAAATGCTAACAACATGTAAAATAAAAACAACAGCAACGTTAAATGAAGGGGAGACAGGTAGTTTTTTTTTTTTACAATCAGATTCCAATCTCCAATGCTGTGTGTGAGAGCTTAGGTAACTTTCCTTTTCTCACATTTTCTGACGACTATTCCAAAGGGGCACCCTGTCAACTCCTAATACTTTGTATGTTTGATTATTGTCGTTTTATTTAGAAAAAGTTCAATATTGATCATAACTAAAGAAAATTAGGATCACGAATAAAAAAAGGGCTGAAGATGCGAGTCACTCTTGAATCAGAGCTGGGCGACACGGGCTTCTGTTCTAATATGATTGTACGAGAAGCAGGAGGAATCGCTTCTCTCCTATGGAGCATGAGCTGAATCAGGAGGGAGACATTTTGTATGCTTGTGCATATGTTAACGCATGACCTACATCGTAAAACTAAATTAAAAACTAACATTAAGTTGTCAAAGACATTCATTTATATACAAACAAGAGACAGACATAGCAATGGTTCTACATTAACTTGTCCTACACTGATCAGACTAATTGAAATGTATGAAAGCCCGTTTCTGCCAGGGAGTTAAAAAAACGCGCTATGGTATCGCAGAATTCCAACTAAGTAACTCAAAATTGCGACTTGGTAACTCAGAACTCCGACTTTATATCTAAAATGTTCTTTAGCTCAGCTAGCAAGGCCTGGATTCAAGCCAATACAGTGAGGCACGAAGTAGGGTGGGAGCGGCGAGGGCACAAGCCCTAGAACCCGAATCCGTTACAATAAGAAAAGGACAGACAATGAAATAGGGGCTATTTCGAAGTCGCAAATGTGAGATATAAAGTCAAAATTCTGAGTTTTTAGGTCGCAATTCTGAGATTCTAAGTCACAATTCTGAGATACCATAGTGCGTTTTTTTTTTACTCCCTGGCGGAAACGGGCTTCCATTGGTTCTCAGTGCTGCGAAGCAAAAGCAATCTCTGAGAAATCAGACAAATTATTATCAGAACATGTCAAAACCTGATCAGTATTTATTTACTGGGAAGCAAATAAATGCTTGTATTACACATTTTAATATAACATGCAATTACACATGAAAATTAGTAAAATTATTATTGTAAAATTACGTGTTGATAGAACAGCCCCCTCGATAAAAGAAAGTGTGGACGGACGTGTCGCATGTTCCGTACTCTGTCTGACAGCGAGTTTAACACACTGTCCTTGGAAATTAGAAACGAATTGAACAATAAATTAATCTGAGCAAATTTTACACGTGTGGATGATTTCATTCTGTCGAAATTACGTGGAACTCCTCCGCTGGGGTCAGATACACACGGGAAAGTGTTCAGGCGGCTTCACGGAGTCCCGCCTCAGACTGGAAGCAGGTTCTAATTAGACGCTGAGAACAATTCGGGTCTCTTTGTGTAATTGATTGTGTTGATTGAGCGGCAGTGCGACCATGTGTGTGGTAGCATAGTCCTGCTAGTATAAAAACCTAGTCACCGCGTTCACACTTTATGCTCTCTTGCTTCAACACAGTTTGGTGGTTTAAGTGTCTTACTTCTGTAGCAGTTTAGCGGGACGTCAATTTGGCGATGCGCTCGTTTCTCTTTGTGCTGTGCCTGTGCGCAGGGGCCGGGCTCCCCGCACTGATCTCCGCGGGACCGGCTGGCTGGGACTCTCGGGAATTAGCGCTCCAGGCCGACCTCCCGGCTCCTGAAGACGCAGCCCAGTCGGAGGATTTGAACCTGGCAGATGCGCCCTCCGAAGACCTGTCTGCAAGCGAGAACGACTCGCAGTCCTTGGCTCCCGACTTTCGCCGCCTTCCCGTGTCCAGAGACGCGTACTCGCCCTACTTCGACAAGGAGAAGATGAACCCCGAAGCCGGCAGCCGCCCCTTACCCGCCTACATCAAGAGCGTCCTGTTTCCTCCCCAGCGAGGGCGGCTGCCGGCTCGCCCGGCCATCGGGGGCACCCGAGGAGTGGCTGTGTGGTGCGACTCCAGCAGGATGTACGTGAGGGTCAGTCGGCTCCTGTTCGGCTTCAGCTGTCGGCCATCGGAGGTGACCTTGGGCAACTGCAGCGTCAGCCGAACCACACGCAGTTACTTCTACTTCATCTACGGGCTTCACGAGTGCGGCACCGAGCGATCGGTAAGCGGGTCTTCATCTACAGGCAGTGTATCGATGTGAGCTGTAGGGCCGGTATCGGGGTTGCCTTTCCTGGGAATATCCCTTCCTCTGTGACCTTGCAGGTTGTCCAGGGCCGCCTGGTGTACTCCAACACTCTCCGCTATGCCCCGCCCTCCTCCAGTGCGCCTGTGCATCGCTTCATTCCCTTCTCTGTGCCTGTCAAGTGCTCCTACAACAGGTAGGCAGGGCTCTGCTGCTGCGGAGAAGCCGCTGGGAAAGTGTCCAGAAGCCCCTCATCCCCTCTGTCCTGCAGGTTCCACTACTCCTACAAGGTTGGCTATGTCCCCACGTGGGCCAGGAGAAGGACCTTCTTCAAGGACCTGAAGAACAAGCACAGCTTTGTCCAGCTCACCACCAACTGTAAGCTCCTTGAGCGAGTGGCTCCACCTGCCTGCAGGGGGTGCTGTGTGCAGGTGTAATGCTGCCTCTCTCTCCAGCCCACTGGGTCCGGCTCTCTCCCAAGGATGAGTACTTCCTGGGTCAGCCCATGTACTTCCAGGCCACTGCCTACTTTGCCACAGCGGAGCAGAGGCTGTACATCCACTCGTGTTACGTAACGGAGAAACCAGACCAGCACTCCCAGCCCCGTTTCCCCGTGATCGACAACTTGGGGTACGGCCCCTTCTGGGAGGGGAGGTGGGCAGGAGCCCTGAGAGCCTGCAGGGGTTCATCCTTGTCCTTGTCCCCAGGTGCATGGTGGACAGCAAGGCAGATGGCTGCCTGTCCAGGTTTGTCCCCTCCAAGCAGAAGGATGTGCTCCGCTTCACAATTGATGCCTTCCTCTTCCAGAAGAAGCTGTCCAGGAAGGTACTGCTCTCAAAGGCTGCTCAGCCTTCCTGCTCTACTGATCCATTGTCTGCTTTTTCATCCATGATCTAGATGTGAACCAGACTGTGGCAGCTCTAGTGCCTAGAGCTGCCAGCTTGCCTTCACTGATGGCAGAAGGTCCTTCTCTGTCCCTCTATTGGCCTTGATCCCTTAATGCTGTGACTTTCCCTCTTGCAGCATGAAGTGACTGAGCTGTACATGCACTGTGTCATGGCTGTGGCTCCTGCTAAAGCAACACCAGGGACCAAGTCCTGCACCTACAACAGGGAGGCGAAGAGGTACTTCTGCAAGGAGCCTGCTGAGGGTTCTCTGGGACATGCCAGGTTTAGGCCTCACCTGTCCTCCTCCTCTCCTCCAGGTGGGAGGAGCTGTATGGTGACCATGAGGTCTGTGCCTGCTGTGAGTCCAGGTGTGCTGGCAGTTGGAATGAAGGTGGGTCTGGTTCTCTATCCCTTGTGGATGCATCTCTGCCCAAGAGACAACCATGCTTGGACAACTGAGGAATGATCCCGTGCTGGACAAAGGGACTGTTTAGATGAGTAGACTGTGGGTTTCTGGGTATAGCAGATCCCTCACTCCTGGGTGCTGCTTGTCCACAGGTACCAGGAGCCTGGTGACCAGTAGTCGGGTGTCTGTGGCACCAGTAGAAGCTCCTCTGGATGTGGGAGCTGACTGGACTGAGGATGAGGAAGGAGACCCTCAGAGCTCCAGTGAAGATGCTGAGAGCACCAGTGAGGATGTGGAGGGAGCAGAGGACTTTGGAGATGTTGGCCAGTGGACAGGTAGGGTCTGGCAGGAGGAGCTCCTGTAGGGGTGGTGTCCTGCAGTGTAGCTGGATTGTTCTCCTTCCTCCCCAGGTGCCTGAATGAAGGCTCCAGCCTGGCCCTTGTGACTCTCCTGCCTCCACTTGCCTTGTAATGGCAACATCTCAATAAAGCTGTGTGCCTGCCCTTGTTTCTTTATGGTTTATAGGTTTGAATGGGGTGGAGGAATTCAAGGGAAGTATTTGTGGGGGTTCCCCTTTCAAGAATGCTTCCCATATTGCTGCCAATGAGGACTGAAAATGGCTGGAGTAATAAAGCGTTGTACTGGGGGAAGATGGCCGCACTCTTCCTTGGGCAGGTCATTGTGACTTTTTTACTGGGGGAGAGACAGAGGTGTTCAATATACTGGCAGTCCTCCTGTTTCCGAGAGGGGTAGTGCTTATGGAGTGTCAGTTGCTACTGTAGTGCCCAGTAAGAGTGAGATCTGATGTCCTATTCTAGGCTGCACAAACTGACTAAAAGAAACACAAGGAAGGGATTGTCAACAGGGGCTTGGTGTAAAGTAGGCCTTCCCTTCCTTAGCAGAGGAACAATTCTGGTGCCCAAACATCAGTGAATAAAGGTACAGTTAGAATCTTGGAGGTCTTGTCTTATGGGTGTTGGTTTCACAGTATTGGACAGTCACGGGAACTATTAGGATTGAAATTGGAGATCCCAGCACTTAACTGGGAAGACAAGTGTTCACAACCACCTCTACCAGCAGCACAGACTGTGTAGATTGAGACTGAACGCTTACTACACAAAGCCTCTCCCCTGTTTCAGTGTCCCATGTCATGAATTTCAAGTGAATCCTGGTCTCCCGTTGTGACTACCTATAATTTGCACAAATCCTGCTGGCCCACTAACACTGTTAATTTTTAGCCCTACTGCAATGCCCTATTAAAGTTTCAAGGATTTAGGCTAAACTATTTTATATAATGGTTCCAAAGGTGGCTTCGCAAAGCACTTGAAATAATTACAGTAAGAACACACAGGATAAAACAATTCCAATAGACAGAGGAGACCATGGATGGTGGTACTAAGGAAAGTAGAAGCAGAGGGGTAAAGATTGGAACCAGTTCAGTAAAGGCTCTTCTACAGAACAAGGCGTTGAGTCTGAATTTGAAGGAGTTTAGGGAAGGTGACTCTGGTATCCTTGGGGAGAGAGTTCCAGAGCTTGGGGGCATAACAGGAGAAGGCCTTGTCACTCATACAGTGTAGATGGGCTTGGGGGACAGTTAGGAGACCAGAATAAGAGGAGCGAAGGTTCTGAGGTGGGGAGTAGGGTGATAATAGATCAAACTGCTACTGAGGTGCAACTGAAATGTGACGGCATGTTCTACAATTTATGCAAGAAAGGGTAATGTTAGGCTTTTATGGACCGTTGGTACAACAGCAGTGCTCAAGGATTCATTTCTAATATTGAGGACAATGGGTTATATACCCATCGTTCTTACCAAAGGATCAGAGACCTTTTGCTATATAAGAAGACTCCTTTCCACCACTAATTTATACAGGTTTGGTTCATTTGGGTTTTATCAGTTAAACATTTAAGTGAAGTCATTGTCCTGCACGCGGCCGAGCCCGACACACGGTACCGTCTGGTTTCTGTCGCTGGGCGCTCACCCTGCGGTCCATATGGGTCCTAATGCCCCAGTATATGGTAGTGGCAATTTCCCTAAGGAAACAAGTACTCCACATTAGTCTGAATGCAACATTCTTCATTGGTCCCATTACATCACAGAAAAACAAAACTACTCACTCTTTAATCTCGTCTAATCCAAGACGCACCGAATATCACAGTCTTCTTTTAACACGCGTGCTGTGATTCCTCTATGTAGCAGAAATGACAACCGAGGAGCCGAGAGATTATTTCAGCATTTCGCGTCTGAACGGAAAACACAAACGACTAACTTGGAATGACTTGCTTTTGACGCTTTTCAAAGCGTTCTTTGTGCACGACGACTGCACCACCAAGCAAACTACATAAATATGAGAAAACACGCAAGAAAGTTGTCACTCAGTGTCGAAGGGTCGATGTATACTGGGGCTCAGTTGAAATGCAACGCCAGGACTTTTCCGAATTATGTCACACGAAGAGAGCACAGCCCTTTCCGCCCTGCCGCGTGTGTCTCGGTAACTCGCTGTGATCGTAAAGTGGTCAGTACTTTGCGCTGTGGTCGCAACAACCCCGGTGAACGAACGGTGCTTTACAGAGGAGTACTGCCTGACTGGATCGTTGATGAACGACAGAGGCCACTCCGACCTCTTCTCGGTTTTCTTCAATGACTTACTAAGGATCTTCTTCACATTCGCCCATGCAGGGGAAGCCAGTTACACCAAAGCAAACGCAGGAAAGTGCATTTCAAGCAGAGACCAGGAGGGACTTGTTTACACCGAGAGTGGGCGGAGAATGGAACAATGCGCCCAGCCCTGTTGCTGGAGCCGATTCTTGATGAGCTCTTGGGCTCACTGAGAGGCCCCCGCTGGATGCTAATCTTTCTGTTGTTCTTGCAGGTCCTGCGCTGCTTTTGAGCCGACAGAGCTCGTCCTGCTCTGTCGGCACAGCCCAATTGCAAATGATCGGCTCCGCGTACAGAAGGAACGTGCGTTTGGTACAAGAGTGCACGAAGGCACCGGAAATACATTGGGAACAAATGACCGGTTGCTCAAGACCTCTGTGAAGTACAGGAGCGTGCAAAACGAGGCTGTTTCCGCCCGGTCTCGAACCGGGGACCTTTCGCGTGTTAGGCGAACGTGATAGCCGCTACACTACGGAAACCTGCAGGGACTGCTGCTGGTGTCTCGCTTGCGTTTCGGGCTGAGAAAGGGACGCGTCACTTTAGGAAGTGGGCGCTGGAGAGAGGAACAAAGGGCGCGATGAAACAAAATGCCGAAACCCGGGATCGAACCAGGGACCTTTAGATCTTCAGTCTAACACTCTCCCAACTGAGCTATTTCGGCGGTGCGCAAAGCCTACAGCCACCTGCTCCAGCCTTCCTGTGTTGTGGCATGAGCGCACCAAGAGTAGCGGGAGAGTGTTGCAGGAACGTCACTCAGAAGGAAAGGAACATGTGACCAGTCGCTCAAGAAGCTTATTGCATTACTGCTCCCAACCAGTTGATATCAATTTAATTCCTAAGGCTTATGTACTTGTTTTGAGTATCTCATGTAGAAGTTGTAAACAAGTTCAATTACGAAACGGTCTAAATGAATGATATACCGAACTTATGTCCTCTTGATATGTGTAACTCTTTGTAACTGAATGAATTCTGATAACCCTTACGATAAGATCTGTTAGGTTTGCATGCATATTCTATATATTAACAAATGTATCCTCGTGTATTAGTACCTGTGTGTGCGTTGTTTGAGTTATGTCGCATGGTTGGATTCTAAGACCATTAAAATAATCAATTTTGTGATTTACTGCCACAAAAATAATTGTCCCAGTAAATGCCCAAACCCCTACAGAACTGGTGCTTCGTGAGAGAACACTACAACAGTGTGTGATATCCTGTCCCAGCCTGAGGAGCAGACAGCGAGCCTGTCTCTTAATAATACTAATAATACAGTATGTGATTCCCTGCCCCAGCCAGAGGAACAGACAGTGAGCCTGTCTCTCAATAATAATACACTGTGTGATCTCCTGTCCCAGCCTGGGAAACAGTGAGTCAGCCTCTCAATAATTATAATACAGTGTGATCTACTGTCCCAGCCAGAGGAACACACAGTGAGCCTGTATCTAAATAATAATAATACAGTGCGTGATCTCCTGTACTAGCCTGAGGAACAGACAGCGAGCCTGTCTCTCAATAATGATAACCTAGTGTGGAATGTCCTGTCCCAGTCTGAAGGACAAACAGTGAGCATGTCCCTCAGTAATAATAGAACAGTGTGTGATCTCCAGTCCCAGCAGGAGGAACAGACAGTGAGTCTGTATCTCAATACTAATAATACAGTGTGTGATCTCCTGTCCAAGCCTGGGGAACACTGAGGCTGTCTCTCAATACTAATTATACAGTGTGTCATTTCCTGCCCCAGTCAGAGGAACAGACAGTGAGCCCGTCTCTCAATAATAATAATACAGTGTGTGATCTCCTTTCCCAACCTGAGGAACAGACAGGAGTGAGCCAGTCTCTCAATAATAATAAAGCAGATTATGATCTGCTGTCCCAGCCTAAGGAACAGTCAGGAAAGAGCAGGTCTCTCTATAATAATAATAATACAGTTTGTGATCTCCTGTCCCAGCCTGAGGAACAGACAGTGAGCCTGTCTCTCAATAATAATAATACAGTGTGTCATTTCCTGTCCCAGCCTGAGGAACAGTGAGCTTGTCTCTCAATAATAATTATAATACAGTTTGAACTCCTGTCCCAGCCTGAGGAAGGGTGAGCCTGTCTCTCAATAATAAAAATACAATGTGTTATCTCCTTTCCCGGCCTGGGGAACACTGAGGCTTTCTCTCAATACTAATAATACAGTGTGTGATATCCTACCCTAGCCTGAGGAACAGACAGTGAGCCTGTCTCTCAATAATAATAATAGAGTGTGTGATTTCCTGTCCCAGCCTGAGGAACAGACTGTGAGCCTGTCTCTCAATAATAATAATCCAGTGTGTGATCTCCTGTTCAAGCCCAAGCGAAGACACAGTGAGCCTATCTGTCAATAATAGTAATACAGTGTGTGATCTCCTGTCCCATTCTGAGGAACAGACAGTCAGCCTATCTGTCAATAATAATAATACAGTGTGTGATCTCCTGTCCCAGCCTGAGAAACAGACAGTGAGCCTGTCTCTCAATAATAATAATACAGCGTGTGATCTCCTGTCCCAGCCTGAGGAACAGACAGTGAGCCTGTCTCTCAATAATAATAATACAGCGTGTGATCTCCTGTCCCAGCCTGAGGAACAGACAGTGAGCCTGTCTCTCAATAATAATAATAGAGTGTCTGATCTCCTGTCCCAGCCTGAGGAACAATGAGCCTGTCAATCAATAATAATACAGTATGTGATGTCCTGTCTTCGCCTGAGGAACAGAGAGTAAGCCTGTCTCTCAATAATAATAATTCAGTGTGGGATCTCCTGTCCCAGTCTGATGAACAGACAGTGAGCCTCTCTCTCTAAATAATAATAATACAGTGTGTGATCTCCTGTCCCAGCCTGAGGAACAAACAGTGAGCCTGTCTCAAAATAATAATAATACAGTGTGGGATCTCCTGTCCCAGCCTGGGGAACAGTGTGCCAGACTCTCAATAATAATAATACAGTGTGATCTACTGTCCCAGCCTGAGGAACAGACAGTGAGTTTGTCTCTCAATAATAATAATACAGTGTGTGATCTCCTGTCCCAGCCTGGGGAACAGTGAGCCAGACTCTCAATAATAATAATACAGTGTTATCTCCTGTCCCAGCCTGGGGAACAGACAGTGAGCCTGTCTCTCAATAATAATAATACAGTGTGTGATCTCCTGTCCCAGACTGAGGAACAGACAGTGAGCCTGTCTCTCAATAATAATAATACAGTGTGTGATCTCCTGTCCCAGACTGAGGAACAGACAGTGAGACTGTCTCTCAATAATTATAAAAATACTATGTGAGCTCCTGACCCAGCCTGGGGAACATACAGTGAGCCTGTCTCTCTATAATAATAATTCAGTGTGGGATCTCCTGTCCAACTCTGAGGAACAGACAGTGAGCTTGTCTCTCAATAATAATAATACAGTGTGTGATCTCCTGTCCCAGCCTGAGGAACAGTGAGCCTGTCAATCAATAATAATACAGTATGTGATGTCCTGTCTCAGCTTGAGGAACAGAGAGTAAGCCTGTCTCTCAATAATAATAATACTGTGTGGGATCTCCTGTCCCAGCCTGGGGAACAGTGAGCCAGACTCTCAATAATATTAATAATAATAATAATACAGTGTGATCTACTGTCCTAGCCTGAGGTACAGTGAGCCTGTCTCTCAATAATAATATAGTGTGTGACCACCTTCTGTGGTCTGTTTCAAATCCACCCGCGATGAGACACCGAGGAGAAATGAAGAGCCCCAGTCGCGCTAGAAAATCACCCGGGAAAGAGACTTTCAATGTAGGAAAAAAAAGTCGTCAGTAACAGACATAATATGTTTGTTTTGTTTTTTTAATCGCTGCGATGTGTGACTAAGCTCATACGACTAAGAGTTGCCCCCTTTGTCTAGATCTGGTAACCTGCTCGTCGCTGGTGGGCCAGATCGTGTCCCCCGTCACTACACTGGGGCATTAAGACCCACACAGACCGCAGGGTGAGTGCCCCCTGCTGGCCCCACTGAGAGGTCGTATCCCACCTCCTCCGCTCTCTGCGAAAAGCAGTATCTTCAGGCCCTGACATCCCACCCCTGCCACTCTCTGCGTAAATAAGTATCGTCAGGCCCTGACATCCCACCCCTGCCACTCCCTGCGTAAATAAGTGTCGTATGGCCCTGACATCACACCCCTACCACTCTCTGCGGAAAGCACTGTCGTATAGCCCTGACACCCAACCCTCCACTCTCTGCATTAAGCACTGTCGTATAGCCCTGACACCCACCCCTCCACTCTTTGAATAAAACAGTGTCGTCAGGCCCTGACATCCCACCCCCGCCACTGTCTACGTAAAGTAGTATCGTCAGGGCCTGACATCCCACTCCCGCCACTCTCTGTGTAAAGTAGTGTCATATGGCCCTGACACCAATCCCTCCACTCTCTGCATAAAGCAGTGTCTTATGGCCCTGAAACCCTCCCCTCCACTCTCTACATAAAGCAGTGTTGTCAAGCCCTGACATCCCTCCCCTGCCACTCTCTGTGTAAAGCACTGTCGTATGGCCCTGACATCCCACCCCTCCACTCTCTGCGTAAAGCAGTGTCATCAAGCCCTGACATCCCACCCCCACCACTCTCTGTGTAAAGCAGTCTCATATGGCCCTGACATCCTAGCCCCGCCACTCTCTGTGTAAAGCAGTGTCATATGGCCCTGACATCCCACCCCCACCACTCTCTGTGTAAAGCACTGTTGTATGGCCCTGACATCACACCCCCACCACTCTCTGCGGTAAGCACTGTCGTATAGCCTTGACACCCACCTCTCCACTCTCTGAATAAAGAAGTGTCGTATGGCCCTGACACCCACCCCTCCATTCTCTGCATAAAGCAGTGTCGTCAGGCCCTGACATCCCACCCCTCCACTCTCTGCGTAATGCGGTATCGTCGGGCCTTGACATCCAACCCCCGCCACTCTCTGCGTAAAGCAGAGATGTTACAGACATTTACAACAAAGACATATTATAAAATATTGACATATACTGTAGGCGGCTGGAGCATTATTGGGAGACAGACTCACTGTTCCTCAGGCTGTGACAGGAGATCACATACTGGGCTGCCAGATCAACTGAGTTCCCTCCTCCCTCTCCCAGTAGGATTGGGACCCGTTGTGATTCTGGCAGGTGTGGGAACTCTGGGATTAGATTTCTGAATTTCGGGAAGAATGTTTCTCTAATCCCAGAGTATCTGTCACAGTGCAGTAGGAAGTGCACCTCTGTCTCTATTTCTCCCCGCTGGCAGTGGGAGCACAGCCTGTCCTCTCTGGGCAGCCAGGTCTGCCTGTGTCGCCCAGTTTCTATGGCCAGGTTGTGGTCACTGAGCCTGTACTTCGTCAGGGTCTGTTTCTGTTTGTTATTTTTTATTTTGGTCAAATATTCAGCTAGTGTGTATTGTCTGTTTAAGGTTCTGTAGCATTCCAGTTTATGTTGTGTTTGTGTGTGTGTATCCCAGTGTGTGAGATATTGCTGTTTGATCTGTGCTGTGATGTGGTTGAGTCTGGGTTGTGGTGCTCTAGCAGTGCTGTCCTGAGGCTGGTTAGTGTCGGTGTCACTCACTGCGAGTGTGATCTCAGCAGAGTCTCTGTACTCTTGGGACACTTGACTCACCTGTCTCTCTCTTTCTCTCCCTGTGCTGTCCCTCTCCTACCCCCTCTCTCCCTCCTCGGACTCCAGCTGGAGGAGGTCCAATCACCACCTCCTGTGAGACAGAAGAAAAATAAGGTGGGTAATGCTCTGATCCTCTCTTTACTCCTGTCCAGTGTCCAGTGTCCAGTCAGTGTCCAGTCAGTGTGTCTGTATGAACCCCTCTCTCTCTCAGTGCAGTGTTCATGTACTGGAGTGTCCAGTCAGTGTGTCTGTATGAACCCCTCTCTCTCTCAGTGCAGTGTTCATGTACTGGAGTGTCCAGTCAGTGTGTCTGTATGAACCCCTCTCTCTCTCAGTGCAGTGTTCATGTCCTGGAGTGTCCAGTCCGACTCTTAACGTGACTCTCCTGTCTCTGCTTCAGAAGCGCCGATGCATCTTTTTGAAGTCCCTGAGCTGCGTGTCAGTGGAGACAGAAGATCAGGACGAGCCAATGGAGGCGGCGGAGACCGTAGCTCAGGAGAGGAAGAGCGAGGGAGAGGAGGAGCAGGCTGCCGGGAAGGACAAGAAGAGGAAGAGGAGGTGCAGGTGAGCAGACAGGGGGGCGCCGCCCGGTCGTGTCTGTGATTCAAGGAGGAGTCTCCTCTTGCTGTTTGATGTCATGGTGACGTCTGTGTCTGTGTCCCTCACACCTGCAATAACAATATTCTTTCCAGGTTCCTTTCCTGGTTCTGTGCCAGCTAAGATCTGGACTGGACTGGACTGGAGCTGAGGGACGCCAGACTGGACTGCACTGAAGCTGAGGGGCCCCAGACTGGACTGGACAGGAGCTGAGGGACACCAGACTGGACTGGACTGGAGCCTAGGGACACCAGACTGGACTGGACCGGAGCTGAGAGACACCAGACTGGACTGCACTGGAGCTAAGAGACACCAGACTGGACTGGACTGGAGCTGAGGGGCCCCAGACTGGACTGGACAGGAGCTAAGAGACACCAGACTGGACTGGACTGGAGCTGAGGGACCCCAGACTGTGCTGGACTGAAGCTGAGGGACCCCAGTCTGGACCGAAGCTGAGGGACCCCAGTCTGTGCTGGACCGAAGCTGAGGGACCCCAGTCTGGACTGCACTGGAGCTGAGGGACACCAGGTTGGACTGGAGCTGAGGGGTCCCAGACTGGACTGGACTAAAGCTGAGGGGCCCCATTCTGGACTGGACTGAAGCTGAGGGGCCCCAAACTGGACTGGACTGAAGCTGAGGGGCCCCAGACTGGACTGGACTGAAGCTGAGGGGCCCCAAACTGGACTGGACTGAAGCTGAGGGACCCCAGACCCCAGTCTGGACTGAAGCTTGTAATTTTTGTTCTTTTGTTAAGCATCAATAAAAAATTAAAAAAAAATCTGTTTAGCTTTTGGTTTCCCCCCCCCAAAGTTGCTGCTGGGAGAGGTGTGAGTGGGGCCAGCAGGGGGCGCTCTCACCCTGCGGTCTGTGTGGGTCCTGATGCCCCAGTATAGTGATGGGGGACAGTGGACTGTAAACAGGCGCCGTCCTTCGGATGAGACGTCAAACCAAGGTCCTGACTCTCTGTGCTCATTAACAATCCCGGGGTGTTTCTGGAGAAGAGTAGGGGTGTTACCCCAGTGTCCTGGCCTGATTCCCCCCCTGGTCTTGACCCATCATGGCCTCCTAATCACCCCCCTCTCTGAACTGGCTCCATCCCTCTGCTCTCCTCCCCACTGGATCCCCCTGACCTGGGAAGAGCTCTGAGTGGAGAGTCCAGACGAATTAATTATTATTATTCGTGCTGCACTGGGCTTCAGTTCTGGCAGTGAGAGAGGGACTCTGTGATCAGTACAGATACTTATGACTGTATAATAATACACGATAGAAATGGAAAACAGGGTAGCGCTGTAGTCTCTTCGAAACGTTTTGAACTGCCAGAAGAAGTTTTCACAACCCGGACTCGTGAAGGTACAGGTCTTCTCCCATCGTCCGGAGCAATGTGTATGGTGTCCTGGTGATTTCTCCCATTTTGAACGGAGTTTAATGTCGCGTTTCTACTTTATTAGAGAGAGGCACTGAACATCCTGTGATGGACTGGTGTCCTGTCCAGGGTGTGTGAGTGTGTGTGTGTCCTGTGATGGACTGCTGTCCTGTCCAGGGTGTGTGAGTGTGTGTGTGTCCTGTGATGGACTGCTGTCCTGTCCAGGGTGTGTGTGTGTACTGTGATGGACTGGTATCCTGTGAAGGACTGGTGTCCTGTCCAGGGTGTGTGTGTGTCCTGTGATGGACTGGTGGATCACAATATTAATTCTCCTCCTTGATTCCCTCCTTCATCGCCAGAGTGAAAGCGGGACACGGCAGTAAAAGCTCAGCCCTGCGGGTGGTGGTCCTCTCGGCCACACGGGGGCACTGTGGCTCCACGGGGGGGGGGTTATGTTCAAGTCCCGCTGGGAATCGCACCGACGCGGCGGAGTTCGTGAACGTCCCAGACACCAAGAAAACGAGAGAGAGAAAAAAGGTCGTTTTCGGGGTTCAAGAAGCAACCCCGAGATTCAGGGAGTTTCCCCGCTGAGCTTACTCTGCCGAAAACACGCAGGTTTTATTTTTTTCCCGTGCCCCCCCTCACACAGGCCGTTTCTGTAGCGTGAAGTTGTGTTTTTTTGCGCGGCGGTCGGTGAGGGGTGAAATTTTTTTTTTCCCACGGTCTGAAACAGAAACGGCCGGGTGGTGTTGTAGAGAGGTTGACGTGCCTGGTTTTCCTCGTCTCCGAAGCCCGTTTTTTTTGGGGGGGTCGTGAGGTCCCACGCAGCGCTCGGAAAAGAAAATGCCGTCTCTTTTCCCCGCAGGACGGAGGGGGGAACCCGTGTTTTTTGGACGTGGCGTGGCCCGAAATTTCCGCCCTTGGCCGCTAGAGGGGGGTGGAGGTTGGTCTTTCTTTGACTTGGGGGTAGGGGGGGTGCTAATTTCACTGAACCATACCTAACGGAAACCCGTGTTGGACGTGGGGGTGCTGAATGCGCCCTCGACGTGATTTTGTTTTTAAATTCAAGTGCAGCTTTTGTAACCATTGGGCCGGAAACACCTGGACCCGTTTCCCCTGCCTGTCCGAGGTGGCGACTACCGGGGTCGTACAGGGACACCCGGCTGGCCGCTGAGAGTTGGAAAAATAAAATGTCCACCTAAAAAAAAAACAACCGCGAAAAATGTCGGCCATTTTTGTTTCGCGGCCGAGCCGTGAGCGCGTCGGGGGCGACATAACGGGGGCGTCACAATGAGCCGCCTGATGTCACAGAGCGGCGGAATCTAGCGGGGGGCGGCGCTGGAGCCCCGTGAGCTCAGAGGAGTGAAGAGAGAGGAGGAGGAAAGGACTATATAGCGCTTTCTAAACACGTGTTTCTTCCAAAAAAGATTCGTGGGTTACTTCGACTTCAATCAAATAATAGTTCCAGCTTCAGATTCACTCTGAAGTATCCCCGTGAAATCGGCAAGTCAGTTAAAAATGCCGCTGTCGAGAAATAACAAAATAAGTTGAGAAATAAGTTGTTTTTTTTTTCCCGTTACTCCAGTCTTATGGGTGTGATTGTGCTGTAAAAAGATATTGAGAGGAGGTGCACCTCTACACAGAGAGTGGTGGGGGTGGGGAACAAGCTGCCCAGCCCTGTGGTTGAAGCCGATACCCTGGCTTCTCTCCAGACACAGCTGGGTGAGCTCCTCCAGTCAGGACAGGAGGCTCTACTATACACAGAGGGGGGCGGGGGTGGGGAACAAGCCGCCCAGCTGTGTGGCTCCGCCCCCTCCCCTCCCCTCTGTGACTCTGCTTGTCTCGGCAGGGCGATGGACCGACAGAGATGCCGCACGGCCGTGCGCGGTCGCAGCAGGACGAGGGCCTGGCGAGGCGTCGTAAGTCCACCCCTCCCGCCCGCCGTCCAGCGTCCAGCGTCCAGCCCTCCTCCGACTGGCCTCTCCGCCCCCAGCAGCGCTCGCTGTATTATAATAATAATAATAAACTTCACTGATAGAGCACCTTTCACACACATAGCAGCGCAAAGCGCTTGACAGAACAGGTCTCAAGGTAACACCTCCAGACGAGGAGAGACACTTCCAGTGGTGATTTGACTGAGGACACGCCTCGGCTCAAGAGACAGGGTCGCGGGTCCGAGGAAAACCAAGCTGCAAGTCCATTATGGCCTTCTGAGAGCACAGATTGCCTCTGGACGTCCTACACTCTTCCTGGACACACTGTAGAGACTCACCTGTCTGGACTCTCACTGGACACACTGTACACACTCACCTGTCCAGACTCTCACTGGACACACTGTACACACTCACCTGTCCAGACTCTTACTGGACACACTGTACACACTCACCTGTCCAGACTCTTACTGGACACACTGTACACAACCACCTGTCCAGACTCTCACTGGACACACTGTCCACACTCACCTGTCTGGGCTCTTATTGGACACACTGTCCACACTCACCTGTCCAGACTCTTACTGGACACACTGTACACACTCACCTGTCCACACTCTCACTGGACACACTGGACACACTCACCTGTCCAGACTCTTACTGGACACACTGTACACACTCACCTGTCCAGACTCTTACTGGACACACTGTACACACTCACCTGTCCAGGCGTAGTCTCTGCTCCTCATCCCCCCTGCGTTGTGTCTCCCCCTCTCCCTGCTGGACAGAATCCCGTGGTGTCTTCGTGTTTCCCCGAGCTCGTCTAGAAGCTTGAGAGGGCGGCCGAGCTGCAGCTGGAGCTCCCGGCCCCGCCAGGCCCCGCCTGGGGCTCCCCAGTGCAGAGGGCAAGGAGAGAGGCTGAGATGTCTGACGAGGCAAGTGGGGCAGAGTCTGTCCGTCTGTCCGTCTGTCTGTCCATCTGTCCTTCTGTCCATCTATCCTTCAGTCCATCTGTCCCTCTGTCCATCTGTCCCTCTGTCATTCTGTTCTTTTCTCTGTCCATCTGTCCATCTGTCTTTCTGTCCTTTTCTCTGCCTTTCTGTCCATCAGTCCATCTGTCCTTTTCTCTGTCTTTTTGTCCGTCTGTACTTCTCTCTTTTTGTCTTTCTGTCCTTCTGTCTGAGTCTCTCCATGTCTCCCTGCTCCCTGTCCCAGCTGGGCCTGTCTCCCTGTGTCTCTCCGTGTGTCTCCCTGCTCTCTGTCTGTCCTGCATTGTCCCAGCTGGGCCTGTCTCCCTGTGTCTCTCCGTGTGTCTCCCTGCTCTCTGTCTGTCCTGCGTTGTCCCAGCTGGGTCTCTCTCCCTGTGTCTCTCCGTATGTCTCCCTGCCTGTCTCTCTGTCTGTCCTGCGTTGTCCCAGCTGTGTCTCCCTCCCTCCTCTCTCTCTCCATGTGTCTCCCTGCTCTCTGTCTGTCCTGCGTTATCCCAAATGGGTCTCTCTCCCTGTGTCTCTCCTTGTGTCTCCCTGCTCTCTGTCTGTCCTGCGTTGTCCCAGCTGGGCCTGTCTCCCTGTGTCTCTCCGTGTGTCTCCCTGCTCTCTGTCTGTCCTGCGTTGTCCCAGCTGGGCCTGTCTCCTCTGCTCTCTGCCTTCAGCTCTGTTCGCCGATGTCCCGCCAGCCCGTCACTCTCCCAGCCTGTCTCTTGACTTGCAGGAGGATGAGGAGGTGGAGACAGCTCTACCGGCAGGAGAGAGGAAGGAGATCAGTGCTGGTCCCACCCTGCCCCCTGTCCTGTCTGTGGTGGAGTTTTGCCGTCTTGTCTGTCCCTGGGTCCCTCTCTCTCTTTCAGCCCTGTCTGTCAGTGTCTCTCTCGGCCTGCTGTCTGCCTGTCCCTGCCTCTCTGTCTCTCTCTCTTTCAGCCCTGTCTGTCAGTGTCTCTCTCCTCCTCCTCTCTGTCCTCAGTGTGTCTCTCTCCTCCTCTCTGTCCTGTGGTGTCCAGGCAGTGTGTCTCTCTCCTCCTCCTCCTCTCTGTCCTGTGGTGTCCAGTGGGTCAGTATTAGTGGGCTACACCCAGGCTTACTCACTGCGAGTGTGATCTCAGCAGAGTCTCTGTGCTCTTGGGACACTTGACTCACCTGTCTCTCTCTTTCTCTCCCTGTGCTGTCCCTCTCCTGCCCCCTCTCTCCCTCCACGGACTCCAGCTGGAGGAGGTCCAATCACCACCTCCTGTGAGACAGAAGAAAAAGAAGGTGGGTAATGCTCTGATCCTCTCTTTACTCCTGTCCAGTGTCCAGTCAGTGTGTCTGTATGAACCCCTCTCTCTCTCAGTGCAGTGTTCATGTACTGGAGTGTCCAGTCAGTGTGTCTGTATGAACCCCTCTCTCTCTCAGTGCAGTGTTCATGTCCTGGAGTGTCCAGTCAGTGTGTCTGTATGAACCCCTCTCTCTCTCAGTGCAGTGTTCATGTCCTGGAGTGTCCAGTCAGTGTGTCTGTATCAACCCCTCTCTCTCTCAGTGCAGTGTTCATGTACTGGAGTGTCCAGTCCAACTCTTAACGTGACTCTCCTGTCTCTGCTTCAGAAGCGCCGATGCATCTTTTTGAAGTCCCTGAGCTGCGTGTCAGTGGAGACAGAAGATCAGGACGAGCCGATGGAGGCGGCGGAGACCGTAGCTCAGGAGAGGAAGAGCGAGGGAGAGGAGGAGCAGGCTGCCGGGAAGGACAAGAAGAGGAAGAGGAGGTGCAGGTGAGCAGACAGGGGGGCGCCGCCCGGTCGTGTCTGTGATTCAAGGACGAGTCTCCTCTTGCTGTTTGATGTCATGGTGACGTCTGTGTCTGTGTCCCTCACACCTGCAATAACAATATTCTTTCCAGGTTCCTTTCCTGGTTCTATGCCTGCTAAGATCTGGACTGGACTGGACTGGACTGAATTGGACTGGACTGCAGCCTAGGGACACCAGACTGGACTGGACCGGAGCTGAGAGACACCAGACTGGACCGAAGCTGAGGGACCCCAGACTGTGCTGGACCGAAGCTGAGGGACCCCAGACTGGACTGGACAGGAGCTGAGGGACACCAGACTGTGCTGGACCGAAGCTGAGGGACCCCAGTCTGGACTGAAGCTGAGGGACATCAGACTGTGCTGGACCGAAGCTGAGGGACCCCAGTCTATGCTGGACCGAAGCTGAGGGACCCCAGTCTGTGCTGGGCCGAAGCTGAGGGACCCCAGACTGTGCTGGTCTGAAGCTGAGGGACACCAGACTGGACTGGACTGGAGCTGAGGGGCCCCAGACTAGACTAGACTGGAGCTGAGAGGCCCCAGACTGGACTGGACCAAAGCTGAGGGACCCCAGTCTGTGCTGGACCGAAGCTGAGGGACCCCAGACTGTGCTGGACCGATGCTGAGGGACCCCAGTCTGGACTGAAGCTGAGGGACCCCAGACTGCACTGGACTGAAGCTGAGGGGCCCCAGACTGGACTGAAGCTGAGGGGCCCCAGACTGGTCTGGACTGAAGCTGAGGGGCCCCAGACTGGACTGATGACCGTTTGTTAAGCATCAATAAATTTTTAAAAAAAAAAATCTGTTTAGCTTTTGTTTTTTTCCCTCCCCCCCCCCCCAAGGTTGCTGCTGGGAGAGGTGTGAGTGGGGCCAGCAGGGGGCACTCTCACCCTGCGGTCTGTGTGGGTCCTGATGCCCCAGTATAGTGACGGGGGACACTGAACTGTAAACAGGCGCCGTCCTTCGGATGAGACGTAAAACCGAGGTCCTGACTCTCTGTGCTCGTTAACAATCCCGGGGTGTTTCTGGAGAAGAGTAGGGGTGTTACCCCAGTGTCCTGGCCTGATTCCCCCCCTGGTCTTGACCCATCATGGCCTCCTTATCACCCCCCTCTCTGAACTGGCTCCATCCCTCTGCTCTCCTCCCCACTGAGAGCTGCTGTGTGCTGAGCGGACTGGAGCATCATCCAGGTAGGGGCTGCATACTGGGGGGGCTGGAGGGGATCCCCCTGACCTGGGAGGAGCTCTGAGTGGAGAGTCCAGACTTATTAATTATTATTATTATTCGTGCTGCACTGGGTTTCAGTCCTGGCAGTGAGAGGGGGACTCTGTGATCAGTACAGATACTTATGACTGTCTAATAATACACGATACAAATGGAAAACAGGGTAGCGCTGTAGTCCCTTCGAAACGTTTTGAACTGCCAGAAGAAGTTTTCACAACCCGGACTCGTGAAGGTACAGGTCTTCTCCCTTCGTCCGGAGTAAGGTGAGAGGTCACCCCCTCGGGGTGCAGTATCCCCGATGCACCCCCCCACCACCACCCAAAACGACACACACTTCTGTGACGATTGGGAGACCCCGGTTCGACCAGCCCCTGCGGTGGAGGAAACGACCCGCTGGTGAGAACACGCAGACTCCACACAGAAGGGTCACCTCGGCATTTATTCCAACAGCAAAACAACACCAGAGAGAAACGGTCTCCGAAAGATAAGCGCACACCGGGAAAAACACGACAGGGTCATTACAAATGGGAATAGGAGTTCTTTTTTTCTTTTCCGGACGTCAGTTGTATCGTGTCCTGGTGATTTCTCCCGTTTCGAACGGAGTTTAATGTCGCGTTTCTACTTTATTAGAGAGAGGCACTGAACTTTGGGGAACGTGACATCCACCCAGTATTACTAGTAGGTTGATAAATATAAATGTTCTTTTTCCCCCCGTATGATACCTCGCGAAATATAACGATGGCCAACTCCTTAAGTCAAAATTTAAACCCTTCTCACGCTACAAGACAGTCTGTCAACATCGCCGCGGCCCGAAGCGCGACCTTCGGTATGACGTTGGCGGAAAAGGGGGTAGGGTAAGTACGTCACAGCCGGGGGAAGCCCCTATCACGTGAGAGGGGTGCGGCGGGCGACGAGCCCCCGGGGGCGAAGAGAAGTTGATTTGCGTGGGGTGTGGAAACACTACACGACCGGGCAAGCGAGCCGTTTTTTTTTGTTTTGTTTTTTCCAGAACATCAGAACAACCGCAGAGATGACCATCGATCCACCTCCAGACGTTTCCTTTTTTGTCCTCTTTGGCCTCCAAAATAAAAAAAAAACTGGGATCCATCGCCAAATTAAAACGTCAACCACTTTTCGGGCTTTCGTGCTGTCCATGATGAAACCGTCATGGTTGTGTAAGCATACGTTACATCACAGACCGGAGGCGCTCGGACGTGAGGAGTGTCGTTACGTTTTTGAAATGGCACGTCAGACAAGATCTCTGACAAGATCTCCGAAAAACCCAAACCTGTAAGATTCAATTTCAATTCAGTTTTTTTATATAGCGCCTTTCACAA
Source organism: Lepisosteus oculatus (assembly GCF_040954835.1). Taxonomy (NCBI): domain Eukaryota; kingdom Metazoa; phylum Chordata; class Actinopteri; order Semionotiformes; family Lepisosteidae; genus Lepisosteus; species Lepisosteus oculatus. The sequence continues at coordinate 33,555,040 of NC_090709.1, forward strand.
CAAGAATGCCCCAAGGCCCCGAACAAAGGAGTTGTTCCACACCCCCACCCCCTTCTGTGTACAGAAGAGCTTCCTGTCCTGACTCCAGTAGGAAATGTCACCTGGAGGCAACACACCAGCTTCTTTTAACAGATCACCTCGGGAATCGGGAACAACGGAGCTGTGTGCGGCCGTCTGTACGGAGGGGTTCAGCGCGGGGGGGCTCCGGGCTCGGGTCTGGACCCGGGGGGGGACTGTCTGTGTGGAGTCTGCATGTTCTCCCTGTGTTCTCCGGGTCCAAAGACAGGCTTTTGGGCTAATTGGCTTCTGGGAAAACTGGCCCTGGTGTGTGTGTGTCCTGTGATGGAGTGCTGTCCTGTCCAGGGTGTGTGAGTGAGTGTGTGTTTGTCATGTGATGGACTGGTTCCTGTCCAGGGTGTGTGAGTGTGTGTGTCTGTGTGTCCTGTGATGGACAGATGGTACCAAGCCTGGACACCCATGAGACACTGGCTTCCTCAGAAGACTCTCACGGAGGGCACACTGTCCCTAACCCGGGTCCAGAAGAAACTACAGTGATCTATAATTCCTGCGCCTCGGAAGGGTTTATGACGTCTATGTCCGGCGCCCGCGCCCGTGGACTGGCGGTTTGGCGTCGCGCTCCGCAGCTCGAGCTTCGGTGCGAGGCAGGGCGGGAGGGAGTCGATGTGGCCTTGGCGCCATCTTTGCTGGTGAGTCAATTGTGACCGTTGCGGTACAATAAACCATAAATAAACCTTTTCCCACCCCGTCCAGTATTTCTGTCGCGGCCCACGTCCCTTACAATCGACAAACTATAAAAAAACAGTAGCCCTTCGCAACATTACACGCCATTTTTTTATTTCAAACGTCCGCTAGATACGCAGGTGGCTCGATACCTGTCTTATCCTCGCCGGAGTCTTTATACCGGCAAGTGAATTTTATTTGGGGTCCCTAAGAATTGTGACAGAAATGTCAGTGAACCACAATAAAAAACGAAACTTTTTTTTTAAAGGCGGTGAATGGATTTTCTGAGTAACCGTGTAGCGACTAACGTAAGGGAAAAAAAGTTGTCTTTCCCTACGAAGACGTTTTGGTACAGGACTTTCTTTAAATATCAGTTGTGCATAGCGTTTTACAAAAAGTTGATGATCTTGGAGATAATTGCAAAGGAAAATTGAGATAACTACCAAAACATTACGTGTGAAACGACAGGACAGAACTTTGAACCCACAAAGAAACAAAGGTATGAAATATTGCCTCGTCATGGGGGGTTGATAATTGTAGTAAGTGTTCCTAATTTTCGTAAAGAAATGTATATTATGTGACTCACACGTGAGATTTAGTGTATATACGTTTCATATTGTGCATATATACGGGGTTAAAAAGTGGAATGAGTATGATTATAAACTCAGGTGTCCTATAATCAGATAATTTTTGAACAAGCTTTGATTAGACAGGTGAAAAACAACATCAGATCCTTTTTTTAAATATATTCTCACGTCTGAATATCAGCTTCTCCCCTCTGGCCAACATTTCAGGGCTCCCAAGTGTAGATCCCAAATTGAAACAAATATTAATTTGTTACCCAGTTAAACAGTTAATAGAAGTGAGTGACCAGGGTAAATAAAGCTGGGTCAGTGTAAACTGTTTATTCTGGACCAGACTTCGTCATGTGTGATATGTCATGACTTCTTATATTAAGTTTTATCTTTATATTTAGTTCTACATGTGTAATAGATGCGATGTGTGTCCATAAAAAGGTTTCTCCAGGGGAAAATCAAGTTGGTTTTAAAACCGTGTTTCCTTTTTAGGGTACGTTTGCATTCCAAGTGTGGGGTTTTTGCCTTTTTATCATATTTTGGATGTGAATCCGTGGTATTTTTGCTGAGACAAGTTGCCTTTCTAATACGCGGAGGGATCTGCTCGTGGGATGTCCGCTTGGGCCATTTCTGAGCTCAGTATAAGGTGTAGAAAGCATGACTGTCATCATAACCCGCCTCTCACCCAGGTGTGGAATAATGTTGTGACTATTGCTTCAGCAATAACATGCTGATTGCATGTTTCTAGATGGGTATAACAGAGTTCTTATTGAGAGGACAGCTCCGTCACCTCTTTTACGACGCTGCTTTTTTTCCCTTGCGTTTTTCTCTTCTTCCCACGTTCTCTCTCTTCACTGCCTTCGTCCCCGCTCTATTTCACTTCAGCCTTTCACTCTTGCTTCCTTCCAATGAGGACGGAGCTGCGGGAGAAAGGGCGCTATAGAGGATCGCTGTGGAGAGCTGCTGCTGTGCTTTGACATCTGAGCTCTGTGGAAAACGATCTCAATACAATTCTGAAAAACGCGACTCTCCGAACGCCAGCCGAACAAGTCTCCACAGCCGAAGCGCTGTGTCTCTTTTCAGCTGGCGATAAACCTTTCCTCGATCCTTTGCGGACTTGTAAAACTGTTCATGACCAGAATAAAAAACGCTCACGCTAATACACAAGCACCCGTGTCTCGCCAAAGCTGACAAATAAACAGACGGACAAGCCGCACTGCACGTGTGAACAGGGGAATGAGCGAGCGGGGATAGGGCGCCTCCTGCGCTTAAAAGCTTACAGCACCTGGTATTCCCAGGCGGTCTCCCATCCAAGTACTAACCAGGCCCATCCCTGTTTAGCTTCCGAGATCAGACGAGATCAGGCGTGCTCAAGGGGGTGTGGCCGTAAGCGAGAGCAAAGCTCGCTGGCACCCTTCTTATTGAGAGGACAGCTCCGTCACCTCTTTTACGACGCTGCTTTTTTTCCCTTGCGTTTTTCTCTTCTTCCCACGTTCTCTCTCTTCACTGCCTTCGTCCCCGCTCTATTTCACTTCAGCCTTTCACTCTTGCTTCCTTCCAATGACGACGGAGCTGCGGGAGAAAGGGCGCTATAGAGGATCGCTGTGGAGAGCTGCTGCTGTGCTTTGACATCTGAGCTCTGTGGAAAACGATCTCAATACAATTCTGAAAAACGCGACTCTCCGAACGCCAGCCGAACAAGTCTCCACAGCCGAAGCGCTGTGTCTCTTTTCAGCTGGCGATAAACCTTTCCTCGATCCTTTGCGGACTTGTAAAACTGTTCCTGATCAGAATAAAAAACGCTCACGCTAATACACAAGCACCCGTGTCTCGCCAAAGCTGACAAATAAACAGACGGACAAGCCGCACTGCACGTGTGAACAGGGGAATGAGCGAGCGAGCGCGGATAGGGCGCCTCCTGCGCTTAAAAGCTTACAGCACCTGGTATTCCCAGGCGGTCTCCCATCCAAGTACTAACCAGGCCCATCTCTGTTTAGCTTCCGAGATCAGACGAGATCAGGCGTGCTCAAGGGGGTGTGGCCGCAAGCAAGAGCAAGGCTCGCTGGCACCCTTCTTATTGAGAGGACAGCTCCGTCACCTCTTTTACGACGCTGCTTTTTTTCCCTTGCGTTTTTCTCTTCTTCCCACGTTCTCTCTCTTCACTGCCTTCGTCCCCGCTCTATTTCACTTCAGCCTTTCACTCTTGCTTCCTTCCAATGAGGACGGAGCTGCGGGAGAAAGGGCGCTATAGAGGATCGCTGTGGAGAGCTGCTGCTGTGCTTTGACATCTGAGCTCTGTGGAAAACGATCTCAATACAATTCTGAAAAACGCGACTCTCCGAACGCCAGCCGAACAAGTCTTTAAGTGGAAAGCTAATAAGTAAATTGATTCTTAAAATGTAGAGAGCTTTGCAAAGAAATATATTGGGGCTTTTAGATAATATATTTAAAGGATGTAATTGCTGTGCTACAGTACGTGCAGAATTTTAGAAAACAGTGCGTCAACAAAGTACACTGTTTAGGTTACTTTAGAAGACAATGTACCAAAACAATATATGCTGTCTGGGTCGTTAGAATTAGCTGAAAGTAACTGAAAAGCTTTGAATTACACATCTAGTGCTTCTTCTTTCGCTTTTTGATGTAATCTGTTTTCTCTTAGGGAAAGTGGAAGTTTTAGAAGGGACAAAGCGCTGAGCTTTTTTACAGCGCAACGTCTTATGAAAACCCTGTACTGCTTGTAACAAATTGAGTCTCTGGTTGCTCCCAATATTGAAATAAAGACCTTACTCAGGTGAGAACTCTCTCTTATGGCTTCCTTGATAGTTATATTTCCATGACACCGGTTTTAATGTCTGTAGATTGTATCTTATTTTTATTTTTTGTTTTGTTTCATGTTCATATTATGTGTTTTCACCCAGTTGACTCCAGTTAATAACAGTTCACCCAGTTAATAGCCACTTTTTATGCGCGAAAAACGGTTGATCTTTCTATCTCGTGATCAGCTTAGTATCTTTCTGTAAGTTTTTTTCTTCTTAATTAAACGTTTAAAATACATGAATTTCATAAAGACAACACACGTTTCGAACAGAAAAAAATCATATTCTGTTCTCTTCCTGGTATGTATAACAGATCAGCAGGTCTTATTTTCCTAATTGCTTTTATCCACTGTATTTATCATATTGGCTAGCCAATGTCCTCTCTTAGCTAGGTAATGTTACTTGTGGATGTGCTTCTGCGTTGCGTAGAAGCACATGTATCCATAGAAAGTGTATTATACTACTATTTGAGCTACAGTACATAAAAATAATTATATCGTTATTAATTTCTTTAGGTACGTGATTCCATATTATATTCCCTATTAATCAAATTCTAAAAGTATGCTTTTGTTTACTCCGATAACGAGCACATTCACAGAAAATGTTAATATCTTATGACTTTTCACAAAGTATATAAACTTAAGATGGTCAGAAGGAGCATGTAAAAACGTTTCCAAAACGTGGTAAAATCTTACTACATGTAAGACTTTGATGCTTAAAATGTTTAGGAAGAAAGTGGAATACTGGTGTGTATTTTTTCTTTAAACTACCAATACCAGCCATATACAGTTTACACTATATGTTTATGTTCCTAAATTAATATAGTTTATGGTGGTGTATCGTGGTTGTAGAGGTTTGATGGGTTTACTGAGACAATTATTAATTGTAGCAGTGATCACGAGGTTGTTCGTTGTGGCTTTTAGAAAATCAATCGTCAGAACAACTAACAACGCACACACACGGGTTCAATACACGAGATACATTTATTCATATAAATTGTGCACCAAACATATACTAGTCTGCCTGGATACGAGCAGCAGACCTTACTGTGAGGGTTATCAATATACAAGGTATATAATCTCGAAGAGATGCCAACACAAAGAGATACACAACAGAGAATATATGTCAATATATATCGTTCGGTTACCAAATCGCTAATCAGTGTTATTACCCACTGTTACTCTAAACTCGGAAGTAAATACATTACTCATGAATTAAATTGATAACAACTTGTGTTGAGGTACAATTGAATTCTCGAGACACAATGTAGAACATGGGGTTTACTTATCCACTGTGTATGGATTTGGAATCTCCCGGCACGAACACCAAACCAACTGACAGGCTCTGTTGCAGCCTCTGTTCCAGCGGTTGTCCAATGGGCATTGTCCCGGCGTCTTCTGGCTACCGGCCAACCAGTTGAGGTACAGCGCGGAGTAGGACGGGCGGAGGAATCTGACTGCGGCGCGCAGGGAAGTCGTTGCTCCGAGGAGATCTACCAGCAGTCCAGCTGGCTAGTACAAAGTCTCTATGCACAGAGTGTGACCGCGAGTCCTCACAAGTCACTCTTTTGCCTGGGAAGAAGCTGGTTCGTTCCCGGTCCAGCGCTGCTTCTGAATAAGCTATTCAGGTTGTCGACGAGGTTCCAACTGTAGGCTGCCGTTGATCAAGCGGAGCATTCACGTTGGTAGAATTCTGAGTACGTACTGGATTCTCGGCCTTGCGCTTAGAACAAAGTCCAAGTCTCTTTGCAGACAACAGCAGTTGTCACGTGATTGTCTCTGAGGATGCGCGAAAATGGCCAAGGAGAGCCCCGATCTGAGCTTGCGCTCCCTTTTTGACCAAGACACAGATGTGTGCTGATTGGTTGAGAGTTTGGCGGGCATTGGAGACCCACGTGGTATTACCACGCCCTGCCAGTCCCTGATTGGTTGATCAAGGTGAGATATGAGTCACTTACTCTTGACACTTAGGAATGCAGTCCAGATGTCCATTTGGCACTCCCTAGACAGATAGGCGCCAATGGATGACCATTGATCATGATAGCCAGGCTTAGCTAAGTGCATCCCCATCTGGGAGCTGTCCCTTATCAAAAGAAAACATCTTAAATCAGCCTGCATGAATACTTTCTCTGTGGCTGCACCACAAAGATGGAGGGTGAGATGGGGCCTCATTTAGGACAGAATACCACTGCCTAATTCTGTCTTATTAACAAACATTGCCGCTACAACAGCATCTCTCCTGTCAAACTTCCTCCTGACGTGTTTGACAGGATCTGGGCCGTGGTGAACAGTGGGAAAGACGCCCTGTGGAGAGTGAGGAACATGGGGCTGTTCAAAGGCATCGAGGTCCCAGTCAAGGCAGCAGGTAGCCTGGCCCTGTTCATCACCCGAGAGAACTATTACCTCAGAGATCTGTGGAGAGAAAGGAGGGAGGAAGCAGAAAATCTGTGGGAAATAGAGAGCATAGGTCAATATCTCAAGAAACTGTGAAAAACATTATCATGTTTAAGTAAAGAATGTGATTTACACCAGAAAAAAAGAAATTGTTGCTATGTAACTGGTACCGTGTCAAAATGTAATGAGATATGATCATATATACTGTTTTAAGTATGTATATTAATGTAAAGCTTTCTAATTTGTGATGTCCTGTATTTTTTTGTGAAAAGAAAATAAAGTTCTTAAAAAATCGATTCACCCAGGGCGAGGCTCGGCCATTGCACTCCGGTTATGCTGACCCCTGCGAATTCCCCAAATGTGGGAATCTCGACTGCATAATTTCTGGTAGTGGGGGACTGCGTTCGCGCTCTCCCCTGATGTGCTTGGTCCAATATCAGATACGGAAGAGTTATGACACCACGTGCTGCGATAGGATCCCAGTTCAAAAGTCACTGCTGGTTCCCGGTTTCTTTTAGTTAGAGGTCCGGAGAAGCATTTCAAGCTGGTTACACTACTCCTTCCGGACATTCATTCCCTTTTCAAAGTCAGTCGTTTTGCTGTAGTCTGCATTATTAAGGCCAATTTATTTGGTCATGGGGGCCTCGGTACTGTATGCTAATTCTCAAGACAGTTTCACCCGTTTTCTGATTGCTAGGTTCTGTACCAGTGCAGACATGTCAAACAGTGAATGGCTGTACCTCAATTGTATCTGTGCTCAATGAATGAAATCAGTAATAAATGAATATATGTATAAATATACGATAAACAAGTGGTTTATCGACTTATCTTCATTTGCAGATTTAGAGGCAGCTTCGATATTCGTTTTACAAACGGGTTTTTTTTTTATATGGGTCACACACATGCCATAGCAACAAAACATCTCTAGAGATGAGGCTATAGATCACCTTTCCATCCTCCAGGTTTTCCTCCCAAAGCCTTCGGCACCAACAGCGACCCCTGCTGGCCGAGAGAGCAAAAGCTTGCAGCACCTGCTAATCCCAGGAAGTCCCCCATCCAAGTACTAACCAGGCCCAACCCTGCTTAGCTTCCAAGATCAGACAAGATTGGGCACATTCAGGGTGGTGTGGCCGCAAGCGAAAGCTTTGGCGCCTAACTCGCTACTTGAAGCTGTGTGTGGCAGGGGCTCTGTGCCCCCCAAGCGGGACTGAAGGATCGTTCGTGTGCAACTCTTTGGAAAGGAGCCTCTTTCCAAATCGCATTGCGTACCTGGATGTTGGCGAATGTGCTCCCTTGTGTTGGCTTGTCCCGCACTGGAGGAGAACAAACAAACTGCACGGAGGAGCACAAGGCAAGTCTTCACAAGACAAAAACCTCCAGTGCACAGCACTCTGAAAACATTTCTGGGCTGTCGCGTGTTTATTTCAGCACATAAAGCGCACCAGTCCAACACGTCGGCCGGGCGCACGGCGCCTCCGCCCTCTTGTGGCCTTGCGGCGTCAGAGCAAGAGGCTTCTTCTCGCTGCCTTTCCGCTGTGTTGCAGAGCCCCGAGAGGGAACCTGGAGCGCACACTTTGTGGGGGGCGGGGAACCGCGATCGCGCTCTGCCCCCGGTCTCTTGCGCGAGTACTAAATCTCACGGCGCCAGCCAGCGGCCAGGAGACAAATACAATATCGCGGGACAGGGGGGCCTCGTCATTGATTGTTACATATGAGACGGGGATTAGGAGGAGACCCCGACTGATTGGTAAAGGGGAACACTAACACCAGAGAGACACCCCCGGAGTCTCTTTTTGAGAGACACCCTCGGATTTCTTAATGGCCAAGGAGGGTCGGGACCTCTGTTTTATGCCTCCCCCGAAGGACGGCGCCTGTTTGTGCAGCAGAGTGTCTCCATCAGGATGCTGGGGCATAAGAAAGCCACACAGACCACAGGGTGAGCGCTCCCTACTGGTCCCAGTCACACCTCTTGCAGGAGCAGCAGCAACCTGAGCTTTTCCGTGGGGAATCTCCCATCCGGGTGCCGGCTAGGCTCACACCTGCTGGGCTGCCGTGGGTGAGCCCAGTCGAGAGCCGCAGGGTGAGATCTAGTCACCGGGGAGAAACGATACAAGCGAAGGATTACTCGGCTCCCAGCACTTGAAAAGACCGACAAATGACTCATTCCCGCCGGAGCTGAATGTACCTGAATTCCCCCGCCCCGCTGTGTTTGCTGTATTGTCTTTGAAGCCAGCCTCCGAGACGAGACGGGCTGTACCTGTGCCCCAATTAACACTTTACAGGTGCCATTCCCCGGCATTGTGGCCATTGTCGGTGGTCACACGCGATAAGATAAGGTGGAGGAGAGCGGGGCATGCCCAGCGCCAGACATTCAAGGAGGTCTGCAGATGTGTAGGAAACGGCGCGCTCGTTTTCTCATTTTGCCCACCCTTTTGAGTGTTAGTGTGGAGTGTGAGTGTGCGAAAGAGTGGGCCCAGCAGGAGGCGGTGGTGTGCGGGGCGAGGAGCAGGCCTAGGCTGCGCGCTTTGTGCTGTGGGTGCGGGCCGCTTGCAGGGGCTTGTACAGCTCATACTTACCTGGCAGGGGTGATACCTTGATCAGCCTGTAGGTGGAGTAGTTGGATTGTTTTCTTGTTTTGTGGAAGCAGTGTTTGTTTTTCAGTTTTCGAAATGGCAACCTTTGGATCCCGCAAGAATGCTGTGCGTTTTGAGCTTTTGGATGACCTCTTCATGGACCGTATGCAGTTCAGCAGAAAAGTGTTGCAGAAGGAACTTGGCTTTGAACCTCGGCACTTGGATTTCATCTTCGCTCTCCCAGGTCAGAAAGCATTTGAGGTTGTTTTTGCTACCTATTCTCTGTTTGAACAATGTGTGGATGTGTTTGAGGCAAAAAGAGGGAAAGTTCCTGCCCTTGAGAAGATCAACTTGCAGCCTCTGACACAGAGAGAGAGGAAAATGTTCTTATGTTCTCGGAACTGGCAAAGACGGAGGACATTCACACCTGGCTTAACCAGTACTGCACCGTCCACCATGGAACTGAGGTTAGAGATGTTGACGGTATAAAAACAGGAGCAAGGAAATTCGAGGTTCGCTTGCTACCGGACAATGTAAAATTAGGCTTAAGGCACCTGCCCTCTACAATCCGGCTGGGCGCCTGCAATGGCTATGTTTTTTATGTGGGACAACCAAAGGTGTGTCGGCGCTGTGGTGCTGTGGGACACCTGGCATCATCCTGCACTGTGAAATGCTGCAAGACCTGTGGCAAACAGGAACATTTAGCCTCTGACTGTTCAATGCTGCCAAAGTGCAATTTATGTGGCTCGGAAGGACACGTTTTTAAGAACTGCCCTCACGCCTACGCCAATAAACTCAAAATGAGAAAGGATGAGGCAGTGCTTGTTTCAGCCAAACCGGCCCGAAAAGCCAAAGCAAACAACAAGTCAAACAAAGAACCCTTGTTGGACAAAGAGTCTCAGCCTCCAGCCAGGATCAGTCCTGCTGTGGCTCCGGGGCCAGTGGAAGAGAAATCCACTATGCCCCCACAACCGCAGACTGCACCAGACAAGCACGAGGGTTTGAAAACCCCCGAGAACAGCGAGGACCCCTCCTCCACTCCTGCTCCTCAGAATGAGGGCCAGTGTGGGCCCCCCCGGTGGAGCGGGTCCAGCGAGGATACCCAGGATTCAGCGGAGCTGCTTTTCTCAGACTCTGCAAGTCCTACAGATGCCCTCCTCTCCTCCATCCAGTCCATCATGGAGGATCTGCAGCAGCTGGTGGGTGAGGGGGGAAGAGGAGACTGGTGCATCGGCTGCACCCCTTTCCCCTCAGTGCTCCCAGGAGCTGGACTTGAGGAAAAGGAAAAATGACTCTGTTTTCTCCCCGAGCGAGGAGGAAGGAGAGCATGGCGATGGGGACAGCTGGAACCCCTCCACCCCTCCCTCTACCCCCTTCCTTGAAATGGACTCCGTGAACGCTTTTACTGCTGCCACCCTGATGAAGGCTCATTCAGAGGATGGCTGGCAGGAAATTGGTAAGAAGAAAAAGAAAAAGAAGAAGGTAACAGGTGAGACAGAAGAGAAATGTGTTTTGTAAAGACTGGTTCCACTTTCTTATGTAATATGGCTCTAAACATAATTTCTCTTAACACCAGAGGTATCAATGACAGAGTTAAATGCCAGTCTGTCTTTGATTACCTCCAGCAGAGAGAGGGAGATGTGTTGATGTTGCAGGAGTGTGCTTTAGCCTATCAAGAGAGGTATAAAAGCTTTGAAGATAGGTGGGATAAAGGGCCTTCTGTTTGGTCAGGGGACAATAACAACAGAGCCTCTGGCGTGGCCATTCTTTTCAAAGGATGGGCTTTCAAATTGAAAAGTATTCGGAGGGTCATAGGTGGCAGGTTGCTGTGTGTGGATGTGGAATGGGGGACCGTTAACCTGCGGCTAATCAATGTGTATTGTCCTACTGATGTGGGAGGAAGGGTTGAGCTACTCAAGGCACTCTCTCCCCTATTGTTATGTAGCACAGACGTGATAGTGGGAGGGGATTTTAATTGTATCTTAGAGCACACAGACAGGCAGTCTAGCTCTCCGATAAAATTGGATTCCAGCTCACTGGCCCTGCAAAACTTAGTTCAAGACTTTAAACTCTCAGACACATATAGATGTATATATCCCACAACAGCAGGATATACATGGTCAGGGAGGAATAGCAGCTCCAGAATTGACTATTGCTTTGTCTCAGAGAGAGTGAAAGTTGTTGGGATCACTCTTCAGCCTGTCTTCTTCTCAGATCATCAGGCTTTAGGGTGTAGAGTGGAACTCCAGGGCGGGACTGTCTTTGGCCCAGGCCTCTGGAAACTCAACACAAAGCTGCTAGAGAACGAGGGGGTAGTATCCCGCTACAAGGAGAAACCATCAAAGTGGCTGTCCTTGCAGTTTCTGTATGGGTCAGTAGGAGAGTGGTGGGAGGAGGTGAAGGTGAAGACAAGGGCCTTTTTCATGGCTGAGGGAAGGAAGCCTGCTGCCAGACGGAGAGGAGTGCTAGCCAGGAAACAGGCAGCTGCAGCGTCTCTACACGATGCTGCACAGTGGCTTCGATGTGCTCGAGGATATCACCCTTTTAAAAAAGGACATCCGGAGCATAGCCGAAGAAAGTAGTCGAGGAGTGCTGTTAAGAAGCAGAGTGCAGTTCTTGGAAGAAAATGAGAAGTGTACTCGCTTCTTTTTCAGGAAAGTGGTAGGCTCCAAGTCTGTCATGGAAAGTGTAGTTGATGAGGAGGGACGAGAGAGAACAGAGCCGAGTGCTATCCTCTCCTGCACCGAGGCCTTCTACTCAAGACTGTACAGCACTACAGAGGTAAAGGATGAAGAAATTCATTTTTTTACCTCAAAGCTAGAAAACGTTTTGAGTGAAGAAGATAGGGAAGTACTTGAGAGGGTTTTGACAGTAGAAGAGCTGAGACAGGCTATGGAGAGCTTACAGAAGGGAAAAACTCCGGGTGCTGACGGGCTCCCTAAAGAATTTTATTGCACCTTTTGGGATCTGCTTCAGGATCCGCTACTGCTCCTATTCGAGGAAAGCTATAAGACAGAATTGCTGCCTGACTCCTTAAGAGAAGGCACTATCTCTCTCTTGTTTAAGAAAGGAGCAAAGAATGACATAAAGAACTGGAGACCCCTCAGCCTGTTAGGCGTGGACACTAAGATCCTGTCCAAAGCCCTTTTCCTGCGCCTACAAAATGTAGTGGCCTCACTGGTAGGGAAAGAACAGACTTGTGGGATAGCAGGACGCCTGATGAGCGACAACCTGGTCTTGTTGAGGGATGTCTGTCTGTACTCAGAGGATCGCTCCCTCCCTCTGTGCATTTTAGGTGTAGACCTAGAAAAGGCCTTTGACCGCCTAAACCGGCAGTACTTAATATCGGTACTTGAGCACATGAAGTTTGGCCCCATCATGAGAAAGTGGATTAACCTGCTGTACACAGGTAGCAACAGCAGAGTAATGGTTAATGGCAATAGATCACGCCCCTTTGAAGTCTGTTCAGGGGTGAGGCAGGGCTGCCCATTATCCCCCTTGTTATTCGTTTTGGCTATGGAGCCCTTAGCCTGTGCCTTGCGCCAGGATCAGGCCATTAATGGGATACCAGTGCCTGGAAGTGGGGGAGGAGAGGTAAAGACATCTCTATACATGGATGACGTCACCCTGATCCTCTCTGACAATGCCTCAATTAGCAGAGCTCTGCAGTGCTGTGATCGTTTCTCTTTGGCTTCCTCTGCAAAAATTAACAAATCTAAGAGTGAGATTTTTTATCAGAACTGGAGGGAGCCAAAAGAAGGACATGATCTCAGCCTGCAAGAGAACAGAATTAAGGTGTATTTTGGAGAAGAGATGGGAACAGTAAATTGGCAGAACAAATTGCCAATCTTAAACAAAAAACTGATGCAATGGAAGGACCGAGACCTCACCATGACAGGGAAGGTGCTGGTCATCAAAGCCGAGCTCTTGCCTGTCTTGAATTTTCTGGCTTCTACCTTCCCAATCCCACACCGTGTTGCGGCGGTGCTGAGGAGATTGATGTTTCAATTTCTATGGGGTGGGAAGCAGGAAAGACTCAGAAGAGAAATAATGTACAGGCCGCTACTCTCAGGGGGGAAGTCAGTCCCAGATATTGCTATGAAGCTGCTGTGCATTTTCCTGGCCTCTGTGCTGAGAGGCTTTGCAACAGCGCCTGGAGAGTACCTGGACTTATTTTGCCAGGCTCTGGGTAGGTAGGGAGGTGTTCAGAGTGTGGGGTGTCAGACCCAAGCTGGATGTCACACTCTCTGACACATGCCCTGCAATTTATGGGACAGTTAAAAGTTTTGTAAGATCTCACCCAATTGGCCATATTCCCCTCCGAGATGTCAGCGTCCAAAAACTGGAAGATTTCATTGCACCCCAGAAGAATAGGCAGACCCATGTGAGCATTTTAACATCAGCCCAAACAAGGAAGGTGTGGAAACACTTCTCTAAGTTTCTGTGCAACATTCACAGAGACGTAGCCTGAAATGTCATCCACCAGTGCTTACCGGTGCGAACTTTCTTGTACCGTAGGGCCTCACCCCCAGCCCTCGCTGCGTTTGGGTGGGCTGCGGTGAGGAGGAGACTGTGACCCATCTCCTGTGGTCCTGCTTTTTTGCTAAGACCTTCTGGGCCCAGTTTGAACACTGGTTGCAAGTTCTCTCGCCCCAATTTTCCCTGACCGCTGCTTTCGTTATATACGGCATCTCTCCTGACAAACTTCCTCCTGACGTGTTTGCACGAAAGCAGAAAATCTGTGGGAAATAGAGGGCATAGGACAGTATCTCAAGATGCTTGTGGTTGTGGGGGACTGCGTTCGCACTCTCCACTGATGTGCTTGGTCCAACATCAGATACAGAAGATTTACGACACCACGAATCATGTGCTTGCTAAAGGGTCCCAGTTTGAAAGGAATCGATGACGCTACTAGTTCTCTGTTTCTTTTACTTATAGGTCCAGAGAAGCAATTCAAGCTGGTTACACTACTCCTTCCGGACATTCATTCCCTTTTCAAAGTGAGTCTTTTTGCTGTAGTTTGCATTATTTAGGATGATTATCGAGATTAGCCTTTATTTGGTCATGGGGGGCCTCGGTACTGTATGCTAATTCTAAAGACAGTTTCACCCGTTTTCTGATTGCTAGGTTCTGTACCAGTACAGACATGTCAAACAGTGAATGGCTGTACCTCTATTGCATCCGTGCTCAATTAATGAAATCAGTAATAAGTGAATATATGTATAGTTATACATAAACAAGTGGTTTATTGACTGATCTTCATTTGCAGATTTAGAGGCAGCTTCGATATTCGTTTTACAAACTTTTTTTTATATGTATGAGTCACACACAAAACATCTCAAAAATGAGGCTATAGATCACTTTTCTTGTAAGTGTTAAATGTCCATACTTCAGGGTTTCCTCCCAAAGCCTACGGCACCAATGGCGACCTCTGCTGGCTGAGAGAGCAAGAGCTTACAGCACCTGGTATTCCCAGGTGGTCTCCCATCCAAGTACTAATCAGACCTGACCCTGCTTAGCTTCTAAGATCAGACATGTTCAGGGTGGTGTGGCCATAAGCTAAAGCAATGGCACCTGACACGCTACTTGAAGCTGTTTGGCGGGGGTTCCGTGTCCCCTGAGCGGGATCGTTCATTTGCAATTCTTTGGAAAGGAGCTTCTTTCGAAATCAATGCGTGGCTGGATGTTCACAAATGTGCTCCCTTGTGTTGGCTTGTCCTGCACTGGATAAGGACAAACAGGTATCAGCTTGTTCCCTTCTCCCGCCCCTCTCTGTTTACAGTAGAACCTCCTGTCCTGACTGGAGGACCTCATCCAGCTGTGTCTGAAGAGATGCCAAAGTACCAGCTTGATCCACACCCCGGTACTTCTCTGTGTACAGTAGAGCCTCCTGTCCTGAATAGAGGAGCCCATCCAGCTGCGTCTGGAAAGAAGCCAGGGTATCAGCTTGTTCCCTCCTACCACCCCCCTCTGTGTACAGCAGAGCCTCCTGTCCTGACTTGAGGAGCTCACCCAGCTGTGCCTGGAGAGAAGCCAGGGTATCGGCTTGTTTCCCCCTCCCACCCCTCTCTGTGTACAGAAGAGGTTCCTGTCCTTACTGGAGGAGCTCACACAGCTGTGTCTGGAGAGAAGCCAGGGTATCGGCTTAATCCACACCCCCACCCCTCTCTGTGTACAGTAGAGCCTACTGTCCTGACTGGAGGAACTTAAAAGGCATCCTCTCACGAGGCACCAATAAATGTAGGTGTCTTGTGCATTTACCAGGACAATTATTAATTGTAGCAGTAAGTCACAAAATGATTCTTTGATGGTTATTAGAAGACCGACCCAGCAGGATAACTCAGCAACGCACATACACATGGATACTAATACACGAGAGTACATTTATTATTACATAAAATGTGCATAGATCTTATAGTGAGGGTTAGCAGAATACAAAAGGTATGTATTCAATCACAAAGAGTTACAAACCAAGATGGACATACATTCCATATATCATTCATTTAGACCGTTTTGTAAATGAACTTTGTTACAACTTGTACATTAGATACTCAAAAGCAAGTACATGACTCATAGGAATTAAATTGATATCAACTCAGGTTGAGGTAACAATTGAATTCTCGAGCTGTAATGCAGAATGTTGAATACTCGTCTGCTCTGTGGGGGTTCAGATCTCCCGCAGACGCAAAGAAGCAGTAGCAGGCTGTTGCTGCGTCCAATCGGTGCTCTCTGGCCCTCTCTGGCTCGGCCGGTGCCAGGCAGTGCTGGTTCGACTTGAGAGAAGAAGAAGAAGAGAGATTTCTGCTGCTGTGCGCTGCTGATGCTCTCTGAAGACCGGCTAGTTAGTGTTGGCTGAAACAAAGGAGAGATTGCACACAGAAAAGTGACTACAGATCCGAGCAAGTCGCACTCTTTAGACAGGAAGAAGACCGGTTCGTTCCTGATGTAGCGCTAGTCCTGAATACTGATATTCAGCTGTCCACAGCTCCGACCGTAGTTCACTCGTTGATCAGGTGAGCGTTCGCGGTGGGTTCACGAGGCTTGCTGCTGGGCTAACCTCGGGTGGATCCTTTGGTTATGGGCGGGCAACCTCCGTTCTTGACTCTTAGAACAAGGAAAAGTCCTGACACTCTGACACATTGGCGTTTACGTGACTGTCTGAGCTGAGTCTGAGGATGTCCAGGAGGAGCTGGAGTTTTACCTGGAGGTACTATGGTCGCTCATTGGTTGAAAGCTCCATGGGCATTCGAGAATCATTTTGTGACTTACTGCAACAATTAACAATTGGCCCAGTAAATGCACAAACCCCTACATTTATTGGTGCCTCGTGAGAGGATGCCTACATTTATTGGTGCCCAGTGTGAGGATGAGTAACCATGCACTCATCCTTGGGTGTAAACCACTTGGGATGAGACTCTCCCTTGGAATCTCCCAGACAGTGAGGCACCAGAGATGACCATTAATTAGGGTGGTTGATGTGTCTCAGCTTTGGGAATTGTTCCTTATCAGAACACTCTATCAGCTAGAAAAACACCTTAAATGTGAACCAAATGGAATGGCCTCTCTGTGTCCAGCACCACTTGAGACGAGGGAGAGAGAGACTGGCAAAGGAGCAGCAAACTCAAGCTACAACGGTCTCTGTCCTGTGTGAATGCGCTGGTGGACTATTAAGCTACATGAGTGACTAAAACTCTTCCCACATTGACTACAGCTGAAAGGTCTCTCTCCTGTGTGAATGCGCTGGTGTGACTGTAAGTGGCTTTTCAGACTAAAACTCTTCCCACACTGATTGCAGCTGAACGGTCTCTCTCCTGTGTGAATGCGCTGGTGGGTTTTTAAGCTACTTGACTGACTAAAACTCTTCCCACACTGATTGCAGCTGAACGGTCTCTCTCCTGTGTGAATGCGCTGGTGGGTTTTTAAGTGACTTGACTTACTAAAACTCTTCCCACACTGACTGCAGCTGAACGGTCTCTCTCCTGTGTGAATGCGCTGGTGGGTAATTAAGTTACTTGACTGACTAAAACTCTTCCCACACTCACTGCAGCTGAATGGTCTCTCTCCTGTGTGAATGTGCTGATGTCGTTTTAAGAGGTGCGAGTGACTAAAACTCTTCCCACACTGACTACAGCTGAAAGGTCTCTCTCCTGTGTGAATGCGCTGGTGGGTTTTTAAGTGGCTTGACTGACTAAAACTCTTCCCACACTGACTACAGCTGAACGGTCTCTCTCCTGTGTGAAGGTGCTGATAGGGTTTTGAAATGCTAGACTGACAGAAACGCTGCTTCTCCCTGTGCCATAATGGCAGTTTGTCCACTCCATCTGAGCAAGGCCTTGAGTGATTCTTCTTCATCCCCTGATCGTGCTGGGGTCTCTTATTCTGCAAATGCTCCATGGAATGGCCTTGCTCTGTGTGATGAAACTGAGATTTGTTTTCATCATTATGTCCCTCAGTGTGCTGCACAGCACTGTGAATCATCTGGGGCTCCTTCTCCAGCTCTCTGAGGCTAAAACCGTCCAGTTCATTCAGTTGATCCTCTCTTTGCCCAAGAACAGACATACTCTCCAGTTCATTAAAACTTTCAACGATTTTCTCAGTAACCAGATTATTAAACCTGTGTGTAAAGTCATCAGATACTAAGGGATCATATGATTGTTTGAGACTCTGCAATGACAGTCTCTCCACTTGAACAGAACAAGGCCTAATTATTATCAAGCCCTGTAGGAGCTGCTGTTGCTCCTCCCTGTACTGACTCTTCTCAGTGTGCTGTGACTCAGTACTGTTCTCTTCACCAGGTACATCAGTCTGCTGCTCTGCAGGGTCAATCAACTTGGGCTCCATGTCCTGCTCTGTAAGATTTAAAACATCCAGTTTTTCACTGTGCTCTTGTATAGAGATGCAGCCCAGTTCATTACAGCCTTGTGTAATATTGATTGTGTCCAGATTATTAATATTCTCTGTAAAATCATCACATACTAAGAGCCCAGGTGTCTCACTCTCAGGCTCTGTCTTCATCATGGGCACAGAGTCCAGTGCCTCTTTCCCTTCTGCGGCAGTGACCTCTGTTTCCTGCATCAGCCTGTGCATCTCCACACTGTGCTGCAGTTCAAGAGGAGCCCTTTCCCCAGCTTCAATAAGAGCACTGGCCTCTGAATCTGTAAACACAAGACAAGACCTTTATAAGAATAAACTTTATTTTATAGTTTTATACCTTTAGAGGTGGCTTCTCAAAGCATTTTACAGAATGCCAACAACAAAAAATACACAAACTTAGCATGACGAGAATACACAGTTAGAGGAGACAGTAGACAGTGGTACTAAGTAAAGTAGGAACAGAGGGGTACAGAACAGTTAAATAAAGGCTCTTCTGAAGAAAATGTTTTTGAGTCTGGATTTGGAGTTTAGAGAAGGTGACTCTCTGATATCCTTGGGGAGAGAGTTCCAGAGCTTGGGGCATAAAATTAGAAGGCCCTGTCACCCATACAATGTAGACAGCCTTGGGGGACAGATAGGAGAACAGAATTAGAAGAGCGAAGATTGCAAGGTAGGGAGTAGGGTGATAATATCAGACCAGCATGGAGGTGTCAAGCCAAGCCAAGACAAGACATGGAGAGTCTTATAGGTGAGCAGGAGGATTTTTAAGCCGATATGAAACTTGACAGGAAGCCAGTGCAAGGACTCCGGGATAGGAGTAATGTGATCATTTGTACTAGACCTGGTCAGGATTCTGGCTGCTGAATTTTAGACATACTGCAGTTTGTTCAATGTGGATTTAGAAACCCCAGAGAGTAGAGCGTTACAGTAGTCAATTTGGGAGAAGACAAAAATTTTCAGTCAAAGTTAGTGATAACACAGGGCATAGTCGAGCAATATTTATGAGGTGAATGAAAGATGTTCTGACAACATGCTGCACATGTGGGTCGAACGTCAAATATCATCCCCAAGTTTTTCAATTTAGACTGAAGCTCAAGTACAAGACCATCTACAGATAGGGTTACACATTGGTTGTACAAAGTTGATGGGTGGTGCCAATAAGCATGACTTCAGTCTTGTCACAGTTAAAGGAAGGAAATTTTGAGTCACCCAAGTTTTTATATCGGGGATGCAAATTAATAGAATAGAGACAGCCACATCAGCGTCAGGTTTGGTATGGATGTATGTTTGAGTATCATCACCATAGTAGTGTTGTAACAGAAAGAATAAGGTTCTGGATCCCGAGATGAAGTAAAACAGATTAGTTTATTGCATGCAAGGAACAATAAAGCCGAAGTCTTGTTTCCCGCAAGAAACAACAAAACCGAAGTATTGTTCCATGTGCCGGTACAAACTTTTAGGTTATATAGTCCTTCCTTGCTGCTTCGGACGTCAATCGGTGTTATGGTAAGGGGGGGGGGGGGGGGGTCATGGTATTTGGCCAGTTAAGAGGTCCTGGCCAAATGGTCAGTTTAAGATTATGCCCCCAGGGGGTTCCTTGCTCGCATCTGGAATCCTTATCAGTTAACCCCCTTTCCTGCCATAAACCCCTGTTGCTTAGAAGTCTAATTTTCAGGCAGAACTGACTTAAGTTATTAACCCTTTTTACATCTTGTCTCTTTCTTCAGTAGTGAAAGCTGAGGCCATGTGATCTTAAAAGCCTTAAACTACACACACGTATACTAGTACACTCACAATCAATTTGGGTTGTTTTAACATAGTGGAATAAGTGGGTATAAGGGCGTGTTCTGATTTAGCTCTGTCAGAAACATAACTACCATGTAAAAAGTAAGTCTACTGTAATAATATCACAATTACATTACATTTACATTAACAGTGCACTGAGAGAGAGAGAGGGGTTAATACAGACACACTGACTGGACACTACAGCACATTAACACTGCACTGAGAGAGGGATTAATACAGACACACTGACTGGACATAACAGTACATTAACACTGCACTGAGAAAGAGGGGTTAATAGATACATACTGACTGGACACTACAGCACATTAACATTGCTCTTAGAGAGAGAGGGGTTAATAGATACATACTGCCTGGACACTACAGTACTTTAACACTGCACTGAGAGAGGGGGGTTAATACTGACACTGACTGGACACTACAGGACATTAACACTGTACTGAGAGAGAGAGGTGAATACAGACACATTGATTGACTGGACACTACAGTACATTAAAACTAGACTGAGACAGGGGGCTTATACAGACATGGACAAACTGAAACTTAGATCATATTACCACTGCACGGAGAGAGGGGTTAATACAGACACTGACTGGACACTACAGGACATAAAGTCTGCACTGACAGAGAAGGGTGAATACAGACACATTAACACTGCATTGAGAGAGGGCTTAACACAGGCACTGCGACTGGATAATACAGCACATTAACACTGCAACCAGAGAGAAGGATTAATACAGACACTCTAAGTCTACACTCTAAGCTCTAAGTCCCACACCTGAAGAAGGCTCCACAGCCGAAATGTTGTGTTTTCTTTCTTCTTTTGTTCAGCATGAAATAAACCTATTACTTGTTCCTAAATTAAAAATGGATGACTAGAAGGTGACTATGACAGACACTTGACTTGACTAAGACTATGACTAAATCAAAAACTGGAAACTAAATTAACACTGCAAACAAGTACACAGAAAAGTAACACTCAGAATTAACAACTTTTCTAAGCACACATTACATTTGTTGGTATCATACACCTCTATTGACAGCAACAATCAGCATCGACCAGCAAATTCTTAATAACCACGTCAAGGTTTAAATGTGAAAACAGCATGTTGATTGGTCAAAGCCCAAGCACAGTCCCCAGTGTGCTGTTTATGGTTGAACTCTAGAAGCAGTGAATGGTTTAGAAAGTGAATTCAGAGGGAGACAGTCTGATACAGAACTGTTTAATTACAGAGAGGCTCCCAGGTGGATCAGAAAGAGGTAAGATGGTGATTCAGAAAAAAAAAACCAAAGAGGGGAAAAAAGGCAAAAAGGCACAGAGATAACCAGTGGGAGAAAATGAGATCGGGGATGATTTTCCACTAATTCATTACTTGATATGATAAGAGGGGAAAAGGGTTGTTCTGAATACACTTTACTGAAGATAACGCTAACACGAGTGAGTGACACTTATTAACAACAGCGGATTGAATCATAATAATAAATAAAAAACTTTATTCTATATAGCACCTTTAAAAGGGGCTTTTCAAAGCTCTTTACAGAGGGAAAAAAAGCTACACAGTAGGAGGAGGCAGCAGAATTAGGTACAGTGTTCGGGTACAGTGAGGTTTCAGAAAGGGCAATAAGGAGTTTGATTAAACAGATTGAGATCTAGATTGAGATGCTCATTGAAAAACTGGCCATCTGATAGTCAGATCTGTTTGAGTGGCAGGGTGAGATGGTGAGATTGCTTATGTTGCTCCTTGCAACTGCAGGATACAGGTCGGACCCAGTCTGGACACGACAATAAAAAGGCAAGACCCCCAACAAAAGCAAAGACCCAAACACACAAATGATCTGAACCTGATTCTTTAGAAAGCAGAGAGCATAGATTCTAAAATAACCCACAAATATCAAATTTAGTAAAATAACATTGAGGTGAATTGGTTAGAAACACCTTCTCCTGATTAGTGGGTGGATTCTGAGAATAAGCAGATAAATTGCCATTAATCTGGTAACATCAGGGTTAAGCTTTGAAGAGAGATTTAACTGCAGGTAACATTTACAAACATTTACAGGCAGCAAGGCAGTTGATCTCTTCTTTAGGTCTTTGTAGGAGATATTTAAGAGCTGAATACTTAGCAACACCTTCTTTATAGATTGGGTAACTTGCATGCTGTATGTTTATTGTGTGTGTAGATTAGTGTGTGTATTGTCACTGTTAATAAATATTTGTTAGCCCAGTGTCTTACTTCTGCCTCTTTCTGTGTCAGCACAAAGAACACAAGTGCTTCTCAATCTTATTATTGCTCAGTTATATAGGGGTTATAGTCATTTCGTTTAATTGTTGATTCACCCTCTGGGCCATTTCAGGTTGTTCCTCTAATTTCAAAACCCCCTATTCGTAACAGCTGGTGTCACCAATTTTCTGTGATAAACTGGTATCCCGTCCATGGTGTATCCCACACTGTGCCACTTGCATGCTGGGATAGGCTCCGGCTCTACTGTACCACTGTACTGGGTAGAGCAGTGAATTCAACTGAGAGGAAATGACTGTATCTCTAGAAGACTCATACACCTTCTGCTTTGTGCTTAATCCAAAGAGGTCAGGAAGAGAACAGTGGACCTTGCAGTGCTGGTACTCAACAGTAAGAGCAGACAACACTGGCCAGACATTCAGCACAAAAACACCATGAGAAAAACCCAGGGAACAGAGTTTGTACATTTAATTCCTTCCAAATCCACAACACTCCTTCTCCTCCAAGATCAATCAACACAGAAGAATCCCCAAACTTCAAACACCCCAATACACTGCACCTCACCAGAGACAATCCAATATTCACTTGCTCCTGCACCTCAAACCCCTGACCGCTGGAAAACATAAGAATGCATACAGCCATCGACTGATCGACCATTTTTATCCTGTTTACAATTTCACGGTTATTTCCAGATTTTATTTGCGTATGTAAATCCTAAATCACTGGAAACATGTTTGGCCAAGAATGTTAAAAATAAGGAAGATGTTCCAAAAATTAAAAAAAAAACGAAACAAGTAAGATACGAACGTTTTTCCGTAATGATTATGTAAATACAGTAGCTCATCATTTTTTTTTATCTGAGTCATTGAATGATATGGAGTCAGTCTAAATTATGTGTTCTAAGCCCCGTTTTTGAAATAAAGATGTTTTCAGCACCATAATTAGAAAACAACAGTTCAGTACTGTACTGAGAGAGAGAGGGGTTTGTACAGACACACTGACTGGACACTCCAGTACATGAACACTGCACTGAGAGAGAGAGGGGTTCATACAGACACACTGACTGGACACTCCAGTACATGAACACTGCACTGAGAGAGAGGGGGGTTCATACAGACACACTGACTGGACACTCCAGTACATGAACACTGCACAGAGAGAGAGAGAGAGAGAGAGAGAGAGAGAGAGAGAGAGAGAGAGAGAGAGAGAGAGAGAGAGAGAGAGAGAGAGGGGGGGGGTTAATACAGACACACTGACTGGACATTGCAGTATATGAAAACTACACTGAGAGTGAGAAGGGTCAATACAGACAAAGTGACTGACATAATAGTCCAAAGGAGTTAGTACAGACAGACCCTGGTGGACTGGAATGTTTAAACCTATCTATATAAATATAAAATCTAAAGATATAACACAATAATTATAATACAAATACAACATTTGTATTTTCCCGAATGACGTCGGATTGTACACTGATTCGGTGAAAGAATTATATTATAATACAAATACAGTATTATATACCGTGATATATATATATATATCATAATAACGTCGGATTACACACTGATTTAGAGAAACAAATGCTGAATATGAACGAGTTATTTTTATAACCGGCCAACAGTTCAGTTTCCAGTAAAGAATCCCGTTGCTACATCACACAAGACTTTCCGACTTCACTCTGTATCTCTCCACTATATTCTCACCAGTGAGGAAGTTAAAGATACTGGTTTTAAACACAGACACTCTGACTACATACAAGTCACCACACTGACCAGACAGCTCCAGTTTCGTGTTCAATTCTTCTTTTATTTCTGCAGTGACTTCACAGGGAAGCGGGTGTCCAACACGATCTGTCCCTCCCTGATCTCCTCCTGCTCCCGACTCCTTCTCCCACAGCTGCAATCTCACCTTCAGGCTCTCGTTTTCCTTCTTCAGCTGCGCCATTTCACTCCCGACACTTTCTTCCATACACTGTGTGATTTTAAACACAGACCGTCTCGCCAGAGTCTGGGAGACGCTGCGGAGTTTGTTTTCAATCTCATCCTCAGAGTCAGACATCCTGTTTCGGAACACATGTGAAACTTCATACACGATCGATTTGAGCAAAACCTCCATGAAAAAGCGAAGTTCAGTTTCCAGATTGAACAGTAAAATTGCCATATTTAACCAAAGTTGATCACAAATACAGAGAGATTGCTGTGCTGATACTGAAATGACAAACACTAAAACTCCTACGCCCCTACGGGTCTATATTATTGCAAGGGTTTTAATTCACACCTGAAGCAGGAACTGGCGATCACTCCTACATCCTGCCACATGACGCACTTCATAGTGATTGTTGCTATGCACTTCACGTGAAGGACTTTCAGTATGTTGGATCTTGTTGAATATACAATGAAAAATAATGTAGCATTGTTTACAAATATATGTGCGTAAAATATACACATATATGTACACATACAAATATATATGTTGTATTTTCATATATTTCCAGATCCTTCGCCTGTATTGAAATAAATAACAGTACTTAAACGTGTATTGAAATAAAGAGATCAAACTTTGAATGTAATGGATTCATACAGTATCTAAACAATGTCTGCTAATAGACGGTAATGTGGACAATTCCTGTTGCCAATTGGTTGGATATCTCCAAGACATCCAAGAGATCAGGTATTGAAAATATTTTTTAAACAGAAAATGTGAAATGGAAAGTAGGTCAAAAGCCTTCTGATAACCTAAGTACACCATACTACATGTTCTGTGCATCCATTAGTTTTATGGGCTTTATGGGATTTAATTAATTAGACAAATTATATTTCTGATTACAATAGATAGTTTTATATCTCTATTCATAGTAAAGGTTGGTTTTATTATAATTTATAGTAATCCTTTGTTTCATTTTTTTTTCAGAAAAAAAGACTGCAATGTTGATGGAATAAGAAAAAAAGGTCCCTAAAAGACTGATTTGAATGAAGCATTTTTTATCCAAATTTAACATTTTGCAGCTCTCTGACAAACCAGCAGCATTCTGACAGACAGAGGAGTTGTAAACTGTCATTGTCTCAGTTGTCCAGAGGAGCAGAGTGACTGAGAGGTCAGAGCTGTTAGCTGGTATTGTCAGTGTGAGAACAGCTCTCCAGCTGTCTCATTGACTTCACACCACCTGAGTGCTGATGCTCTTTCTCTCCTGCTCGTCTCCTCTCCACTACCGTCTTTTGTTCTTTTGTTTGATTTATCAGCTGCCCCTCATACATGAAGGAGGCACCAAAGCCAAAACATTGTGTCTCTTTTCTTTTCACTATGGAATAAACCTTTACCTGCTCCTGTCTCATTCACTCTCTTTCTCACCTTGTCTGCAGTCTCACCTCCTGCTGCTCCATTGTCTGCAGTTTCTGTCCAGAGTTTCACCTCCTGCTGCTCCATTGTCAGAATGAATGATGAGTCACAGGACTGTTCTCACCTGTTAACACCCAGTAACATTTCTGCCCAGGTGGCAATTTAAATACCTGATTCTGTATTTTAATGTGTCTGTTTTGTGTTTAATGTCTTCACCCTGCTCTTTTTTGTAATGAAATTTATGTGCTTGAAGTTGTAAAACTCAAACCTTGGTTTACTATGAGATTTTAACATGATTTCTTGCTGTAATGTTCATCTGCATTTGATATGTTTATATTTCACTATATTTAATCATAATCATATGTACTCATACATAATCCATGTAGATAATGTAAAATAAATCTCATGTCACAGTAAAGGCCCACACAGTGAGAATTCTTGAAGAATAAAATCACACTGCACAACTTTGGGACATCACGTCCAAGTTTAGTGACAGCAACATTAGAGATTTTAAGCTAAGACATTTCAGATCACCTTTTTATTAAAAGTTCAAGCAAAATTGAATAACTTTGCAAGGAACATTTCAAAATCTCAATCAAATCCAGTACAATCCCAATGGATTAATCTGAATTTACTCTCTGCGATCCCGACAAGTTGGGAAACAATTTTATGGTTCTTACGGTAAGAAAAATAGCACGAGACCACACAGATTCTTTAATGCTTACATCATAATGTTATTAGACTAGGACACCAATGTGAATATGTGTTTGGGTTTCGATGAGCTGATTCTTGTTGAAGAATTGGTGATTTAAGATTAAAGAATCAGTAGTGTCGGAAAGCAGGAGCTCTGTTTCTCAGCGATCTTGAAGGCATGTCTATGTAGAGCACAGTGTGAAGATCTGTACTAAAGAACACCAAGTGCTTAATATGACATCTTTTACCATTGCAACTTTTCATCTCAGGTATACTTTTAGAAGGCATAGAAAGAATAGTTGTGTTGACACTCTCATCACACAGCAGAGTGGCGCATCTGACGCGTGCTGGGCCCATAACCCAGAAGTTGATGCAGCAAAACCCTTCTCTTCTATGGACGTTTTATGGAAGACTTAAGCACACCATCGGGTCAATGTAGAATAAGAAAAAAAACATAAACAAAGTCTCTTCGTATAAGTCCCGTTCTAAGTTTCTTGCTTTTGTGAGCAAACTTACCCAGATCTGCAATATTTTAAAATATATGGAATAATTAATTGGAAATAACTAAATTATCGACAATATCCAGTTATATACTTGGACAGACAAAAAAATGATTATGATATTACATATAACCACATACTTCATATCCTACAGATTAACATACTGACCAGAATAATTGAAAAGCTTTGATTCTGAACCCCTGCAGTTAGTGTTAATTAGAAAAACAAGTGCTGAAACCTGAGCATAAATTCAGCTGCTCTCCAGGTTTGTTCCACATGGTTTTTCGTTGCAATTGAGCTCAGAGCTGGAGATGATCTCTAGATAGAACCGTGTTAACTAGTCTGCAGCTGTGTGCTCCTTTCGAAACTTTGTTGCAATTGACTCAATGTGTGGTTCAATAGTTCTCAGGTGCAGTTCACTTACACAGAGGACATGTTTTGGGTTGTAAAACCCAAAACAGTAGCAGCAGTTAGAAGTTTGCTGTGCTTCCAGGATCATTTTCAGCCTTATAAACTGGTTATCACACTGCTGATCACTATATTAAGCAGTTAATAGCCTGGAGCTGTTTAGACTGCTCTTGTCATTTCTTTTAATAAGAAGCACCGAACAATTTTAGAAAGCTTTTCAAGTTCTGACATAAATTTGTTTATTTCTGGCTATCAAATGAGAGACTCCAGAATATTAAAAAGTGCTTCAACCTTTAAGTCGTGGTTTTACAAACTAGGGTACTGAGGGAGTGCCCATACATGCTCTGCAATGGGGAAGAAATCGAAATTCTCATCTGTGCTGTGAAGGAGATTCTCAAATGCTTCCATCATATTGCTTTCATGCTAGGATACAAGTGTGTATAAATGTTTGGTTTTCACTGATTCTTGTTGAAGAATTGGGGATTTACGGTGAAAGAATCAGTATCCTCGGAATGCAGAAGCTTTGTTTCTCAGCAATCGTAAGGATCCCGAAGACAGGTCTATGTAGAGCAGTGTGATGATTTGTATTAAAAAGACAATGTCAGCAATTCAAAGCATGTAGGCAGCATGAATAAAACAATGCAGAGCTCAGTAAAAACAATCTGAAGCCTTAATTCCCTTCATATCCCGAGCAGTGCATTCTGACACGGTGGCTGTGTAGAAGAAAATGAGAAATGCCAAACTTTACCCACCTCATTGCGGTTACTGCTACTCCTGCGTCAGTAGCTTTAAGATTCTCCTGACATCTGATTGTCTTGCATCTAACATTAAGAGGATTTCTCTGCTGGCCACGAGACACGAACTGGCAACTTTCCAGCCACAGGCACAGATCCCTACCCACCACACCACCCCATATACTATGGATGGTACTACTGCGCTGAGCTCACTCTGGTGCAGTTCAGCAATGTGAGAGGAAGGGCAGTAACGCAATGGATAACGCATATCAGAAGATTGTAGGTTCATCTCCTGCTTGACTCGTGTTGGCTCCTCAGTAATAAATGTCCTCTGTGTAAGTGAACTGCACCTGAGAGCTATAGAACCACACATTGGGTCAATTGCAACAAAGTTTCGAAAGGAGCACACAGCTGTGGACTAGTTAACACGGTTCTATCTAGAGATCATCTCCAGCTCTGAGCTCAATTTCAACGAAAAACCATGTGGAACAAACCTGGAGAGCAGCTGAATTTATGCTCAGGTTTCAGCACTGTTGTTTTTTCTAATTAACATTAACTGCAGGGATTCAGAATCAAAACTTTTCAATTATTCTGATCAATGTGTTAATATGTAGGTCATAATTGTTATTTTTTCTGTCTCGTTCAAGTATATAACTGGAAATCGATAATTTAATTTAGTTATTTCCAATTCAACAATGTTAAATATTTTAAAATATTGCAGATCTGGGTAAGTTTGCTCTCTAAAGCAGGAAAGATAGAACAGGACTTAACTTCCACATTCAATTTATTGGTGATTCTTTGTTACGCACTGAACCTTTTTATTTTTAGCTTAAACAGAGAAAGCTATAAAGGGTCCTGAATCAAGTGTTCAGAATCATGCGGATCAGAAAATTGTAGATCTGACTCCTGCCTGGCTTGTCAATCAGGCTCCTGTCACGATCGCTAACCCCTCCTCTTAAGGGAGCTCCAGCCCTTCCTCGTTCCTTCCCATTGTCTGCACCTGTTCCCTATTCCCGTTCCCCCTTAAAAGCCAGACGCTGACCTCACTCCTGGCTTCTCATTGATTTCCGTGTCGTGAGAGCCCGGGGTCCTGCTGCGTCTGGCTCCGTTATGGTTTTAGTTTCCTGGTCCTGATTCCCTGCCCCGCCGGTCCCGACCCGGTTCTGGTTTTAACTACGGATGGATCCCCTGGTCTTGGACTAAACCTCTCGTCTTGGATTCCTCCTCTGGATTTACCCTTGGATTGTTCGCCCTGGATTCACTCCCCCCGGACACTAGCACTGCATGGACACGCCCCCCTGTCTCCTGACCGACTCCTGCATGATATTTTTCCCCTTGTGTCTTCACTATTCTGGATTGCGTCGTCCGCATAGGGCCCGGAAAGAACTGTTCGTGACATACGCATGCTGACGCAGCTACTCACCTGATATTTAACATTCCTATAATCGCAACTATGAATGTCCACTGTGGGTATTTTTTCCATGATTATTTATTCTGTCATTGAAGCATATTTTACCTCATACCGAAGTGTCATAATCACTGAAAAAATAGAAAATGATAAATCACTATGAATTGCATTTAGCCTGTTCTGATCTAGATATTCTATATACTTTAACATGCCATGTTCACAATGTCAAAACTCAGAAATGCAACAGTGAAGTGTTGTAATTACAAATATACATAGTGTTGGAATATTGAGATGTTTTGGTAATGAGGAAGGAGAGACATGCCATGTTCACAGGGTCATATTTAAAAAAATGGTACAGTACAATTTCTTGTACTTCAGGATTAAGAGAGCCTGTTACATTGTGTCTCACACTTCAGTGTCAGAATTTTGAGATGTTTTTATAACCAGGGGGTAGGTTTATAGCAATAAACAGAAAGTGCCATCACCCTTTGCTCATCCTCGGTTAACTATATATTATCATATGCCATGTTCTAAATGTCCCATTTATATTAAAATTTCTTGTAAAATGCAAGATTTTAAGACTTTTTATGATCAGAAGGCAAGGTTGTGGTAAATATGCAGAAAGTGCCTGTGAACTTATGTTTTGCCTTTGTTTTTTTTACTTATTGTGTTTGTGTTATTGTGAGTTTTGAAAATTGGTTTACAATTTTCTGAAATGTGTTTCACACAAAAATGCTATTTGGATAGTCACAACTTACATATTCCCCTTTACTGAGAATAAGTATAGTAATCCATCCCGATTAGTACTTTTAAAAATTACTGTAGAGAGCCATCTACAGGCGAAAGGCGGCATAACATCACAGCAGCAGCATTTAAGGCAGAAGAAGAAGCTGGCGAATAAGAAGCCATCTTCAGCCTCGTTAATGCAATACCATTGGGTGAAGTGGAAAAATATTTCTTGCTCTGAATCCTAACATTTTTATAGGAGGTGTTCTAGTACTTCTTGCCTCAGATAAAACTGCCAATACATCACTTATTTCTACTCCATCAATAGCAGCAGTGTTATCGGTACTGAGTCCTAAATGTATGTCCTGTCATCATATAAAATGTCGAAAGTTTCAACTGCATTCAACTGATCAAATTTCTCTTCGATGACTGTTATAATGTTATCCAAAATACATCCAAAACAAATTTGCACTGTTTTTTTTATCCAGAAGAGCATCATGAGACTCAAAACATACCTGTTTTTTCTTCTTTCCAGGAGGAAGGATTGTTCAGATGCAAGCATTGGTCCAAAATCAATGTGCTCTCCTATCGCTGTTGCTTCTTTAAATCCTTCATTTGAACGTCAATATTGAGGGATGATATCATACACATTTTGGTTTTCTTTTAAAGCAATTTTCTTAAAATATGAGCCTCTGTTATAGTTGTCTTGGAAGTTTCGCAAGGTATAATAGACCCCCTTGTGCCCTCAGCTAAAATATGATCAAATACAACAAAATTAATTTACACAGAACAGCATTTATGGTTGCATGTATATTAAAATTAAGATAAATATACAAAAGTATTAAAAAAAACAAATGTACAGTCCTAACATAATCATGCTGTCCAACTGTCTTTTTTGCTTGTCAAGTTCTCCAACAAATCTGTGTCGTAATTTTAAATATTCTAACTAAGGGTGCAACAAGAGCATACATGAATTCTTCTGCCAGCCGTTTGAAGATCAAAGTCCATGGCTGAATATGATGTCCTTGAATGTTGGTCATTATTGGCCATTCCCAGTGATATTGACTTATGTACTTCATTGTTTAACAAAAACATTCACATTTCCTGCAAATATCAAGTGGGTTAAGGTTTTGCTAAGAAATCCAAATAAGTAGAGATGAGGTTTACATAATGAACAATAATGCAATAATGAGAAGTGTATTTCTGGGAGGGCTCAAACCACTAACCTTTCAATTAACAGAGACTCATGTGTGTCCCTTTTCTCCATCTGCAAGCCTGCAATATACAAGGCAAGATTTGTATTTCATCATACACAAGCTGTATGAATTTCATGAAAAGAAAGTTGTTCCAGAAAGAAAATGAAAACTTGCATTAAACAAAATCAAGCTGCACGTAATCATCCATAGTGATACATTTTGTAAGACAAGACAGGAAGAAAGGCACTGCTGGGATTTGAACTCAGGATCTTTTGTTTAAAAGGAAAGCATGGTAACCAAATCAGCAAAAGTGCATCAACACCATGTCTGACTCAGTGATTGCAGCTGACTGTCGCTGGAGGACAGTTCATTGTGAACAAGTCAGCCTACATAACAAGGGGGAAGAGACTGACCTCTGTGATGCAGTATCGACAAATACTAACCTTCTGTCCAACTGTTCTCTGCTGCATTCTGGATTAGCAGGTAAATATTGGTTTCCATGAATGTGTAGGGTTTTGTGTATTTACTGGGAGAATTATTAATTGTAGTAGTAAGTCACAAAATGATTCTTTGATGGCTATTAGAAAACCGACCTTGCGGGATAACTCAGCAACGCACACACACAGATGCTAATACACTTATTAATACGTAAAATGTGCATATAAACATAACAGATCTTAAGAGTGTGGGTTAGCAGAATACAAAAGGTATATATTAAATCACGAAGAGTTCCAAACCAAGAGGGACATACATTCAGTATACCATTCTTTTAGACTGTTTCGTAAATGAACTGGGATTACAACTTCTACACTAGATACTCAAAAGCAAGTACATCACTCATAGGTATTAGATTGATATCAATGGTGGTTGAGGTAACAATTGAATTCTCGAGCTGTAATGCAGAATGTTTAATACTCATCCAATCTATGTGGATTCAGATCTCCCGCGGACACAAAGAAGCAGTGGCAGGCTGTTACTGTGTCCAATCGGCACTCTCTGGCTCGGTGCCAGGCAGTGGCCAGTGCGGCTGGCGAGAAGGAGAAGAGGGAGAAATTCCTGCTGAGATGCGCTGCTGATGCTCTTTGAAGACCGGCTAGTTAATGTTGGTTGAAACTAGCAGAGCTTGTGCATATGGAAAGTGACTGAGGGTCCAAGCAAGTCACACTCTTTAGATGGGAAGAAGACCAGTTCTGAATCCTGAGATTCAGCTGTCGACTGTTCCGACCATAGTTCACTCATTGATCAGCTGAGCTTTGGCGGTGGAGTACCGGCGGTTCATGAGGCTTGCTGCTGGGCTAACCTCGGGCCGATCCTTTTGTTATGTGCGGGCAACCTCCGTTCTCGACTCTTAGAACAAAGTAAAGTCCCGGCACTCGGACACACTGGCCATCACGTGATTGTCCGAGCTGAGTCTGAGAACGTCCTGGAGGGGCCTCTTCTGGGCGTTGTGTTTTATCTGGAGGAACTACGGTAGTTCATTGGTTTTAAGTTCCACGGGCATTCAAGACCCACGTTGGGTTACCCTGCCCTACCAGTTCCTGATTGCCTGATTGAGGTGGAGGATGAGTAACAATGCACTTTGACCTTAGGGTTGTAAACCTTGGGATGAGCCCCATAGAATCTCCCAGACAGTAAGGCGCCAGAGATGACCATTTATTAGGGTGCCTGGTGAATCTCAGCCTTGGGAGCTGTTCCTTATCAGGAAACTCTATCAGCTAGAAAAACACCTTAAATGTGAACTAGATGGAATGGCCTCTCTGTATCCAGCTCCACTGAGATGAGGGAGAGAGGGACTGGCAAGGGAGCAGCAAACTTAATTCCCGTATTTTAAATAAGCCTTGCCGCTACAGAAGTGTCCTTAGAAGAGAAACATCTTCTATGATAGTGGTACAGTCCATCCCGCCCCTCCTATAGCCTTTCAAAGAGAAAAAAAATTGAAAACAAAGTATGTCTATGTGTGGTAATCAACCAAGTCTTACAAACATTCTAAACCCTTCCACCTCCTTTCATTGCAAATGATTTGTACATGTTAGAAGGTTAATTTTGGCTTCTGATATTATGGTGGATTAAGAGTCCTGGAATCTTTGTAGAAGGACAAAGATGAAAGAAAGGGCAGTGTAATCATGGCCAAGAGAAGGCAAATGTTGGACTATCTGCTTGGATTGAATGGAGCAAAACGTAGGCAACTCCTTGAGCAGAACCTGCTTCATCCTTCAGACTGGGGTTTCTGAAGATCTGTACATTTGAACTTTCAAAGTGACTAAAGTAAAGGAGTCTTCCCTTTTTACCACATAATTCCCACAGATCAACACTAACAGAGAGTCTAATTCCAGCCAGGATTCAATCACTGTCTCTCAGGCATCCCAGCAGTGGATTTCATGACTTCAGAAAGCCATCTTCACCAGTGGAGAACTCAATGCTCTGAGGTTTACTGGCAGAGTCTCACACTGGGTAATGTTAGATGTTGATAAATAATGTCCTATGGAATTCTACTATTGATAAATCCTACCATGGAACTGTGATGTGTCCTGAAAAAAATCTACTATGATAGTGGTACAGTCCAGCACAGCCTTTAAAATAGAAAAGAAAACCGGACAGCAACAAAGTAAGTCTGTGGTGTAATCAACTAGGTCTTGCAAACATACTTAACCTCTTCCAGCTACCAACATTACAAATGCTGTTTACACATTAGATGGTTATTTTTGGCTTCTGATATTATGGTGGAAAAAGAGCCCTGGAATCTTCGTAGAAGGACAAAAGACGGTAAGAAAGGGCAGTGTAACCATGGCCAAGAGAAGGGAAATGTTGGAGAGATCTCATTCACTTTTTATCATTGTTTTTCCAGCCCAACAAAGATCAACATATATGAGCAGGCGTCCTGTGTCAAATCCAATCTGCCTTCCTTACAAGCATACAGGAATGTCAGTGAATTAAATATTGACATAAATATTGAAAATACACAAAAATATGCAATCACAAATATCCAGTTTGAGCAAATATAAGACAATAACAAAGTACCACAAACTACCAGGCATCTAGTACATTACCAGTTCAGGTGGGGAGCTGCGTCAGCATGTGTAGGCTTCAAAGGAACAAGTAATAGCTCTATTCCATGCTTAAAAGAGAAGAAAGAAAACACAACATTTCAGCCGTGGAGCCCTCACACCTGAAGAAGGCTCAACAGCTGAAACGTTGTGTTTTCTTTCCTCTCTTTTCATATAGTGTCATTAGCTTTTTAACAGTTCCTGTCAAAATAAAATAGAAATGGATAACATTCTAGAGAGAGTTTGAAATACCAAGGTACAATTTAAACCATATTTCTTCCACTACAACCACAATATTTTGGAGAGATTGTTGAACCTCACTGTTCTGACATGTCCGTTAGCCTCCTTCCTGCTTCAGCAATGAATGTGGCGGGGCACATTCTGAGGGAGATGAGGTCAATCAGGTGGCAGGAAAACCACGCTATGCTTTTTTTTTGAAATCCTGAAAAGGACAGAGGGGCCATCTATATGTGTGCAGCTGGATATGTAATTGCAGTTGGCGTAGCAAATTCTGCTGAAGCCCCACTGCCTGGTGTGGACAGTAGCTGTGCATGTTGCAGCAGAATTGTGCATGCGAGATCAAGGGGGCATGTCATGTGTTAGAACACTTCACTCCCTTCAGTAGCGCATGATTCCCTGAGTTCTTTAGATAACCTGTGGACCGATCTTTCATGATGAAGAATTCCTTAAGAAGAATAGATCTCGGCCCACCATCCCAATGCCTCCATCTCACAACAACAACCTCCCACTGCCCTTAGTCTGCAAGGCAGTCCTTTCAAGTGTGATGACGATGCCCGGACCTTCGTTGCCTATTGTACGAGCTGAACTTTTGTGCTCATCAATTCAACGCTCTTTCCATCAACTCATCTTGTCTTTTGACGCTTCGTGTTTTGCGCTCCTTTGCCTATCGGCATATCGGGTGACTGCAAACACTGAAGTTTTTGCTTATGGAGTGTGGAACATTGTTTTGAAGTGATGGCTGTTCTGTCATGTTGACGCTGAGTGAATCTTTCTTTGGCAACATGGGCAGGCTGACAGCAGTGCGAGCGAAAGTAATGGCAAATTTCTTGACTTATTCCTGAATGTGAATGTTCTTTAGAAAAGGGATGTGGCGTTGCTTTTCCCCTTGGAAAGGTCACACATTCCAGACGTGGTTATGAGCGAACAGTTGCCGCAAGTGTTTGAAAAGAGCAAGAGAGGAAGCAGCCCTGCCCCGTGTGAGGATCAAACTCAGGACCTTCAGATGATGAGACTGACGCACTACCAATTACGCCAACAAGCCCAGCTGCAGTACATACACCGGAAAGTTTGCCTCACATGGATTTCAGTCGCCCGTTCCCTAATCTTTAGACGCCCTCTGCTGAATGTTGCATTTGCCTTTTGATCTCACCGATACTTTTTTGGTCTGTTTCTGTTGCGAGTCCGTCTTTCAGATCTCACCTAGCACAAGTCTCTCTGGCTGAAGTGGCCTCTCTGCTTCAGCATCGTGCCCTCACTCAGCCATTAAAAACGTCACTCGGACTTCTGACATGCTGACATGAAATGTCAAGAGAGAGTGGCGGAGACGCTTAAGGCAGAGAGAAGATGAAAAGGGGGCGTGGCTGCGAAACGCCTGACAGCTGCACGACGCTCTCCACGCAAGGCGTGACCACAGGCTAAAGGACACCTTTCGGCACATCAAGCTCTAAGCACACACCTGGAGGATGCGGGAATTGATCCCGCTACCTCTTGCATGCAAAGCGAGCACTGTACCATGCAAGCTAACCCCCCTCATGGGGGTTATGCCTCGGCGTCACCTAGTGCCACTTGTTCCCCTCTTACCGGGCACAGTTCACTGCCCTTCGTCTGCAAGGCAGTCGTGTAATTGCGGCTTTCTTGACTTATTGATGAAGGTCTGACTGGACAAGCGAATGACGCCTCTCCCCTGTCCTCAAGCTCGCTGACAGATTGAAATGGAAAGTGCTGCCATGGCTCATTGGTTTAGGGGTATGATTCTTGCTTAGGGTGCGGGAGGTCCCAGGTTCAACTCCCAGATGAGCCCTTGTGTGCTCTTTTTGTCCTCGTCCACAAGACTGGGAACTGATATCCACATCACCTTGCAGCGTCTGCTTATGGCAAACGATGGAATGTGACTAATGACTGAACGAGCCTGGTGAATACTCATCACGTGGCACAATGAGAGCGTGCAGTCAGCTGTCTGAGGCGGCAACCTCATTGCTCGTTCAAAAGAACACGTACTGAAAACTCATCACCACTATGTCGTAAATGAGCACTGCGATCGCTTGTTGTCATGCGTCCTAACTTGGGAAATGCAGAAGCAAAAGTTGCCCTCTCTCAGCCACCGAAACGTGTGCGGCTCGCCTTGCACGCTCTGCGCCTCGCATATTTATGGAGCTGTCTGCTCTTCTTTCTGTTGAAGTACGCAAGTTACGGGGCGTACTGCAGACTATGATGTGCTCACTGACCGCTTTCAAGATTTGAAAACTATGAGCTTGATGGCTCAAGTCGAACGGATGTGGTTGTTACGCAATCGATGATCAAACGCACGTATTCTAACGATTCGTGAGAGTATGTTCTAAAGGTCCCTGGATCGATCCCGGGTTTCGGCATTTTGTTTCATCGCTCCCTTTGTTCCTCTCTCCATCGCCCCCTGCCTAAAATGACACGTCCCTTTCTCAGCCCGAAACGCAATCGATACACCAGCAGCAACCCTTACAGGTTTCCGTAGTGTAGTGGTTATCACGTGCGCCTAACATCCGAAAGGTCCCAGGTTCGAGACCGGGTGAAAACAGCCTCTTCTTGCACGCTCCTGCACTTCACAGATGTCTTGAGCCACCGGTCATTTGTTCCCGATGTGTTTCCGGTGCCTTCATGCACCAAACGCACGTTCCTTCTGTACCTGGAGCCAATCATTTGCAATTGGGGCTGTGCTGACAGACCAAGACGAACTGTTGGCTCAAAAGCAGCGCAACACCTGCAAGAACAACAGAAAGATTAGCATCCAGCGGGGGCCTCTTAGTGAGCCCAAGATCTCATCAAGAATTGACTCCAGCAACAGGGCTGGGCGCATTGTTCCATACTATGACCACTCTCGGTGTAAACAGGTCCCTCCTGGTCTCTGCTTGAAATGCACTTTCCTGTTTGCTTTGGTGTAACTGGCTTCCCCTGCATGGGTGAATGTGAAGAAGATCCTTTGTAAGTCATTGAAGAAAATAGAGAAGAGGTCGGAGTGGCTTCTGTTGTTCATCAACGATCCAGTCAGGCAGTACTCCTCTGTAAAGCGCAGTTTGTTCACATCGATTGGCTTTTTTTGCCTTCATTCGTGCATGTAGTAAAAGCAGATGCCCCTATTCTGCAGTGACCCGGATTCAAAACGAGGTTGTTGCCACAACGCAAAATACTGACCACTATACGATCATGGCGAGTTACTGAGACACACACGGCTCCACCCTTTTCCACCCCTGAATAGCATTGGCGAGTTGAATAGCATTCAATTCACATCGAATAGCATTGGCCCCTGAATAGCATTCACTTTGTCGTTTTTATAACATTTTTTTTACCACGCTCGAATATTGTTTTGTCCATATCTTTGCAATGGAAGCACAGAACACCGTCAAACCAAATGCATTTTAAAGACCACGACTTGTGGATATTTCTACAGCCTTTACATCAAACTATCAGTGAGCTAATTATCTTTTTTTAAACCTCCGGTTTTTCATCGATGCGTAATTACGCACGAACTGGAACCCGGGGGACCGCTGTGTGCACACGTTCACAAAGCGAGAAATACTGTTCAATACGGCTTCATGCGAAAAACCCGTATATGACCATAGGAAGCAGAACAGCGCGGTCTCCAATTACCCAGACTGTAAGCACGGGAATAAAGCTTTGTTTGATTTCTGAAACCCTTCCTTTACGCCCTGTTTTCATTCAGGTAAGGGTCAACTATATTCACAATACTACTGACAGCAGGAAGATTAAAATATTCTTTACTCAGCAGCTTATTAAAAACAGCTCCCATGATGTTCAAACTGACTTTTTACACAGAACACTGACACAGCTTTGTGTTCTGAATCACTTTTTCTCGTGCTTTTATTTAATGTGGCACAATGCACTGGGATAGGGGTATTCTGTTCACAAACCAATAGCATTTAAACCACAGCACCCACAATGCTGCAAGTAAGTGTTTTGCACACTAAGCAGGTCCTCTGACTTTTCCCAGCTTTGTTTTGGGCTGTGGAACCTTTCTTTATTTTTTAAATGATTTTCTGAAGATAACACTACAGGTAATACACTGGGATAGGTGGGTCTTCTTCGTGGCTCAATAGCATTTCAAGTACAACAGCCACACTGCTGAAACCAAGTGTTTTACACACCAGGCAGGGCCCCTAACCTTAGACAACCTTGCTGTGGCTGTGGCCCCTTTCTTTATTTTTTATGATTTTTTCAAAATGGCACCATTAGACAGGCGATAGGGCGGTGCTATTTACAAGTCAATAGATGTGGAGCACAGCGACAAGAACAACATTGAACTTTTTCTATAAGTGAAGGAAAATTCAAAAGAGCATGAAAAGAATGGATCGTATAAAATATCCATGGTAGAACTCGAGAAAAAAACTATACAAGGTATAATAGTCGCCGTGCATCCTCAGCTAAAATGTTTTAAAAAGTACGACAAAAGTACAATATGCTTAACAACATTTATGGTTATATCTATATCAAAATGAATGTAAATATACCAAGATATTAAAATACAATTTTAAAGTCCTAACCTAATAATGCTTGTGAAGTTTTCCAATAAATCCGAACTGTAATTTTGAAATATTATTGCTGAGAATGCAAAGAGAGTACAAATATCAAATTCAATGAGTGAAAATACAAAAGTAGTTCACTAAACTGAGTTTCTTCCCTGAAATGATTTGCTTGCGAAACACTAAGCAGCTTTGAATGGATCGCGGGAATCAAATATACAGATGGGTTCAGAGTGTGCTTTCCAACTTTTGAGTAACATTTTTCGTTGATAGGAGGGAGTTGTCTTCACAATCTGGGTTAAATAAAAAGGAGTGACGTCAGTACAAAACAGCTTTCCTTCTTGGGGAACAATGGTTGTGCTCCATATTTCTAAATATTTTGGTTTCAAGATCTCAATTTAGTGAGATAAAAAAAAGCCAGCAGGCTAAATGGTCTTTCAACTAATCGCCCGTGCAGGGATCAAACCCCAGTTGCTGGTACGAGTAGCATAAGGCTCTGCAACATGCAGATGAGGAACTAATCTCTGCTTCTTCATTATATACACAGTGAGCTATATTTGCGAGCCTACTGCCCCCTACGGGCTCTGTATTTCATTGCGGTACAAGACTGGTCGTGGAGACTTCTCGGTCTCTATGAAAGTGATACACTCCGTAAAATTTCCGGACATTTATTTAATCACCAACAGCGGCTGAGATCGAGTTTTTTTTTTCATTCTGTACTGCGATTTCTGAAGGTTACCCTGTGAAAATACGAGTTTTGACGAGAAGGGATGGACATATGTGGTCAGCAGGCTTGGGGAATTGGACCTTATGGTGAAGGATGAGGGCTCAGCAGCAGCAGAACCTGATCAGTATCGGTTGACTCCGATATTTACCTTAGTGTCGGTATATTAAGATGTATTGGTAACGAGGAAGGAGTGACAAAGCAAATTGGCAGAATCTCTGCTATTTTGTTGACTATAAATCCCCACATGCTGTGTTCAGAGGGTTATTATTAAAAAAAAACGTAACAGTAAAATCTCTTGTACTTCACAATTATGAGTGCCTGTTACATTGTGTCTCACACCTCAGTGTCAGAATTGTGAGACGATTTTGTAATCAGCAGAAATTGCATTCACCTTTTCCCAATGCATTCTCACATGCCATTTTCTCACATGCCATGTTCAGAGGGTCATATTTTTAAAATGGTACAGTAAAATGTCCTGAAGTTCAGGATTTTGATAGTCTTTTCCATTGTCTCTCACACATCTGTGTCAGAATTTTTAGACATTTTTATAACCAGGAGGTAGGTTCACAGCAATAAGCAGAAAGTGCGATCACGCCCTGCTCATCCTCAGTTAACCATATATTCTCATATGCCATGTTCTAAATGTCCCATTTAAAACTGCTATATTAAAATTTCTTGCAAATTAAAACAAGGTAAAAAGAAATAATACACAGTTATATAGCTCAGGAATTATCAATGGGAAGTTACAATGGGTTGATATGATTTAAAAAATAAAATGTTTGAAAAAAATCTGTAAAACTACAATATGCTAAAAATGGCATGAATACTTAAAACAGGTGTGTAAAATTAAAAAAAAATAAAACAAGTTAAAATAAATACTAAATGGGTTTAAAATTCAGGAAAGTGATTGGTCAGATGCTTACGATGAGTGTTGCTGGTGTTTCGTGTGATTTACTTAAATGAAAAAAATATTCAATTTAAAAACGGCAAGAGCTCGTATGAAAAAAAAGTTCTTAAGTATCTTTGTTGTAACAGCTGCGCCAGAACTAGTGTATTCATATACATCAGAAAAGTAGCTGAACGTGACTGGTTTATATTCAGTTATGTGCATTGGGGACGAAAAGGAGACTTACATGGATTTTATTAGGTTTTAGGAATCAGAAAATTTATTTGTATATGTTTATGCCTACGAGCAGAAATAACTTCCTGCTTTCAGCGCTTTTATTGTTTCTGCTTGTAACCTCGAACAGAGAAACCCAGTACTGACTCACAGAAACGCCCCAGAGTTTCTGTGTTTCTAGGATTTAAGAGGGATGTACTGTATGAAGACAGTAAAGGGAGTTTGATGAGTCTGGAGGGAGGAGATACGTATTCCGCACGGGGAGCGCAGAACAACGAGTTTCACCTGCAGCTCGCTGAGTCCTGTCCTATATAACTGCTGAGCCTGGGACACACTGAGTCTCTAACCAGTGTTGGAGATGTAAAGGGTTAAACCCAGAAGTCGGGAGTGGAGTTTTTGTATAAGTGTAAGATTAAGGGAATAGGGTTTCGGGGGCTTTGGTGCACAGAAGAGGTTTCGGTTTAGGTTTAGTTTGCTTTTGACACATTTGTAACGGCCATGGCGGCCTGTAGAGTCGGCATGCGCCGTTACTTTTGCGCACGTTTGGTGTATAAGGGTGGTGAGGTTTCGGCTCACTCGGGTGATATTTCACGGTTGGACTTCTCAAGGAAGGTGTTACAGAAAGGATTAAGGCATTAGATGTCAAATGCTTAATCACTTTGCTGAAGGGAATTGGTTTTGACATTAGTTTCAATCGGCAAAGTTACTGGAACAATTTTGGATGAAAATAGAGGAGAAAAAAAGATGTGGGCCTGATTAGAATGTTTGAATGGCAGAAGCTGATGGATCTTTCTAATGTGGTGTGAGCCTGGTCAGTACCTGGATGGGAGACCTCCTGGGAAAAACCAAGGTTGCTGCTGGAAGAGGTGTTAGTGGGGCCAGCAGGGGGCGCTCACCCTGTGGTCTGTGTGGGTCCTAATGCCCCAGTATAGTGACGGGGACACTATACTGTAAACAAGCGCCGTCCTTCGGATGAGATGTAAAACCGAGGTCCTGACTCTCTGTGGTCATTAAAAATCCCACGGCGTTTCTTGAAAAGAGTAGGGGTATAACCCCGGCATCCTGACCAAATTTCCCATTGGCCCTTACCAATCATGGCCTCCTAATAATCCCCCTCTATGAATTGGCTACATTACTCTGCTCTCCTCCCCACTGATAGCTGATGTGTGGTGAGCGTTCTGGTGCACTATGGCTGCCAACGCATCATCCAGGTGGATGCTGCACATTGGTGGTGGTGGAGGGGAGTCCCCATTACCTGTAAAGCGCTTTGAGTGGAGTGTCCAGAAAGCGCTATATAAGTGTAAGCAATTATTATTAATTAATAGGACTGTGATTGTTTGCATGTTTAATGAGATGGTGATGAAGGAAGATGTTGTGACATGGTTGTCTAAGTATTGTTTAGTGAAAGGTGAGCTTCAGAAAGTCTTGGATGATGATGGCATCTGGAACTGTGCATGGAGAGTACCTGTTTCATTGCATGAAGACAAAAAATGGTTATGGTGGATTTAAACACATTCCTTCTTTGATTGGATTAGGTGAAAATACAGGCCTTGTGTTCTACCAAGGGCAGCCAAAACCGTGCAGGAGATGTGGGGAGATGGGTCACTTTGTGGATGCCTGTACAAAGGTGGTGTGTGGTAAGTGCAAGGAAATTGGACATGCATATACTGAATGTACAAGCGTGAGGAAATGTAATCTCTGTGAGTGTGAAGGTCATGTGTTTAAAGACTGTCCAAATTCCTTTGCAAATAGAATAAAACTGGGAAGACCAATGCTCTTCCAATAGCCTGCCACCTGTGGAGACTGAAAGTGCTCAAATGAAATGTACAGAACAGAGGGTGCAGTCTAAAAGAGACATTGGATTTAGAAAATGATTGAACTCAGAGCAGAAGAGTGAGGGAAGATCATTTTCCAAGTCCTCAGGTAGGTTCTCCCATGGGTTTAGATGTCTCCAATATATGTGATCTTACTGACCAAGCTTTAGAACCAAAGACTCAAGGAGGGCAGGTGGTGAAATATCCTATGGATTGTGGGGGTGGTAGAGGAGGAGACAATTAAAGCAAAAGGGGGGGGGGGGGCTGTATAGTAGGTGTCACCTACTGAATGATTGTAGCCAGAGCTTTTAGTCTCCCCTGGTCCTACTTTAAGTATGGCTCTTAATATTGTGTCAATAAATGTGAGAAGCATTCGCTCTAAGTTAAGGGCAAGGACTATACTATCATTTGTGAGGAAGGTAAATGCTGATATTGTGTTGTTACAGGAGTGGGGGTTACCCTTTAAAAACTGCTATAAGGATACGGAAGAACTGTGGACATTGGGCCCATCAATCTGGAGTGGGTCCAAAGAAAATAAATCTGATGGTATAGCTGTTCTAATTAAAAATAAGATGGTAGAGGTACGTCAACACCTTGTAATGAAACCAGGGAGAGCACTGGTGGTGTATCTGGGTTTCATGAATGTCTAATTTAAACTCTTAAATATATATTGTCTGAGTTGCTCACATGACAGATATGTCCTAATTAAGGAACTGAGTAAATTGATTGGGATGGGATTTGAATTCTCTTTTAGAAAGAGAAGGCAGAATGAGGGGCTAGAGACAGGTCCAATTTGATAAATCATCAATATTATTGCAAACATTATGTAAAGATTTTAAACTGAAAGATGGCTTCAAACTTCATAGTCAGGGGAGGGCAGGTTTCACATGGCACTAGTCTAATGGGACCCAAGCCTCACGCATTTTGTTTTGATACGTGATTTTACTTGCAAGACCACAGGCCTAACCCCTGTTTTTTTTTCTCTGACCATTGTCTGCTGTCGTGTACAATTTCTATTCCAACAGCTGTTACTGTGGGGAAGGGTGTGTGGAAGCTCGATATTTTGCTTTTGGAAGGTGAGGAAGTGACGCAGAGGTTCAGGGAAAGATATAAGGAATGGCAGTCTTTGTATGACCTGTTTGGCACAAGAGCACAGTGGCTGACCCTGCGCTCTGACCCCCAGCTTCTATCCCTGTCTGTGTGTCTCATGGAGTTAGAAAGGAGTTACAAGCTGGACAAACTTCCAAATCTGTAACATAATTTCAAGGGTGTATGATAGATCAATCACAAGATCAAATGGCTGTTTATTATTGTAAGATTGTAGTTCACTACTGTTCTTTTGACTCTTGAGCTTGCATTATACAGCCGTTGAGTGCATTTTGAATCTAAGAGATATCCAACTGATTCAACCTGTCTGATGAATGTTAAATGGGTTGTGACTTTTGGCAAAGTTTTTTGCAATATTATTTGTTTCATGAATACCATTCATCTCTATAACAACTTTCCTGTCCCCTGAACATATGTTTTAAATTGCTTGATCCCATTGGGTGCAACCTTTCCATTGTACTCATAATGTGTTTGCATTAGGAGTGTGTTAAATAAGCAGAAAAGAGCCCTTTTCTTCAACTGCTTCTGATCTTATACAGTGGTCAGAATCTGTCATCCAAAAGCTGATGAGTGAGGGGGAAAAAATTAGTACAGATGCACAATCCATAACAAAACATTAAAGAGCATAAGGGTTTTCATCACATGGACTTGTTTGACTGTTGAGGATTAATGTTTTGGTGGCAGATCAATTAAAGGACAATAACCAGAAACATTGGTTCTCACACGGAATGCATTCTCCTTCAATCTTTTTTACCAACAGGTGAGTGGAGTTGCCATGGGCACCAGAATGGGAC
Source organism: Lepisosteus oculatus (assembly GCF_040954835.1). Lineage (NCBI taxonomy): Eukaryota > Metazoa > Chordata > Actinopteri > Semionotiformes > Lepisosteidae > Lepisosteus > Lepisosteus oculatus. The sequence goes on from NC_090709.1 coordinate 33,599,410, forward strand.
CCAGCTATGCCAATCTCTTTGTTGGCTGGGTAGAAGAGCGCTTTTTTGCTTCCTACACTGGCTATGTCCCTGACCTCTACAAGTGATATATTGATGACTGCGTCGGTGCTGACATATGCTCCGACGATCAGCTTAAGTGCTTCCTGCACCATTTCACCAACTTCCACCCGTCCCTCAAATATACGGTTAACATATCTTCCAACACTCTTCCGTTTCTAGACATCAACTACCCCAGACTCTCCACTTCAGTTTATTACAAACCCATGGATTCACACAGCTATCTCTTGTATAACTCATTTCACCCCAAACATACTAAAAACTCTCTCCCTTTTTCACAGTTCCTTCGGCTACAATGACTATGCAGGGACGACACTGACTTTGAGAACCAAGCCCTCAAAATGTACTCCCTTTTCATCAAAGGAGGATACCCCAGCAATGTTATTGACGGGGCCCTTGCCCGAGCCAAAAACACCCCTCGGACCATCAACCGAATCAGGAACTCCTGCAGTAACAACCGCATTCCTTTGGCGTTTCCCTACCACCCTAACACACTTCCTATCCCCAGGACTGTTAACGACAACTTTTCCATCCAACACGATGATCCCTCCATTGGGGCCCTCTTTTCTGACCGCCCCATCATCTCATATCGCCGATCACCTAATCTGCGCAACCTTCTTGTTCACAGCTCCCTTGATCACCCTCAGCAACCATCCACACCAGCTACTTTCCCTTGCAACAGAGCTCACTGTATCACATGCAAGTACACATCCAACACCACACTCATTCAAGGCCCCTCAGGACAATTCTGGATCACCCAGATGGCATCTTGTACCTCCAGCAACCTTATTTACTGTATCTCTTGTAGTAAATGCCCAGTTTCTCTCTACATTGGAGAAACATGAAGGAGACTTGGAGACCGCTTCAGAGAACATGTCAGGGCTGTGAAGATTCACTATATTACCTTTGCCTACTGCCTTGTCTCTCTCACACCTGAAGAAGGCTCCACGGCTGAAATGTTGTTTTCTCTCTTCTTTTTTTCAGCATGGAATAAATCTATTACTTGTTCCTTAACAACCGGAAACACTATCTTCGGTCTTTCCAGAGCTGTAAGTAGTCATTCCAAGTTTATTAACTTGTCTCTGTTTTGTATGTACTCTTCAATAGCCACTGATGTTATTTACAACAGCTATTTTTAAAAATAAATTTGCATTTTTTAAAGAATTGGCACATTAGGTGGAGCGGTGGTTCTGTGGCTAAGGATCTGCAACTGTGCCTGGAAGGTTGCTGGTTTACATCCCAAGGTCGGCAGAGGAATCCTACTCCGTTGGGCTCCTGAACAAGGCCCTTAACCCCAACTGCTCCAGGGGTGCCGTATAAATGGCTAACCCTGCGCTGACCCCCAGCTTCTCTCCCTGTCTGTGTGTTAATGGAGAGCAAGCTGGGGTATGCAAAATAGGAATTCTCAATGCAAGAAATTGTATATGGTCAATACAGTGATCATATCTTAATGGCACATGGTTATCTCCAAAGAACACGGAATAGGTTTATTCCATGCTGAAAAGAGAAGAAAGAAAACACAATGTTTTGACCATGGAGCCTTCTTCAGTTATGATTTGATTTTTTACAATCATACCCACACAAACTTTGCAAAATCTTGCACACACAACCCAGATATGTTGACTTTTTTTAAATTTGGGGGTAAGTTTAAGAAACACATAGTTCTTTTCTGGTTTTGTTTATGTGGTGACTATCAGGAATCCTCAGTGAAAAGGTATGCAGATCCTGTGCAGATGCAGGAGCAAGTAGTTATTGAGACAGTCGAACAATCCAGAACGTCAGGTGAGGTCCAAGGTCGAGAGGCAAAAGGGAGTTCAGTAACCAGTAAGCGAGATTCAAACAGAAGACTCAATACCGAGTAGCAGGAAGCGGGTTTAAAAAGGGATGGTTAAAAAAGTGCTGCAGAGCGTGTGCTGATGGATTAACACATGTTATTATTAACCTGCTGCTGGTACTGGTTAGTTATTTTGTGAGTTGATCCCCAGTGGTCGTGACAGTGACAGAATGCTGTTTTGTGATTGATGCTATATTAAAATATAGGGCCCGTAAAATTAAGCACAGAAATAAAAACATTTAATCGCACTATCTCTATCGCACTCCTACACTATTAACATCCATTGGGAGTTGAATTTCAATTATGTTTCCACTTCATTCAGCTGTGTTTTCTATTTTTCAGATTGTTGGCAATGCCACATGTTAAAGAAGGACAGAGGAGTAGGAGCCCAGAAGTGTGGTCAAGGGTTGGTGGAGTAGGCAATGTGATCAAAAACTTTCTGAAGTTTCTAAGCTAGAAAAATAAATTAGGTGGCATGACAATATGTGGTCAACACTGTCAAACAGAGTCCTTGGAGAGGATTGCTCCAGCAACAGGAAATGTTTATCAGTGATTTGGCATGAAGATAGAAAAAAAGTTAGAACCCAAGTGCTTAGGGCACAGAAGGGGGTGAGTATTGGTAAGGATTCCAAACCAGATGACAGTACACAATCTATAGTCAATATTTCAAGTCAAAGTGAGGGACATAGTTTGGAAGGCAACACAGAGCTCAGAAGTTCATCAGAAGATACAGAAGATGCATGGGCAGCACACGGCAGCACAGACAGTGGTGACATGTTAGAGGGAGAAAAAAAATCTGTGTAGAATCAGAAAAAAAGCCTGAAGAGCACAGTGAATATTCCCAGGGGGCAAGCTCGTCTGGGACGTCACCTCAGGATAAAAAGGGGATTAAGAAAGATTATGTCTGTGCTTAAAACTTTCAAAGTATGTCTAAAGGCTGAACAATGGAGAAAAATAGCACCTCTAAAAGGTACATCTAAACGAAGACGACCATGGACCCAGATGTTATATAGCGAGTTCAGGAAGATAAATCGTTGCTGCCCAATAGCCTTCATATACCAATACATCAGGAAAGAGAACAGCAGAAAAAAAAACTTTCTGATGATAAAAGCAGTCTGTACCTTCAGGTCCTGCAATGTAAAATACATAATGACGACAAGACACAAACCAATGGGCAATGATGACATCACAATTGATGTTGTACAAGTAGGGCAAATACAGCACAGTAAAAGGGAAACAATTTCAACAAGCACGTCAGCCTTATCGTCGCAAGATTGCCAGTGCCCTCACAAAAGGAATCAGCAATGTATACTACAGGAACCTGAGCAGAACTCCGCTTGCTGAAATTGCAGCAGGCAATTTATCTAAACCACTAACACAGAATGTCCTGAAAGTCATTTCATCAGAGTTCAGGAACAGTAAACGCATTCCCTATGATCCAGTGTTTGAATTACATATGGCACAAAAATATATGAAAGCATGCGACTTCGACACTGTCCATTTTTCAGGATATATAAAGATTTTGCAGTTAGACACATTTGCTGTCTATCTTTACACAGAACAGAGTATGTGAATTCTTATTGCCCATCTAAAGATGAAGGAGAAAGTCAGCCTTTACCTGGATGCGACAGGAGGGGTAGTCAGAAAAATTCCATCGGAGAACAAAATAATTTTGTAATACAGTCGTACGTTACCTGGAGGTGGAAAAGAAAGCCTCCATTACCAGTGTCTGAAATGTTGACAACTGACCACACCATTGTCAGTATAGAACGTTGGCTACGTAAATTCATGTTTGACATCTCAACATGTACTACCAAGAGAGTGCAGCATGTAGAAACTGACTACAGCTGGGCCCTGATTCATAGTGGTTTTTTTGCCTTCAATGGGGACACCAGTATACCATGCATACTTAAATCGTGCAATGAAAGTCTGCCAAGGCAAACTTAAGTACACAGAACTTCAGATGTTCACTGTTCTGCACCCTTGCTCTGCCCAGGTCATAAAGGCTGTCTCTCAAGCAATTAGTAAAAAAACAACAGACAAAGCACTGCGAGACTTTGCAACATTTTCCTTTGCCATCCTGCAAAACAGCACATTTCTGGAGAACTTTGAGTGTCTACAGAAATGTTTTCAAACACATGTGTATTGTACTCTCAAGCAGGAGGTTCACAACTGAAGTCTAATCTACTGTCTGCCTCCTTAACGCTTACATTTCTCAGACAACCACACCAGACCAGATGGAAAAGGAAGCAGAAGTCAAAGACACAGATGAGGTACTATACCCAAAAATGAGAGGCAGCCTGGGCCGCTCTCCTTTCGCTGTGGAGTTCAAAGGTATTTATGAAGACAGCATATCAGTTCAAGGACATGATGACTATGGGACACAACACAATGTGAACCCCTATTTCTGTGAAGACATCATTAGATTTCTGTTGCAAAGATACATGGCATTATTTCCACTGTGGAGTGGAATTTTGTTGGGTGACCTGGCAAGATATGCTTCAGACAGCAAAAAAGACATATCAATGTCAGAGGTAGCACAAACAAGAGCCACTAATTGTCATGTTGAGACCTGGTTTGGCATTGTCAAGCATTCAATACTTCAGCACAGGAGGAAACTGAGGCCAGCAGAGTTTATTACGATAATGAGACAATCCCTCCAAGGCCGGTACAGAGAACATATAATCCAAAATGCTCTCCCCAAAAAGGTTTTGATGGCACCATTGATCACCACTAAGACACGTCATGAACATGCACAGGAACAATGGGCAAAGAGAGCACCAGGTGTAGGCAAAGAAACAAAAAATAAATTCTACAGCGCACCACAGAAAATTCCAATCCCCAAAAAAATGAGAAAACAGGAAAAAAAAAGTTAGCAATAGAAATATCGAAACAAGTGAAAATCGCCAGATGACAGCAACGGCCTGCAAGTACAGCAGGGGAAAGCAGGAACCACAGAATGTAAAGAATGGCAGCACAAAGCAGAAGGGAAAGTGTCACCCAAGCAAGCTGCCGTGGGCATGACTGAAGTGATCACACCACACTGTGATGCACGCCCCATCTCAAAACTTATAAAAGAGAAAACAGATTTCAGAAAGAAGGTAGGGTTTGTATTTCAAATATTTTTCTATGTGGACATTCACTTCTTTTTCAGAGCTTATGAATGTCATCTTCTACTACTGTAGGTGTTCTTTGTCGTTTCTCTCTAACTTGTTATACTTGTTGACAGTGGTGTATAATCTCAATTTTCGTTATGTTAGCTCCAGTGATCTCTTGTGTATGCTTTTGGCTTGGTAAATCTTTTTAAGGTTCACGCCCTTTGGAACATCAATCCGAGTGAATTAGTGGTTGCAGTTTTGCCATCCATGCACAGTGCAGACACATATATTCTTAGACACTCGGAGTTTGTGTCTCTGAAACCAGATGAGTGGCTCATAGGCGAGGTAAGATGAAAGTGTTTGATTGCATGCACTTGTTAAGGTTTCTGAGCTTTGTCCAATCAAATGTGTGTGGGTGCGTGAAATCACATCTTCAATTGTGTTTGCTTTTTCCATAAGACCATTGAGTGTAACTTTCAAGTAGTGAAAGAAACCATGGACTTGGGGAAGAAGGCTTTACTAATGAACCACTACACAACTGGGATAATCATGAGTGGGAATAGAGAGCTCATGGCTAGACAACGTTTGTTCAAGGTAAAGACATCAAACACAAATTTTGATGGATTACATTGGTGAGGGGCAAACATGGTTTTTCTACTAACTAATAATTGTTTTATCAATAGAGAAACAAGGAGAGCTACAAGCAATCAGAACAGGACACAACGGTGCCCATGGTGATGCCTAAAAAAACTACCTTTATAGTCAGAAATCAAAATTCAAAGGTAGCACATCATCCATGTGAGGCAACCTGTTGTGCTAATCTTGTCATTCTTTTCATTACGGGTCAACTCTGAACACTACAAAGCCATTATTAGCTTTTTTAACACTGGTGTCCATTGGAAATTGTTGGTAAGTGTGGTGCAGGTAATCCAAAACAGCATAGGTTTATAATTACAATTGGAACCATTACACAGTTCAAGTGATTATCCCTGTTGCATCTAAAACAATTACAGTCACAATGTATGTGTTCCTCTCCTGTTAAAAAAGGTGGACATGGATAGTGAGTGTAAGGCAATGGTGACAGTGCACTTTTCCTAAATTATTATTGTGAATACTGCTGTGCAATGAACAGACAACCAAGCAGGTCAAAGTGGAAAGTAGGAAAAAAAGTACTGTTAGGTCATTTTCTGACTGTCTTTGCCGAGGTTTGCAAAATATTAAATGTAAAATAATATATAAATATTATATATATATAAAAAACTTTTGTTTTCAAAACATGAAATTCCTGAAACTGCCTGTGTGTCTTGCCCCACATTAAATGCAACTTCATGTCTGATGACGGGCCATTTGTTTCTTGCAGTATCTGTATGCTCCATCCCAGAAAGTCTTTGTGGTCAACCCTATGGGGAGTGACAAGATGGCAGACTCCACTGCAGCGGCAAAAAGGTTCAGGTAAGAAATCAAGCATTGGTTTCGTGGTGAAACTCTGCATGGGCACACACACATTTCAGGTTCAAATTCAGCATGACAAATATTTCCTCATTTATCAATAACCTATTGTTTGGATTCACAGGGACTTTTTCAAGCTGAGAAGGAACGTCTTGGAAAAAGAAGACTGGTTGAATATCAACTTGCACCCAAGCGTGATTGGTCACACCAGGCAAGCAGATGCTTCAAGCTGTGGGGTCTTTGTGCTGCAGGACAGCATAACCTTTCCACGCTGAAATTTTGGACTGTCTCAAAACTATTGTATGAGAGATTTTTAGGAAAATAATTGTGACAAACTTTTGTCTGTTAGATGGGCACAGACATCATGAACAATTTCCCGGATATTCCAACATACATCGAAATAAACAGCAGCGCCAAAGAAATAAGAAAGTTGCGGAAAGACCTGTCAATCAGAATTCTTGAAGCTTCAGGTATTTTATTATTTGATCCTCATTGCCTACGTTTATTGGAGTATGTTGTTTTCCTGAAGCATGTTCTGTCTCTGTAACAAGTCTGAATGAAAAAGATTCTCAATTTATTTATATGCAGAACTCATTTGGGTGTTCTTTTTGTACTATATAACACAGTGATGAAAAGTTAATTAAATCACATTTCACACAGTTAAAATTCAATGACACTTTGGCCTTCGTCGTGGTTGACACAACCATTGTCTGGGAAAAGTGTGGGTCTAAATTGCCCATAAGGCAGCAAGCTGGTTGAACATAACTGTGTTATCATGTGCCCCCTTAAAATCATAGCAACACAAGCTGACGCAAAAAAGGGTAACAGGTGTTGACAGGAGTATTCTGAGACATGACAATGTGCGGTTTAAGAAGCAGTAGAACACCTAATCAGGAAAGTGCATACGAAAAGGTCTCTATCAAACTGTCTTCAATTATGCAACAATGATCTGTAGATAACATTGGAAAAATCAGTCTATTTGGCATGTTTATTATAGCTCCTCTCCAGGACATGTGCCTGATGTATGGAGAAACACCGGTGCGGCAGACAAACTGGGTAAGTGAACATCATCTCTATCTGTATGTGTAATGTACACACATACTAACAAAACATACCATTGAAATGTGATAGCTGAACTGATATAAGGTTTACTGTCCGTGTAGATTCAGTGTGACAGTTGTGAAAACTGGTTCCATGAATTGTGCATCTCAAAAGAAGAGTATGAAAGCGCAAAGAATGAAGTATCATGGATATGTACATTTTGCCAACCCCAGTTTGGTGAGTATGCTCTGCATGCAAACTATCACTATGAAAGGGTTTTTTAAGCAGGACATGTAGTTTTAGATTCAGCAGAAACATAGGATGACATATTTCAGTGGACGTTATAATTGTTTGTTATTGTTAAGAAGTTTGGATTGCAGGCTTGTCTTCTGGCATTAATGGTTCTATAAATTAGAGATAACTTTTAAAAAAACACACCAAAGAAGGCACACATAAAAGATTACTGATAATCTGTGCAATTTATTACATGACACAGACATCTCAAAGATAGAATTACTGTGTCAGATTAATGATTAGACATGGATGCATCAAATCACTTACTAGGTTTCTTTCCAATAGTATAGAAACAAAGACACGACCATGAACACCTAAAAGAGCTTGCCATTTAGCACAGAAACAATATAATGTCTTGCTGTAAAAACACAAAGTAAGAAAAAAGGAGTTTGATTAGGAGAGATCTGGCAAATTGTGCAAATACCTAGATCTTGATCTGTGACCCATTTATACTCCTTGGATCCTTTGCAGTTCATAACCCTTCTTACGGTTTTATATTTCAGGCACTGTTGATGAGTGAGCATCCACCCCCTACTCCCAAGAATTACATAATAGACATGTTGGAAACTCAACAAGACTGTCAATGTGTTCTCAGCAGAATTCACCTCCAAAAGACACGTAAGTACAAGTTTCAATATCCCCCCAAAATTTATCTTGGGTAAGAGTAAACTTTCGTACACTTTGCCAAAAAATAATGAAAAACACTAGAACACAAAATCACTAGAAACCATTTGTTATCTATTGCCAGAAACCAAACAAAGTCTGTATGAAAACAGTAAAAAAGTTAATCATGTTAACACACTGTTAACATCACTGTAGTAGTGCAAACAAATGTAAATCGACAGTATGTCAACATGAAATGATTTCCAGATAAAATTGTATCCATCCTAGAAAGATAGATTAATCAAGAAATTCCACTCCGTTGTGAGAAAGATAAAAGAAAACTGGCTTCTATCAAATAGAAGTGTATCTAGGGTGATTTCTTATTATTAGGTTTCCAAAACAGTACCCTATCTACCTTCAGACGGGGCACAGTGCTAAAAGGATTCTAACCGGAACAACAAAACACAATCGCATCATCAAAGTCCGAACCCCACCGGCTTTCAATATCGTACCATGTACATCTCCAGGAGTGGAGACTCATCAAAAAGAACAGCCTAGAACCAAAGTGATACCACAGTGACTTTTCTTACAGTAACGTTAAGGTAGTTGTAGGATGCTGTCTAGATCGATGAACAGATTACGTTAACAATAGCAAGCAGGTAGCAGAGCTAGCTGTTCTGCTTCCTATGGTCATATTGAGCATTTAGGCACACAGCCCCTAAATTGTGGAAATATATGTCAGACCTTTTTAAGGATGCCCCATACCTACAAGTATATTTATCAATGCTGTAGTCTTCTACATCGTCTCTGTAGTCTTCTTTATCCCGAGTGATCTAATTCTTTAGGAGGTGCAGAAACATAGATATCAAGTGGGTAAGTAGACAACCAAGTTGCAATTGTTTTTTCTGTGTCTAACCCATTTATTTTTCTCCACACCATTCCTCCCACTGTTCTCTCTTCGGTGCCTTTGGTTGATATTGAGCTCCGTCCCCCATGACAAGGGATCCTCCTGGATTACTGAAGCAAGGAACCCAGCCTACAAAACTCAAGATCCTGTACTGCTCAACCCAGTGGATGGGACACACTCAACATTAACATCTAGTCTCACATAATATATGAAATAGAATTCACCGTGTCAATCTGCATGGTTGTGCATGTGAACTGTTTCTAGTAACTACTTGTCATATACAGCCAGGACCTGGAGGGGAGGTCAACCATCAGGCCTTGGACCCCCAGAGATTATTTTTCTCCTTTGGAGTTTTTTGTTTTTCTCTCCTTCGTGCCTGATGGCTACACAGTCACATCATCAAGACTGCATACCACACCTTCATTGTGATTACAGATATAGCTTATTTAAAATGTGAAATTAGGAAAAAACTAAAACAAAACAAGGGAAATAAAAAGAATGTAAAATCTAAAATTTTCAGATGTTGTGATGAAGCTTTTGACTCATGAATAGCACCCCCTATCCCAGTGTATTACCTGTAGTGTAATCTTCAGAAAATCATAAAAAAATAAAGAAAGGGGCCACAGCCACAACAAGGTTGTATGAGGTTCGGGGGGCTGTCTGGTGTGTAAAACACTTGGTTGTAGCATTGTGAATGTTGTGCTTCAAATGCTATTGAGTCATGAAGAGGACCTCCCTATCCCAGTGTATTGCGTGTCTAATAGGTGCCGTATTGAAAAAATCATAACAAAAACTGAAAGAGGTTTCACAACCCAAAGCAAGGCTGGGAAAGGTCAGAGGACCTGCTTAGTGTGTAAAACACTTACTTGCAGCATTGTGGGTGCTGTGGTTTAAATGCTATTGGCTTGTGAACAGCATCCCCCTATCCTAGTGCACAGTGCCACATTCAATAAAACCATGAGAAAAAGAGATTCACAACCCAAAGCTCTCCCAGTCTTCTGTGTAAACAATCATGGACATCATGATTTGAACATCATGGGTGCTGTTTTTAAAAAGCTGTTGAGTAAAGAACAGGAATTTTCTTGCAGAATGAAAACAGGAAATAAAGAAAGGGTTTCAGAAATAAAACAAAGCTTTATTCCCGTGCTGACAGTCTGGGTAATTGGAAACTGCTGTTCTGCTTCCTATGGTCATATATGGGTTTTTCGCATGAAACTCTATTGAGCAGTATTTCTGCGGAGTGAACGTATGTATGTATACAGCGGTCCCCCAGTGTTCCAGATGGTGCGTAATTGCGCATCAATCAAAACCCCGAGTGTCAGGAAAGAATAATAAGCTCACTGATATGTTTATTTCAAAGTCGTGGTCTTTAAAATGCATTTGGTTTAAAGGCGTTCTGTGTTATATGATATGTGATATGGACACAAGAATATTCGTGCGTGGAATAAAAAGACAAACTGAAGGCTGTGAGAACATTCACAATGTACTTTATACACAGAGCAATTGTATATACAAAGCAATTGTTTCATAAAAACGCTACAGGCGTGCCAAAATCGTTTTCGTACTTCAAGCTAACTTTACCCCGGTGAAAGTTACAGACAGGCTCCACTCTTTTGTTGTGATGTCATTTTAATTAATGTTAGCTGTGATTAGGTGTCGTTTTTGTCTCTTTTAACTTAAGAGTTAAAGAGTTTAAGAGTCTGCTCCTTTCTTCCTGGTATAGAAATAACATGTTCCATGTTTACAACCACCACTATAAATTATTTGGTCAGCTCTAACGCCTGTCTGCGTTGACAAGGCATCTCAAAATGACATATTAAATAAGAACACGATCCTTCCGGTTACCATTCCTGTGGTTGGAGCGTTGTTTCGCCCTTTTTCGTTCTTCTACAATATTTACAGACAGGGCTTTATCACTGGAGTTGTACAGAAGAAGTGTGCATCAGTACTGCTGTTGTTCTATGCGTAGTTTAACCGAGATCACTTAAAAGATGCAAAAAGCTTTCAAAGAAAACAGAATTGAAAGACAGTAGAGTAAGGAGGTAAAAAAGCACTCCCCCGTCGAGGAATTAACCACCGTCGCCCATGTGACTGGATATAAAAATAACTGATTCGTTTTTGCCCAGTCTCTGGAAGCTTCAATGCGATTATTTTTCCTTCCTTATTTCTTCATTCCCATGAATTTACTCTGTAGTAGAGGAAACACGAAAGTGGGAAATTGTAGGCATTCTCCATTAGCACACAGCACCGGGGATGTAGCTCAGTGGTAGAGTGCATGCTTTGCATGTATGAGGTCCCGGGTTCAATCCCTGGCATCTCCACGTGCTTTATATTATTGTGCTCACATCGCAGTCTTCTGTTGAGTGAGAACTCTTTGTCGGTGTTCATAGAGAGCCAGGTTTACACAATTAAGTTCAGTCACACACGAAGTGCTACAGTGTTGCTCTGCTGTTTTAGATGTACCTCCAAAGCATTTAGTTCTGTTAACTACAACAAATGATTTGAACTATTTTAACATCATATTCAGGAAATCCAGAGAACGTCTCCACACTTGTCGTGGCTGTTGAAGAAATCACCTGTTAAATCTCACCCGGGATTTCCTGAGAAATCATTCAGCGAGCAATCCTCCCTCTGGACTCCACACTAAACTGAAAGCTGCGCGAATTCCTCACTGCGTGTCTTGTACTGTTACAGGTGCTCTCGTGTAGATGTGGAGCACAGCCATAAGGACACTTTGAACTTTTTCCGTATGTGAAGGAAAAGGCAAAAGAGCATGAATAGTATTAATCGTATAAAATATCCATGGTACAACTCGAGAAAGTACTGAAGGACTAAACAACGACTTTTGATGATTACAAGAGATTCAAGAAACACAACCGTCCACACACGGGCTTGGATCCTGAACGCTTTAATTAAGACAAAGCGAAGGATACGAACTGCAAACTCTCTTCACGTCTTACAGTTTGTGAAATAAAACAATTTCTTACTTTCTTAATAATTTCTTACTGCTGATAGACGATTTATTGCATTTTAACAAAATCACAATTACAAACATTTTGGGTTAAACTGTTATTCACACACTCTAACGAAGATAAACGTTAGTGTCTTCCGGTGTGTGAGCCCATTTCTAATAAGAATAAAAAATAAGTTATATAAATTGAATTGTTCTACTTTTTATACTTACATAGTCTTATTAATATTTCAGTTAAATATTTTCTTCTGTAGTAATACTAGTCTCGATTTACAATTTTTGGACATGGTGCATCTTAAATAACTTTGTTATTAGTTTCGGTTTTGGAAAATCGCGCCCAGAAGCTACCAAAACTGGTAATGCAATAGCAGCCTTCTGGGTGGAAAACAAAAAGTATTTCTTGGTATGAATCCTAGCTCATTTATAGGCGGCATTCTAGGACTTCTCGCTTCAGAAATCCTGTCAACGCATCG